>NC_057806.1:224091445-224405362 GCF_018294505.1 Triticum aestivum
GAGAGGCATATATCTCACCAACATGGATCGTAAAATGGACCAAGAATAATCCACCTTGGCCGTTCAACCTCTCTCTTGTTGTTGGTCAAAGTGATGGCCGCCCATGCAACCCCAAAGATGGGCTAGCTCGCCAATAATCACGCAAGTAGTTAGTCCCCGAAGACAACCACTACATGCGTGTGGCCCAAACATATGTATGGAGAGGTTTGTTTTTGAGTAACAATGGAACAACTTTGATGTGGCACCGTGATTTCGAACTAGAAATCCCCAGACTGAGTGAGGGTTAGGTTGACGATGCATATGTATGTTACAACACACTTCAAGCCAACGACGAGGATTCATGCATGCATGCGTGCATAGTATATGCGCTCAAACTTAATTAGGTATGAATCTCACCATGACCTATACTACAATAACACGCACCAAATGAAGAATCCGCCATGGTAACCTATCTTGTTGTTGGTCAGGTGATCATGGATGCCCACGCGGGCCCACGAATATATAGGCTTGTCGCCGATAACCACGCGAGGGAGTGTATCGTTCGAAGACAACCACTACATGCATATGTATGGAGGTGATGTGTGCATGCATGTTTGAATACACAACATTGATGTGGCATGTGTGTCAAAAATCATACACTATCTCCCCACACAGGGCGAGATCGGTTCATGATGTGTCATTGTACTAGCCTCTTCGACTCGACGGGAGGGATTCATGCATACACATGCATGTGTGTGTGCTCAAGCTGTATCATGCATGTCATCCCAGAGAAAAAATAATAATCCCCTCCTAAGTCAAATTAACCTCTCGTGTTGTCAGGCAAAAAGTAATGATGGACCAAGCGGGCCCACAAATGGAAAGCAGTGGGTGCGAGAGGACAACCACCACCGCTTTGCATGTGGGCCAAACATATATATGTTGAATACCTAAAATGCACAACTTTGATGTGCCACATGCCCCAAAAACCATAAACCATGCACCCACACAGAGCGAGGTTCATATCAAGCATACTACATATGATGGTCCCCTCCCCCCCTCTTCACCGCATACTATATGCTCCTGCCGTAATATATGTAACCCAAAAGAATCCTCATCGATGGTGAAATTAATTAACCTCTCCCGATGTAGGTCAAAGTGATGCATGCATGCATTGACGATGGCCTCGTGGGCCCACAGATGGAAGCGTCACACGTGAGTGTCCTAGCTAGGATATGCATGTGGCCCAAAAAGGTGTTGTGTGATGTTTGAATAACCAATTTCACAATTTTGATGTGGCACGTGCCTCAGAAACCAAAAAGTCCCGACACTGAGTGAGGTGTACTTGTTCATAGACATGTACGTATAGTATATATGCTAGTCCCCTCCCACCTCTTCGACGCGTACTATATACCACCATAACATAAACAAAAAAGATTCTATCTTGCTGGTCAAATTAACCTCACTATCGGCTGTTCGTCAAAGCGATGGACGACGACCTCGCGGGCCCACAGAAAGCGTCACACGCGAGTATCGAATGTCGTGTAGGACAACCATCGACTGCATGTGGCCAAAACATTTATGTATGACAGGGTTTTGTAATGTTTTAAATAACGAGTTCACGACTCTGATGTGGCACCGGCCTGCCTAACAAAACGGCCAACACACACGGTGGCTCACAACTTGTAGTGTACTGCGAGCCACCCGCCACCCCTAGACGCACACACCCACACACACACCGCGAATCTACCGCAACTACAATGCATGTTAAATTAATTATCCCATGGTGAACATACATGTTACCAAATGGGGGACGTTTTAATTTAAAAAAAAATCACAGAGATCATTAAACGTTTTAGTACATTGATTCATTGATTTTCTACCGGTATAATGTGCAAAAATCAAATTTGAGCTACATGCACATGTGATAGTGCACCTAATGGATTGCAAAAACACATGTGTCTCACTGGGTTCATGTTTACTCCCCGTGCAACAAATTTCAAACATTGAGAATCTTGATTGTTAAATTCTAGTACATCCAAAACTTATTTGAAGTTCA
Organism: Triticum aestivum; assembly: GCF_018294505.1. Lineage (NCBI taxonomy): Eukaryota > Viridiplantae > Streptophyta > Magnoliopsida > Poales > Poaceae > Triticum > Triticum aestivum. The sequence goes on from NC_057806.1 coordinate 224,093,481, forward strand.
TGAAACTTATCGTGTTGTCATATGGACACCAATACAAAGTGGCATTGTACTTTTTTGGTCAAATTTGAGAACAGTTTTGATGTAATCTTTATCTAATTATAGATGGGAGATTATTAATAATTGGGAACCAATATACCAAACGGATTATTTATTCGAACTATGAGCGTTAGACCAACAATGGATACGTGCAATGCTTCGATTAAGCAATAAAGAGGCAGCGTTAATCATCCAAATAGAAAAACAATATACATGCCGCCGTGTGACCCGTGTGGCGTGCGAGCAGGCGTGAGTTGATGGGACGCGTCCGCTGCGCAGGCAGACGGGGAGGTGTGCGTGTAGGTGTGTGAATTGACGGAGGTGTGCTCGCTGCGCAGTGTCATCGGGAAGCGTGCGAGTAGCTGTGTGATACTTTGGTAGGCATACCAGCAGTCCGGTGCACAGGCTCACCGGGAGGCGAGCCATCGGTTTGACCGCCGCCCGCCTCTCTCCCACAACTCGCACTACTCCATATTAATGGTGCGCCCGTGCGGCCGCACCCCCATCCTCGCTACGCACACACAATCCTCTCTCTCCGCTTGCATCCTCGACAGCACTCTCAGTCCTCAAAGCCGTCAGTGTATGAGGATGCTGCCGAAGCGCCTCATTGAAGGGAGTGGCGACGCCGGGGCTGCTAAAGCACCGAAGCATGGTGTGGATATGGAGACAAAGGTTGCCGTCACCGCCGGCGAGTTATCGCTCCACCCTGATGTCGTTGACGGTGTCGAGCTTCCATAGCCGGAGGCGGAGTTTCGCACTGACTCCGACGACCACTCCGGCGATGACTCCGACGACGAGGACCGCTGGTTAGTCATCTATACCCATTTGTGTGTCAAATAGATCATATGGTTTCTTTGGTTACTCCTGCCTCCCCCTTTTTGGAATAGAAATCCTATGGTTATGTTCTCCCAATCCATGAAATCTGAGTAAGTTTCGTTAAATCCATGTAGTGTATTGATTGTTTGAATGGTACAGGTGATAAGTGATTAGTTGTTTTATTTGTGCAAATGATTTCTTCTAGTAATCCGACTAGGGTTAGTGTTCGTGCTAATAATTCCTAGCCAGGGCTTGACAATTGATTTTCAATGACCTACATATGTTTGTGCCATTATTTTCTTCAAGATTGGTCTGTACATAGACGACTGTGCTTAAAAATCGAACCATAATATCTGGATATGTATAAATAAATAGCCATAAATTCCTAGTACTACTTCACGGCATGTAATCATCGATTTGATGCCAATTTTGTTTTACTATTTGTATAGGTGCTGTCTTACGATGTGGACAGCGAGGATGAAGATGTCCAGAGGAGGTACAACATGCAAATCCGGAGGGAGCTTTATGCGGGAATGCATAACAGGCGTATTAGGGCCTGGAACGACTGCTATGGATGCCCATTTTGCAACCAGAAGCTTCATGACGCGTATCTAAGTGTTCTGGCGCATGCAAGAGGATGGGCTGCTGGCTCCTTAAGGCATAAGTATTCTCGCAGGGTGGCGCACGGCGCGTACTCCGAGTACCTAGAGAAGCTTTAGGATCGTGCCAGCCTGTGAGATGAGATGTGGGATGGATGGAACTATATATGTACGCTTTAGTATGCTTAATACTATTGAACTATGTACTACTTATGGTTGAACTATGTTTATCTACATGTACGCTTATTATCTATGTCTGAGTATGTTAAATATTTCGCCAAATTTTGGTAAAAATTACAACGGGGGACCAATAAACTATGATGGAGGTAGTACGTCAATCACACATGGTTCCCAAAATTGGAACTGTATGCAATGACTTTCATTTTGCCTGCTGCGTCAATCACACACGGTTCGCTCTAGCAAACCGTCGCCCCCAAAATTCTTTGTGGGATAGAAAACCCTCACCACCCAATTCAAAGAAGAAAACCCTCACCATGCCCACGTCACCAAAACCCTCACCCTGCCCGCCACCCCGGCCCCTCTGGTTGTTCCCCATTCACACCTACACAAGCTCCTCCACGTCTATGCCATGGCACCGCCTATCGCGGCGGTAAACACTTAGCTCGACGCCCGCCGCCGCCAGGCTGCCGGCAAAGCCCACTGCATTTCGCCACTTCCGCTTGCCACCACCTATCGCCCTCGACTTTCTCAACGCTGCTCGTGGTTGACCCAACTCCGCTCGGTTGGGGAATCTGCCGTACTGAGGGTTCTTTCTCATGGACGACGAGGTAACTAGTTTAACGAGATTTATCTCATCTCTTATCCCAGTTCATTTGCCTCCTTTAATCACCCGGCGGAAATCGCAGTGAATTCATTTTTATTCGAGCTGATTTGAGGGTTTTCTTTCATTCATAGAATGCCGCTGACAAGGAGACTCCGGAGGTGGAGAACGAGGCTGCCAACAAGCGGAGGCGGGGCGAGCTAGAACCGCAAGCGACTCCAGCAGGCCTAGACTTAATCAGCAACATCCCCAATGATATGTTGAGAGTCATCATCTCCCTCCTCCCAATCAAATATGGGGCGCGTATAACCCTCCTTTCCTGGCGGTGGCATCCCCTATGGAACTCCAGCCCTCTCGACCTCATGGATGCATTCTCCAAGATCCTCGGCAGTCACCTTGGCCCAACCAAAGGCCTTAGAATGGGCAAGTTCCGTTCCAACGGCAAGGACTGAGCCAAGCTTGACGACTGGTTCTGATCCCCTGCCCTAGATCAGCTCGAGGAGCTCACTTTTGATGATGGGCATATGCGGTCGCTGCCAACGTCCGCACTCCGCCTTGCGTCCATGCTGCGCGTCGCCAAGTTCAGGAACTGCCATTTCCCGCCCCTTAATGACGCAACCACTCTTATTCTACCACGACTGAAGCACCTCGAGCTCGTCGCCGTCTGCCTCTCGAAGGGTGACATGGAGCGCCTGGTCCGTGGCTGTACTGCACTTGAGTACCTTCGTATTCAGGCGATCAATGGGTTGAGTACCTTCCACATCACCTCCATGACTCTCCGGACTATTTATGTTTGTTGCTGGTGCGGTAGGAAGACATCACAAGATGTGTACAACGATATGGTCATCCAGGACACACCTGCACTTGAGAGATTACTTGTAGTTGATCAAGAAGGTCCAACAAGAGTCAATGTCATTTCTGTGCCGAAATTGACAGTGGTGGTCTAGTCGTCTCACAAATGCTCCGAACTTGTTATTGGATCCACACCCATTCGGGTACAACAACCGCCTTCTAACTCTCCTTCCACAAATTAACATTATTTGTAATTTTGAAGATGTTTGTTCGTCTGTCATTCAGAAAATGATTCTGACAAGCTTGACCCCGAAACTGCGCACAGTGAAGGTCTTGGCACTAGAATCTATCGGGCCCGACCTGGAGCAAGTTGTCAGTTTCCTGAGATGCTTTTCGTGCCTGGAGAAGCTATATATCAAGGTGATGTTCCTTTCCTGTTAAATGTTAACTATAAGGGAGTTCAATTTGTGACACCTTTTTCCAAGTTCTGAAGGTTCTTTTGGATGATTTCAGTACATACATGTCCCCCCATATTGGTTGCTTGATCCATATGGTTACAATCAATAAGCATTTCTCCCTTGGATTCATCTGTACTAGTTTTCTTAGGGAACTTTTCATCCACTCCAACCTCTTGTGAAGAAGGCTACATTTCTCTAGAATGTAATCAAATGCCCATGTTAATCATGTCAGATCGAAGATGGCATGTTAGTGCATTTTACAAATCCTGCAAACCAAATAGCTAGGCTTGTAGTAATGTTCAAAACTACATGTAGGCACTAACACGTTTTCTTCTTTTGCAGATAAGATTAGGCCTAGTGGTGGATAATGTGATACAATATAACAATCACTTCGAATGCCTAGATCTTCATCTCTAAGAAGTTACTTTGAACTCCTATCGAGGGACCTTACCGGAGATTATATTCGCCAGGTTCTTTGTTCTCAGAGCAAGGGTGCTGAAGGAAATGAGGTTTGCCCTACATTTATTTCACAAAAATGAATGGTTTGTTGATCAGCGTCAGCGCCTGCGGCAGAATGGAGTAGGCTCCAAAAATGCTGAATTTCATTTTGGAACTTCAGATGATAGAGTAATCGGAAGTCATCGTGTCAACCCCATACATGACTTCTTAGTGGCTGACCTCTTTGCAAAAATTGTGAGGTTTCGAAGCCAGACTTAGAAGCGGTGATATTAGTTTGAACCTCTCTGATATCCATGTTCAGCGGATCAACGCGAGTGTTTGTAGCTGATGAGCTGAATTTCATTTCTAATATCAGTTTGAACCTTGTAATATTGGAATTTGAGCCATATAACTCTGGAATTTGAACCTTGTAACATTTCGAGATTTTATGGTACAATCATTGAAATGGCATCGTATGAGACTCGTATATTGCTAGCACTATTTTGACCTTAATATGCAATGGTCTCAGATTTTATTAACCATTCTCGAATAAATTTACCTTGTCGATCTCACATCACACGATCTGTATAGCTAAGTCGACTGCGATCTTCAACATTATTGCACACACTCGGTTTGTTCCACCATGTGCACTGTAGAGCATAGAATTAATTATCACACTCGAGTGTCCATCATCACCCTTATGTGTAACTTTGACCTCATCAACCAAGGGTAAACTTGTGACCGAAGTCATTCCACACACTTCGTTTTTACAAAGCTTTTTGCCAATAAACGCCCACGATTTGTCCCTCTTCTAGCTGACGCATGACCAAACTAGCCGGGTGGGAAGTTTGCGCGGTAAACAGTGTGGTAGCGCGGGAACAGGCTCACCGACGATACATTTGGCGCCTCTTCAAGCGCACGCATGCGGTGCGGTGTTGTCAAGCGTGCACCAGAATCCTCCGCTATGAATGCCGTGACAAGACGTGACGATTACAGGCCGGCCAACCCCCATTTATTACAGCGGCCATTTAACCTACCCTTGTGTCTATTCAACCTTTCGATCGCGCCCCACCATTGCAAGAAGCACACCCACCACAAGAAATTCTTAGAGGGTATCCTGCGCCGCTCCAATGGCGCTCCGAGCAGCTGCCGACGCCGAGCAGCAGTTCACCATGGGTGCTGTGGTGGACACCCATAGAAGGTTCATGGACCTCTGGTGGTGTGCATCAACGACCCGGTCTGGGTGGAGCACTCCATCCACATCATGGAGCTGTTTCTTACCGCGGAGAAGTACAAGGCGGTAGGGTTGGACCTTGAGTACACCCGCGCTCGTGCCAGGTCTCATCCCAAGGTCACCATCGCCCAGATATGAGTGCGCCACCACGTCCTCATCTACCACTACTGCCTGGCCACAAGGCCTTGCAAGCGTTTTGCCAGGTTTGTCAACATCCCCCACTACATGTTCGCCACGGTGGACATCACCAACGATGTAAAGGCGCTCGAGAATTCGGGCATCACCTGCTAGAATCTTGTCGACATCCAGGGCCAAAACAAGATCTGGGGCAGCAAGCAGCATGAGAAGGACTCACTAGTTCACCTCGCCGAGGCCATCGTCGACCCCTACTACAGAGACATGAAGGATTCGTGCAACAAGGACAAGCGTGCCTGGCACTCGGCCTGGATGGAGAAACTTGACAAAGCTCATGTCGTGTACGCGGCCAAGGAGGCGGACACGAGCTACGACATGTACATGCGGATCGTTGACATGAGGAAGTGTCTCCTTCCCCAAAACGGCCAGGGATCCAGCCGGAAGCATAGCAATGGCAAGTGTCGTCACAACAATAAGTAGATGATTAGATCCTCATTTCTCCTACTTTAGTATGCATGTAATTGCTTTCTTTGGTGTGTGGAAATGTTATGTGTGTAGTCACTTGTGTAATTGTATGCTTAATTTGTTTATGCAATGCTGCCATTTTAAGTATATATGTTGATGCTCTGTAGAGAGAGCGTAGATGTTGTGCGGACAAAGAAAATCACATCGCACACGGACTAAACAATGGAACCCGTCGGTGATGTTTTCATCAATCACTCACAATTGTATACCAGCAATCGTTTGGTCACAACACACACGGCTTGTTAGCAGTAATCGTCTATGTTGTTATCGGTCTTCGCACACGTTTCTGATTACAAACTTGTTTGCCTCGTATCACACACATCTTGTTCATTTGAACCATTTCTGTTCTCATGTCTCAACACAAACAGTTCATCCGAGTGAATAGCATGCCGTATATCATACACACCTTTGATCTGGCTGACCTTTCTTTTGTGTTGCCTAATCACGAACAGTTCATCCGAGTGAACCATATGCTGTACATGGGACACACCTTCATCTGGCTGCCCATTTCTTTTGTTCCTCCTCATCGCAAACGGTTAAATGAACTAAACCGTATGCTCTCAATCGCACACGCAACTAAAATCTGACCCGTGTTTGATGCATACTCCATCGCAAACGCTTTTTCACCTTTTTGACGGTTTTTACACCACCGTTTGCGATTATGGCCTCACACACAGTTTCGTCGAAGGGTCTATGATCGTAGTGTCGTGTTAGCAGCATCCTGCAGTAGTGACTGGGACTGAACACAATAGGAAAACACGGGAGCTCTGGGGCGGGCACTGAACTCATGGACATTGACCGCCATCTACTCATGAAATAGGGGTTAGGGGTAACCGAGTAAGACTGTATGCAGCAAACAAATGCAGCAACCAAGGGCAACAACCAGACCCTATACTACCGTTTTCTAACGTTCCAGCGGACTAGGATGCTCTATAACCAGACCTGCTCTGATACCAAGCCCTGTGGCACCCCGACTCAGAGAAACCAGAACATCCAGTATTCCATTCCAGAGATCAAGGTGAAGCCTTCTGGAATATGACACTTCTTAGCATAGAACAAACCATCTCTCTATTACAACACAAATATGAATACAAGGTCTCTGATATTACAATGAATAACACCGGCATGGTGATGCCACTCCACCCATAGTTGCTCTATGCAAGCAGCATAACAACTCGAGGCAGCAGAACCTCTACTGGAAGCGGAACAGTGAATGACGGTGATGGACTCCTGTGACGCCCCTGATTTGACCGTATACTAATCATACACGCAAATGTGTACGAGCAAGATCAAGGACTCACGGGAAGATATGACAACACAACTCTAGACACAAATTAAAATAATACAAGCTTTATATTACAAGCAAGGGGCCTCGAGGGCTTGAATACACAAAAGTCAGCAAAAGCGATAATATCTGAGTACAGACATAAGTTAAACAAGTTTGCCTTAAGAAAGCTAGCACAAAAGTAGCAACGATCGAAAAGGCAAGGCCACCTGCCTGGGACCTCCTAACTACTCCTCGAAGTCGAACTCCACATAGAATCATCCTCAGGATCCTCTGGCTCCTGGACTCCATCATATGATCACAATAACCGGGAAAGGGGGAAAAGAAATAGCAAAACAACCATGAGTACTCATCCGAAGTACTCGCAAGCAAGGATCTACACTACATATGCATTGGTATCAATGAAAGGGGTAGTATATGTGGACTGAACTGCAGAATGCCAGAATAAGAGGGGGATAGCTAGTCCTATCAAGGACTACGCGTCTGGTAGCCTCCATGTTGATGCAGTAGAAGAGAGTAGATGGTAAGTTGACCAAGTATCATCGCATAGCACAATCCTACCCGGCGATCCTCCCCTCATCACCCTCTGAGAGAGCGATCACCGGGTTATATCTGGCACTAGAAAGGGTGTATTTTATTAAGTATTCGATTCTAGTTGTCATAAGGTCAAGGTACAACTCTAGGTCGTCCTTTTACCGAGGGACACGGCTATTCGAATAGATAAACTTCCCTACAGGGGTGCACCACATAACCCAACATGCTCGATCCCCTTTGGCTGGACACTCTTTCCTGGGTCATGCCCGGACTCGAAAGGTCAACACGTTAAAGCCCCACCTAGGCACAACAGAGAGGTCAGCACGCCGGTCTAAATCCTATGCACGTAGGGGTCTGGGCCCATCGCCCATTGCGAATGCGGCCGGAAGTAGACCTAGGCCCCTTAATACAAGCGCAGGCTTACGGTCCAATCCCCGGTGCGCGCCGCTCAGCCGCTGACGTCAAGAAGGCTTCGGCTGATACCATGATGTCGAGTGCCCATAACTGTTCCCGCGTAGTTGGTTAGTGCGTATAGGCCAGTGGCCAGACTCAGATCAAATAGCCAGATCTTGTTAAGCGTGTTATTAGAAGTATCCACGAACGCCGACCAGGGACCAGGCCCACCTATCTCCTAGATGGTCGCAACCTGCCCTGTCGCTCCACCACAAAGTAACCATCAGGGGCCTGTCGGGAACCCAGGACCACCACTACCTGGGTGGAACCACCTGCCCCTTCACCCCCACCTCCGAATTATCAACATAAGTATGTAATAGTATAGTATATACCCGTGATCACCTCCCGAAGTGATCATGACCCAGTAGTATAGCAAGGAAGACAGACAAGAGTGTAAGGCCACTGATGATAAACTAGCAAACTATACTAAGCATTTAGGATTGCTGGTAAAGGTATCAACAGTAGTAACAAGGACAGGCTATGCAGCAGTATAGGATCAAGCCGATGAAATAGTAACACTACTCTAATGCAAGCAGTAGAGGGAAAAGTAGGTGATATCAGGATGAACAAGGGGGGTTGGCTTGCCCGGTTGCTCGGCAGACAGATAAAGACCCTCGAGGTGAAGTATTCGATCACCGGACCACAACGGTCTCGGGGTCTACCAGAAAGAAGTAACGAAAGGGGAACACAATAAATAACAAAAAAAACAAATGCATCACAAAGTATGACATGGTAATACGCGGTCTAGAGGTGACCTAACGCGGTACTAGGTGCTACTGGCAAAGGGGGGAAACATCCGGGAAAGAGTTTTCGGTGTTTGGCATTTTCAGACAGATGAACCGGAGGTGGATTGTTGCAGGTTTTCTATGCTAGGACATGTGGTGAACAAACGGACCGCGCATTCGGATTTGTCTCGTCGTTCTGAGCAACTTTGATATATAAATTATTTTCATCTAAGCTATGATTTATTTTATATGATTTATCAAAGTTTAGTGCATTTTCTGGAATATTATTAATCCGAATTTAATAGCAAAAATGCTATATGTACATAGAAGTGTACCCAGCCAGGCCACATAGGGACTGACTGGTGGGCCACTGTTGACTAGGTCAATGCCCAGTCAGCAGAGGCTGACTGGTTCAGCCTTATCCACTCAAACAGTGAGGGTGGGTCCCACGTGTCATGGACACAATATTAACTATTCATTTAAACTAATCTAATTTAGGTTAATAAGATGAGGGGCCATTGACAGTGTCTGTTTAGGGCATATTTTTTATTAATGGCTAATTAGGCAAGGTGGGCCCCTAAGTCAGCGGTCAACCCTTGTTTAATCACGCGCGTGCGTGCTTGTGTATGCCGGCGAGCTCCCAACGCGAACGAGGGGCTCTGGTGGCCGGCGGTAGGCACGGCCCCAGCGAGGCCACGGGAGGGCGTGCGAGCACGGGGCGGCCACGGCAGCGCTGGCAGTGGCGTGCGGGCACACAGTTCTGCAGGCGTTCGCGGAGGATGGCCCGACGATGGGGGAGCAGGCCACGGGCGAGCGGGCGACGAGCAGCTGCGGCGCGAGGCGTGGCGATGGCACGGGCAGCAGGGGAGTAGGGCACGGGAAGCGCAACAAGGGAGAAAGGAGGAGGCGCGCAGGCACAGGTGGGCGTGTGGGGCGCGGGAGGGGGAGCTGCGGCCGCGGCGGAAGGCGCAGCCCTGGTACTGTCGGATTCCGGGCTCCGCAAAACCCTTAAGATTCGAACACAGGGGCATGACGAAGATCTCTCCCACTACACGTCTACCTAGCGCCTCGCTCTTCTCCTGGTGGTGGGAATGGAATGCAAACAAGCAAACAAGTAGAGCACACAATAGTTTACCCAGGTTCAAGCCACCTTGCGGTGTAAAACCCCACGTCCTGTTTTAGTGGATTGGCCTCGCGAGGGCTCGAGTATGAACAAGTACAGTGGTTTCCTGAGCTCAGGAGGCGAGCTCAAGAGGGGTGAGGAAGCGGATGTTCTTGCTCCTTTTCTATGCTAAGTCCCAATGGTTTGGTCCCTTTCCTATGCTAGGAACCCTAGCTACTTATATAGACGGCCAGGGTCCTCTTCCCTCGAAATGTTTAGGTGGGAAGGGAATCCCACAACGACCATTTGAGCGGGAACACAAGGACGCTCCTATCCTAACAAAATGTGGTCTTCGCCTGCAAAGAGGGCAGGCGGTGACGCGGTGGTGGGCTCGGCGATGACATCCTTCCTGCCGTCCTTGCGGTCTTCATTCTTGTTGCACTAAAGGGGAAACCTTTGTCTTGCCCCTCAGGAACCTGCGCCTGTGCGGTCTCCTGTGCACCGATATGGAAACTGCGCCCGCGGGCGCGCGCTGGCGCGCGCTGGCGCCCGCTGGCATGGTTCGTCATGGCTTGCGTCACTGCCTCCTCCTGAGGCAGCCCTTGCCTTGAGATCTCCGCCCTCCCGAAGCAGCCTAGCTGAGGCCACTCTTGGGAGAGGTCTTGGTTGCCCCTCTGGAGCAGCCTAGGTGAGGCCGCTCCCTGAGGAGGTCTTGGTCATTCTCCTCGCTAGGGCTGGCCCCCTCGCGAGGGTCTTGAGCAGCTGGTCGATCAGCTGGGCCCTACCGGGCCGTACCAGAAACGCGACGTGGGCCGCAGACAGGCAAGTCTGGGTACCCTGGTTCCCAGTACGCCAACAGTAGCCCCCGGGCCCAAGGCGCGCATGGAGTTTGCTTCTAGGTGAAGCCTAGCCGAGGACGAAGCGCCGCGGGCCCCAAAGTCTACGGGCCAGGCTGGCGCGTGACAGTTGGATGGGACGTGATGACTCCACTCCCCATGCAGCCTTGGTAACCATGTGACTTGACAACTCCTTGGCGCGGGCGACAGAACCGGCATGCCCGCGCGCGAGTGGCTGGCGATTTGCCTTCTCAGTCTATAAATGGGGGACGAAACGCCACCCCTGCTCATTTGGCTGTTCCAGGCCAAAACCCCAGTTCCTCTTCCTCCGGCGAGGGTTTTTCGATGGCGTCGATTCGCAGGTTCTCCACCGAGAGAAGGGGAAGGACCCGGTGGTGGAGCCCGAGCAGCTCCCACCGAAGAAGAGGCACCGTGATTCGCCGAGGGCGCCTCGAAGGCCGGCGGATGCTCGCACGTGGTGCATGCGGGCGTCACTAGGGCTTACGCCTCATACAGCCGCCCCAGCGACGGTCATGCGTGGCGCGGGCGATGGCAACGGGGGCGGCGCAGGTGACCGCCCGGCGAGGCGAGTGATGCCACGCCTCTTGCCGCTGCCCCATGCTGAGGATGACGTCCGTGAGTTCATCGTGTGGGGGGGAGCTCCCCCGCACACTTGGATCCTCCTCCCCCCATTTTTGAGGGAGGTGCTTCCGGCCCGCGGACGAGTGACGATGCAGCTTCGGCATGATGGATGCCATCTCCCCCATTCGTACGCCGACATGGAGGTGATTTCCTCCGGCCAGGTCTACATGACCTGGGGTTGGGGCGTGGTGCGCCGTGCATGCGCCCCTGCCGGGAGGCACGTTCTTCACTTCAGGCTGGATGGGCTGGCTTCGCTGACCTTCAAAGTCTTCGGGGAGGATGGCCGGCGACGAGCGTGCAGCGAAGAGGAGGGGCTTGCCGACGACCATTTCTGGTGCTGCCTGGGCGCCGAGGCCTGGGGCGAAGTGTTCGCCGTTGGCTCCACCCCCGACTCCCCTTGTAGCAGCTTCGCTTCTCCTGCGACAGCCTCGAGCTCTGATGAGAGCTACGAGCCGCTGAGCCACCGCCCTCGCCGCTGGAGGGATGCGGCGTCCTCCGACCGTCGCTGCCGCTGAAGGAGCTCGGGCGTCATTCCTCCGGAGGCAGTTTTCTTTTGCTTGGTCCCTGCGAGGCAACCATGAATGGCCCCCCGAGGGTGTGTAAATGTTTGCAACTTTCTTTTGCTGTCGAACAAGCGTTGTAAACCCGGGTTCCTCATGAGATCCTTTGTTAGAGAAAGACCTTCCTTCTCTTCCGTCCCTACGGTAGCTTAGTTCCCCACGCCTGCGAGACCTAGTCCCTAGGAAAGCTTCAGCCGTCGCTGCCTCGGCTGCACGGGCGCGGGAGACCGCCGAAGCCCAGGCAGCATCCTCCGAGAAGCGTCGTCAGGAGGCGGAAGACAAACTTAAGAACCTCCGTGAGGAGAGCGCGAAGCACGCCCTAGAGCTTGAGAGGTTGGAGAAGGAGCTCCAGGGCGAGAAGGCCGAGACATCGCGGTTGCAGGAGGAGCAGCTCGCTGACCGCGCGAGCCTGGAGAAGCTGAAGACAGAGGCCGGGGAAGCCAAGGCGTCCCAAGCCAAGCGCGAGGGCGAGCTGGAGGCCAGGGAGGACGCCCTCACAGCCTCGGAGAAGACGGCGATGGTGGGCCGTGAGGCCCTCACCGCCTTCAAGCTCGAGGCCCACAGGCTGCTGCAGATCGCCTACGGGGAGGGGTTCGAAGAGCCGCTGGCCACCCCGAAGGATGGTGCCACCGGGCTCCTAGCTGCGCTCGTGAAGGCCCTAGGCAACGTGGCATCTGCAATCGGTCAGTTAGCTGATACCGAGGGCCGATCGCTTCTTACCTCTGCCTTGGCGCAGGTGTGCGGCCATCTCTTCCTTCGTGACCCCAGCTTTGACCTGGCCATGCTATCCCAGCCATTGGCCGCGAGCCTGGGGGGCGCGGCTGCTGAGTGTGTGTCGGAGAAGGTCAAAGAGCTGGTGGAGGCATTCCTTCCGGCTGCTGCTGATGCGTCTAAAGAGGCGGAAGCTGATGCCGGCGCATCCGGCGATGCCTGACCTGTTCCTGCTGAGGAGAATGCGAGTGCCTCGGGGAGGCATGAGACTTCTTTGAGTTTGATGAACTTGACCTTATTGTAATAGCTAGGCTTTGAATTCTGTGATTTCCGTGCTTGCTTCCTTTCATGTTTGCTTAAGTGCTCTGTGTCGGCGGGGCCCAGCCCCGCGCATACCTCGATCGCCATTGAGCCCTCCGGGTCACCAGGGTAGGCTCAAGGAATGAGGGGCTACGTGACTAGTGAGGCCACTGGGTCGCGATGCCCAGGGGTCCCCCTTAACGCTCAAGCGACCCCTTTGCGTTCTGCGTCGGCAGGGCCCAGCCCCGCACATACCTCGACCGCCGTTGAGCACCGGGCCCAAGGAGTGAGGGGCTACGTGACTAGTGAGGCCCCTGGGTCACAATGCCCAGGGGTCCCCCTTTATGTACGAACGGCTCTCATGAGGGAGAACGAGCACCATACCTTGCTCACGAGCCTTCGCCTAGGATGGGGGCGCGAGAAAGCCAGGTGTCTGGGCACCTGGTAGGGTGGCGTCTGGTAGGCGTGACCTGAGCATAGCCCTCGTGCCTAGCCCCCCTCGCGATACCCTTCCAAGGAGAAGCTGTGAGCATCGTGAGCTGAAAAGCTCCCTGAGGTTAGTGCGACCGCTGGGGGCCGCCCTCAGTTGTTTATAACTAGCGCGGAGCATAGAGCTACCACACTTGCGCGGAGTGTGGGCATAACCGCTCCTCGGTCGTATTGTCCAGCGTGGAGCTTGGTGCTTCCACTGGTTCGTGGGCACAACCGCTCCTCGGTCTTGCCAGCGCAGAGTTAAGCACTTCCACTAGATCGTGGGAGGGGAGCCTCCCACCGGGAGAGACTCCCGGGCGTGTATAGCCTGTCCGGACATGTGGCTTGCACAGCGGGATAGCCAGGGTGTATATGGGCCCTCCTCAGGACGAGCTAAACGACTCTGAGGAAGTTCTCGCGAGCTTACGCATCACTCACGAGACCCTACCCTGAGGTGGGTTGCGCCTGAGGCGGGTTGCGCCTAAGTCTTCTTCTGCAAAATGTGAAAAGAGATGGGTTGCCTAGACCTGCGCCGAATGCATCTCCAGAGGGCATTGCATGAGAAGGCCGCGACACCAACGACCCCAGGAGGTGACGTTAGCGGGACCGACCCGTAAGACAGAGCTCAGCCGCTGGATTTATCAACACTGTAGGGACGGACCCGAGCACAGACGCCGTGCCCAGTCTTCTCATGCTATAGTCCAAAAGATAAACAACCGGCGCGCGGTTCCCGCGGGAGCGAGGCACCTGCCACGGCCCCCTACTTACCCACCAACGATTAGCCCATGTGAGAACAAGGCACCAAGGACCACGGGAGGTGACGTCACGAGAATGGCTCGCGAGACAGAGCTCAACCCTTGGGTTTAGCGACGTTGCAGGGACAGAACCGAGCACATACACCGTGCCAGTCCTTAATCATGAGGCGGGCACGGGTGGGCTCACAAGGGCTCATGACCTTAGTGGCGGTGAGGGTGCCAACCATATAGATAATGCGAAAGGAAGCAACCAATTCTGATTCATGCACAAAAAGAGACAGCTGTGGGGGTAAGCCCCCAGCAGCTCAAGGATGATGCAGCCCGAGGGGCGCCCTCAACGGAATACCTGAGACATCACCTGGTACTTGCCACTGAAGAGGAGTTGGGGTAGCTGGAGACGCGAGCCATGCAGGTTGCTCCTGAGGAGAGCCGAGCTCCTAAGGCCCAGGGGCTCCGGAGGCCCTCAGCGGTCGCGGGGGTCCTGGTCCTGCTCCGTCAGGACCGCCTGCCGCTGAGCCTCTTGAGCCCCCATGGCCTATTGTACGAAGTGCTGGTCTGTGGCAGCCGCGTTGCGGAGGCCAGAGGGGAAGGCCCTCCTCTAGCCGACCGCCATCGTCTGGAAGAGGCCCTGGGCGGCAGCCCTGTTGAGGCTCGGGATGTCGATGTAGACGCGAAACTGGTTGCTTGGGTCTTGAGTAGCTGGGTAAGGTTCCTTGGTAGCTTGGTCGATGGGGTCCTGAGCCCCCAGCATTATGAGGCTCACGCTGGGCTCATGACGACGCACGGTGGGGCGTGCCCGTGAGTGGTGCCTGGGCACCTCCCTCACGACCAGGTCCGGGGTCCCCCTGAGGGGAGCCCCCAAGCCCGTCCTAAGAGGGGCGCGGGCGCGCCTCCCTATGCGAGGGAGGAAGGCGCCTCGTCACCAGGCGCGGAGCTTGAGGTGGTGCCATCGGGAGCCCCCGAGGCCTGAGAGTCGGGCAGTTGCTTCTTCTTCTTGGGGGCGGCCATCATGGTGAAGACGGCTCCGTCTCCGTCGGAGCTCTCGATCGCCGCAGTCTGGTAGGCGCGCTCCAGAGAACGTACTACTTCCTTCTCGTCCCAGGCGATCGTGATGACTCCGCCGCTTCCAAGCATCTTGAGGATGTTGTAGTCGTGATGGGTCACCGCCATAAACTTGGAGAGGGCCAGATACCCTAGGATCGCGTTGTACGGGAGGTTGATGTTGGCGACGTCGAAGTCGATGAGCTCGGTGTGGTAGTTGTCGCGGTCGCCGAAGGTTACGGGGAGGCAGACCTGCCCCATCGGGAGGGTGGAGTCATCTATGACTCCGTAAAATGGCTTGGTCGGGTGCAGCTGATCGTAGGGTACTTGAAGAGTCTCGAAGATCTGAACGGAGAGGACGTTGAGCCCTGCCCCACCATCGATGTGGGTCTTGGTCACACGAACGTTACTGATGGTCAGGGTGCAGAGCATCGGGAGAGTGCCTGGCGCGGCGGTGCACCTCAGCTGATCCTTGGGGTCGAAGGCGATGATCTGCTTGGCCCACCTGAGGTTGCGGGCGGCGTCAGGCCTGGGGAGCGCCGCGTTCACCTCACGAGCGAACTGCTTGAGGATGCGGTGAGAAGCCAGAGCGTGGGCTCCTCCCAGGATGCATGCGACCCCGCGTGGCTCCTGGAAGCCCCCCGCTTCATCTCCCTGGCGGTCGTCGTCGTTCCTTCTTGGCGGTGGAGGTAGCGGAGGCAGGCCCGCGTTGCCCTGAGGGTGACCGTCGCGAGGCTGGTCGCGCTAGGGGGCGTCACGAGGCTGCTCCTGCCAGCGGTCTTCACGAGGCTGATCACTCCATCCTTGGCGCGGGTTCCTGCCGTCCCAGCGTCCTCCGCCACGGCCTCCTCTGTGGCCGTAGCCATGGTTGTCGCGCTTAGGGCGCTGCCCGCCGCGCATCGCCCTGAGCTCTTGGCAGTCGTTGGTGTTATGGCTATGGACATCATGGAAGACGCAATACGGACGGTTGTCTCTTGGAGGGTCGTTGTAGCCGCAGCCGCGCTTCACTTCTGGCTCCACGGCCAGCACGGCTGGTCCCTTGCGCATTGCTTCCTTGGCCTTGGTCTTCTTGTCGTCGGCCTCCGCCTCAGGCAGTTCCAGGAGGGAGAGGCGGCCTTCCTCTGCCCTGGCGCACTTCGCCGCGAGATTGAACATCTCGAGGTCCGTGCACAGGTCCTCGCGGATGGCAAGCTCCTCCTTCATCCTGACGTCATGGACACCGTTGGAGAACGCCGAGATGATGGCCTCGTCGGAGACCCTGGGGATCTTGAGGCGCACGGTGTTGAAGTGTTCGATGTACTTCTTCAGGGTCTGCCCAGGCTGCTGCTTCACGCGACGCAGGTCTGCGGCCGCTGGAGCGCGGTCGCGGGTACCTTGGAAGTTGGTGATGAAGCACTCACGAAGCTCCTCCCAAGAAGAGATGGATCCTGGAGGAAGGTTCAGGAGCCAGGAGCGTGCACTGTCCTTGAGGGCCATGGGGAACCAGTTCGCCATGACCTGCTCGGTGTCATTTGCCGCCTCGATGCTGAGCTTGTAGAGCTGGAGGAACTCCGCCGGGTCGGCGGTGCCGTCGTAATGCAGAGGCAGGCCCGTCTTGAACTTGCCGGGCCAGACGAGGCGCCGTAGCTCAGGAGCTAGGGCGCGGCATCCAGCCACGCTCATGATTGCTGGCGCCCCCTGCGCCTGCGGTGCTGGATCTTGGGGTGCGGGAGCCACCACCTCCTGTGGGGCGCAGTTCTGGTGCTGTTGAGCGGGGAGCACGCGCGCTTCTGCCTAGGGGCATGGGACCACCTGGCAGCTCTCCTCGTCGCGCGCGGGGGCCCTGCTGGGTTCTTCGCACCGTGGAGCCTTGCGCCTGAGCCCCTGGTCGACACCGCGCAGTGGAGGTGGGGGTGGAGAGCCGTGGTCCTCGTTCCCCGCCATGGGCGACGGACGGCGAGAGGAATGGGTCAGTGCGGGCGCCTCCCCGGTGGCGTTGACGAGCTCGGTGATGCGGTGGAGCCACTCGTCGTAGAGGTCGTCTGCCGGACGGTAGAGTAGGAGCTCCCGCGCCATCAGTAGAGCAGGCTGCTGGTAGACCGGCCCGCGGTGGACCAGCGAGGACGACACCGCGGCCGGCTAAGGTGATGGGGTCACCCTGCGGCCTTCACGCCGCACGGACAGCGGCAACGACGAGTCCTGCTGCTCGTTAACGGCTGGGTCCGTGGCCGCGTTGGTGACCATCGAGTTGCGGCGGAGTGGTGCGCCATTACCCGTGGGCGCCATCTGAGCGACATTGGCGGCGCGGCGGGCGGCGCGTGCTCGGGGAGTGTCCACCATGGCGGTGAAATGAGGTCGACGGAGAAGAGTGGAGCAAGGTCGTGGAAGAAGCGAGATTTTGACACGCCCCCTACTTGGCGCGCCAAATGTTGGATTCCGGGCTCCGTAAAACCCTTAAGATTCGAACATAGGGGCATGACGAAGATCTCTCCCACTACACGTCTACCTAGCGCCTCACTCTTCTCTTGGTGGTGGGAATGGAATGCAAGCAAGCAAACAAGTAGAGCACACAAGAGTTTACCCAGGTTCAGGCCACCTTGCGGTGTAAAACCCTACATCCTGCTGGATTGGCCTCACGAGGGCTCGAGTATGAACAAGTACAGTGGTTTCCCGAGCTCAGGAGGCGAGCTCGAGAGGGGTGAGGAAGCGGATGTTCTTGCTCCTTTGCTATGCTAAGTCCCAATGGGTTGGTCCCTTTCCTATGCTAGGAACCCTAGCTACTTATATAGACGGCCAGGGTCCTCTTCCCCCGAAATGTTTAGGCGGGAAGGGAATCCCACAACGGCCATTTGAGCGGGAACACAAGGACGCTCCTATCCTGACAAAAGGTGGTCTTCGCCTGCAAAGAGGGAAGGCGGTGACGCGGTGGTGGGCTCGGCGATGACATCCTTCCTGCCGTCCTTGCGGTCTCCGGTCTTGTTGCACCAAAGGGGAAACCTTTGTCTCGCCCCTCGGGAACCTGCGCTTACGCGGTCTCCTTTGCACCGATATGGAAACTGCGCGCGCTGGCGCCCACTGGCATGGTTCGTCATGGCTTGCGTCACTGCCTCCTCCTGAGGCAGCCCTTGCCTTGAGAGCTCCGCCCTCCCGATGCAGCCTAGCTGAGGCCACTCTTAGGAGAGGTCTTGGTTGCCCCTCTGGAGTAGCCTAGGTGAGGCTGCTCCCTAAGGAGGTCTTGGTCGTTCTCCTCGCTAGGGCTGTCCCCCTCGCGAGGGTCTTGAGCAACTGGTCGATCAGCTGGGCCCTACTGGGCCATACCAGGAACGCGACGTGGGCTGCAAACAAGCAAGTCTGGGTACCCTGGTTCCCAGTACGCCGACAGGTATGGCTCCGGCATGGCCGGGCACGGTCACGGCGCGGCCCTGGCGTGCCACAGCACAGCCAACAACGCGCGCGTCTAGGAGCAGGCATTGGGAAGGCATCGGCGGGAGTGGGGCGAGGTGCGGTGTGATGCGGCCGGGGTAGTGGGCGATAGTAGAAGCACACGTAGCAGGACACATCGGCATCATCAAGTAGAAGTAATGACAGAGGCAAAGCAGCAGCAGCACTAGAGCAGTCGCCGCGCAACAGAGCAATAGCGCTTGAGTAGTAGGCGCGCGCGGATTTGGGAGGTCACGAGAGGTGTTGGGGTTGCCAGAATCGCCGGGAACGATGAGCCCCGCGACGGCGCACCTACGATAGCTACAACAATGACGATACAGAACGAGAGATGTAGTGGGAAAAGGTGCAGGAGCATTGGGAGCTCACCTCGGATGCAAAGGAGCAGACAGCGAGGTCGGAGAGGCTTGGGGTGGAGCGGATCGAGATGGCGCCCGTGGCGATGAGATCCGATTATGGCGATGGCGTGATGGCGTCCTTGCTTGAACCGATGCGCATAGACGACGAAGATGACCACAGAGGAGCTCCTGGGCACACTTCTAGTCGAAGAGGAGTTTGGTGACTGCATGGACGAGGAGGGTCATGGTGGGGGCGGCTCGGATGTGCGCGGGGAAGAAGGAAGCGGTGCGAGGGGAGGGGCAATGGCAAGCTAGGGTTCGCAGAGCATCGAGGGGAGTCAAGTAGGACGCCGGGTGGGCTGGATGCACACCGCGTGGCAATCCCGGACCATGGACAAGCCCTCTGTGTGCACGGGGTGTGGTGAACAGAGAGGTAGGGGATGAGGGGCGTTGGTGGGCTGGCCCGGCTCTTGTATCCGCAGGCCTTAAGTGCTAGTAGTTTTCTCTTTTACTTTTTTACCTTTTCTTTTATTTATTTCTTTTCTGTTATCACTTATATCTTAAGTTTATTTAGTTTTATTAATTATAGCAATAGATCCTAAATTGGTAGTTCTAATTATACCACAACCACATTATATTGGAAACTTTAAATAAAATAGTTTTCATTTGTTTTAATATTTTCAAAGTGTTTAAATAATTGTTTTTGCTACTGTTTAAATCATTTTAGAGTATTTAAGTATTTTATAAAAGTGTGGTTTCTCCACCATAAATACCTATGCATTATTTGGCACAACCCAAATATTTTAGTTTTAATGTTTGAAAACTTTTACCATTTGACTTGATTTTGAATTCGAATTCGAAACGGTTTCGAACTAACACGAGATTAGCAACAGTAACTATGGTGACATGGCATCATTAAGAGAGGTTTATTGTAGCTTAATTATTCGGGCATCCAATTCTCCCCCACTACAAGAAATCTCATCCCGAGATTTAAGGGGTGGAGTAAGGGGAAAGACTAGGTTACAAAATTCTAACGATTCTTCTCGTTCTTGGTTGCTCTTCTCGAATAGGTTGGTGTCTTCATTTCTTTGCTTCAGGTCATCATGATGAAGTCAAAATCTTTTCTTAGGGTCTTTATCGTACTTACGAAAGAATAAAGGGGGTATTCCGGGAGAACGGACCGTTGTACGGCTGACTATCTGGTAGCCAACATCGGGAAAGGTGGTAGAAAGTAACCCCCGAACTGAAACTTAAGAAAAGATTGAGAGCAAAGTAAGAAGGTAACATGAGAAGTTTCAAGCGGGTAGGCAACCTTTCGATGCCTGAAACAAAGTGTGAAAGGGGTCCAGAGCAACGAGATTAAGTTTTGCGACTGAAACTAGAATAGATCATCTCTAGGAAGGTGGCTCGGGATCTACATACAAAGCCAAGCGTGAGGAATAACTTTGGAAATAGGGGTGTATAAGAGAGTCAGGTTTTGATCCTGTGGAACTGTGGGTTATGGGCCCACCATCTGGGCTACAAGAAGGAAGGGCGTTGACATCTTGCACGGTCATGATAGCAAGGCATGTCAGGGAATAACCGGACAGTTATGTTGGCAGCATCATTGGTACCAAGGGCGAGGGACAAAGAGAACCATTTTCCTGCTCGTTAAACGAGGCGGCCCAGTAGGCAAAGTTCTTGTCCATCAGTGGCTACCAGAATGTTATCAACAATAGTAATAGGGTCTTACTGACAGTGTTGTACAATGAGTTGTTTACATAAGCAAGGAAATGTTACTACTTAGATCACAAAAAAATAGAAGAAAGGTTAAACAAACCAACAGAAAGGAAAATGTGATTATTAGTTTAAACTGAACATTGGAAAGGAAATTGTGTTTAAACACATATTCCGGCCATATATCCTTTCCAAGGATAAGCAGAGCATGATATCCATGACATGATAGGAAGTAGAAGCCACTTAGGTAAGGGGAGAGGAATTTCTTGACATTACCCCTACAACGGTGTTTGGATAATTGATAAAGAAATTTTAGCATTGTGCTTCAAATGTTCTTATTGATGATAGGAGTACCCCAGACATGCTTCGAGATAGTATTTACATGGTCTTCAAGCAAAGGTCGGACATTGGAAACACAAAGGATCCATCATGAATAACTTACAAAATAAGTCTTACAAGTTCCTCATGGAAGATTGGCTGAACTTGCTAAAAAGGATACTATAACAATAGGTCCTCCGCCTAGGTGTGCTAGGCATGACATCACCTTACCGGGTCTTATAAATACCAATGCTATAACTCTTGGAAATATGTTCCAACCATCCTATCTGACCGAGATTCAGATCTGATTGGTGTCAGGATACTGCAGACTCGGGGTGCCTGAGAAGACAAGGTGCACACAAATTGACGAGATGGCATTATAAGATTATTGGGAAATGAACTGTAGAACAAGGTTTTCAGAATCACGATTTTGTTATATGATTCTATGACCTTACGATCCAAACTAACCCCTCTAATTCTACGATCTTGGTTCATAGATTCTACGTTTTTACTATCCTAACAGTGAAGATTCTACGATTTGCGATCCTGCCATCGGAGCTCTGATCCGATTCAGAATCACGATTCTGACAATCTTGCTATAGAAGCAAGTTCCGAAACAACAGTTAATCATTAACCAAGGAGAAGATGAGGATGTAGCTGATAGACTCAGCGACAATTCATCGAGAATTCCAAAAAGATGGATTTCCACAATTATGTGAACAAGGAGATAACATTTGTCCGGTCGAATGATATAATGATGTATGCTCGAGGAAAGCATACACAATCAATCATTGGTTGAGAAGTGCACCTGAAACATGGGTTTAGGTAGCATGATCAATGTTAGGATGGTGATCCATTAACCAATAGTCTAAGAATGAACTGTTGACCATTGACTTCATGGCAATAGGGTTGCTAGAAGTATAGAATCCAAGCAGCACCATTCACATGTTGGTATCCCGGTTAGAACAACACAGGGACTAAGAAAGAATGGTGATGGCGAGAAGTGTTACTATATCAAGAATTCTTAAGAGGTGGAGCATTTCTCACAACATTCGTGACATCAAAGATGGTAATACTCCACGGTAGAACATAACATAAGTTGGATAGCAAGGAACTCAAGGTACAACACAAAACAAGAACAAGTTTTGTGTTGGAGGAAATGAAATAATGTTGTCGATGATAGCCCAAATTATCGAGGGCCAAGGATGGTATTTCTCATCATGAATTAGATCGATATCCTGGAAGAGTTAAGAATGTTGATAATGATCACGAATCATTTGTCAAGAGATTTCAAGAAGATGTAATCGATCGCCGTTGACATCAAGTCAAAGGAATGATGACGCAAAAGGTTATTGGAACCACGGGTACGACACAAACTCGAAATCAAGCTTGTTGTTCAAGGCGAAATTATATGACAAGGAAGATCGACGTAAGGTTAGCTCATCGTCAAAATTGTGCTCCGGGAAGAAGGACCAGGTAGCACAGTTAAAATTTAACAAAATAATGATATAGCTGACCAGGCTAGGGAATGACTTAAAGGATTATTAAACTCGTAAGCAATGAAAATTACTTAGTTATTGAATCGGCGTGCAGAATCGATTCACTTATTGGTGTTCTCGAGTGACTAATAACTCAGAACCCCAGGGGAAATCTGAAATCGGTGAGAAGAAATACTAGATGTAGACTCATAGGAAGTGACATAGTTCTTTGATATTCTAGATATACCAGAGGGTAATACTTGAAGGAAGATCAAAATAGAGGTTGCGGAGATGTATTGATCTGCAGAAGCCATGTACTTAAACTTGCCCGAGAAAAGGAATGAAAGAGTATCCATATGGCTGGAACCATGATTGCAAGACCAGATGCCAGCTATAAGATGAGCTTATACCAAGGGGATAATAAATTTTAAGAGAAGCTTCCATGATAAGATCTACATAGTGTCCATGGGCATGAACACAAAGTTCAAGGTCGACTCCCACTTCTCCAATGCATAATCTTTCCTTCACTTCTCACTTTCGACGAGGTTGTATTGTTGAAATTTTATTTGGCATAACACCAGTAGAGTATGACCCGTAGAAGTTTCCGGGTTCACCAAGATTTAGAAATGCATAGGTTCAACCCATCGGGGCGTCTTAGGAACATATACCAAAATCTTTAGGAGTAATTAGCGCAAGCTCAAAAGGATAGTATGGTTAACAAAAGTAGAGGATACAATTTGTCAAGGGCATTATGTATCAAGGGAAGAACTCACAAGAATTTTGAATGTGAAGGACACGGTCGGATAATAATCCAACGAGGGGTCTTGTGGTCTACAACAGAGCTAGTGTGAGTACCGGTACTCAACCAGAGGAAGAAGGAATGCAAGGCATCGGATTATAGAAACAACTGAATAGTCTGAAGCTTAAATGCAAAGGAATTATGATTTCCAAATCAAAGGATCAAAAGCAAAATGTGCTGATTAAGAATGGATAAGTTGAATAGACTTAGGGGTACACTCAACAGCGATTTGATTGGTCGAGAACCAGCTCATGTTCAAAATTACATCTGAGCCGGAAGGATGAGTTCTAGGATTCGACTGAGGATTGCGAGCATTCACAACATATCAAGTCAAAGGCTGAAAATGACGATGACAAGGGATACTAATGAATATTGCTAGACATATGGAACACAACCATAATGCAAGCAGACAAGTATTTGCAGAGTACTAGCTGGCAGAGAATTACCGGAAGATCGGATAGTATATCTATGTACCTTATGGATCATATGTTCAACTAGTAATGAACAGTTCCTTGATAAGGGTGAAGAATTATTCATATGCTATTCATGTGGCAAGGAACTACATGGTAGTAAGCATAAAGAATTCTTGGAACATCAGAGAGTATTTGAGGGCATCTCATAATAACAAGAGCAGTTGGGGATGAAGTATGAACGACAAATGTAGATAGTTATCCATAAGGATTTATCGATGGTAGGGATTGCAACGGCGAAGGGCATAAGGGTCTTGGGAAAACATTAGAGAGTAGCTTCGGAATCTTCTGGTGTTGTTGTGGAATTGTCACGGCAGATGTCCTAGTGAAAGGACTTAATCGTGGAGCCATCACAACTAGGAAGCTTAAAGGGGTTAAACGGGACAAAGGACACGAGGAGTTTATACTGGTTCGGCCCCTTGCGGTGAAGGAAAAGGCCTAATCAAGTTTGAGGTGATATTGCTAGGGTTTCGATGACTCGGGAGCGAATATGCTTAACCTGGCTCTCGATCTGTTGTTTCTTGCCCTAAGCCACTGCCGGGTCGTCCCCTTATATACACGGGTTGACGCCCTATGACCTACAGAGTCCCGACCGGCTCATATAGTGTGTCCGGCTCGGCGTATCTTACATGCCTTACATTACAAGTCTATTCATACATGGCGGTTTATACTTACGGGCCTTAAGCCGCCTCTGGGCTTGGGCCTCTTATAAGCCTAACTGTGAACCGCCATCTTGTATACTCTTTGGCTTCATACAGGTGAACCGCCATTGTGGTTGACCCGGCCCCTCCTGGGCGGGTCATATCTGGTAGTCATATCCCCAACATTAGGCCCCAGGTTGATTTGAACTTCGTTCATGTCAATCTTCAACACTTAGAAAAAATCCATCTACAACTGCTGTGAAAACCTTGTAACCCACCATGACATCATCTCCAAGAATTTTGGAAACCCGCCACGACATCACCTTAACGGATCTTTTTCTTAAATGTCTTTCCGAAAATCGAGGCGTCCAATTAGCTGGATAATCATCATTTTGGCCTCCTCGTCTTTCGCGCCTGCCTATTGCCCCTTTCCTTATAAATAGGGCCAAAACACCTCCTTTTCATTCTCCTCTCCGCTCCTTCTCATCTTCTCTTTCCTCGCGACACACCAGCCCTCACGAGATCCACCACCGTCGACCTCCGCCTTCTTCATCAACTCCGGCCGCTGCATCACCCTGAACGATCCAGAAACACTGCGACACTCCTCCACTATCAGCTAGCATCAGTAAGTCTCCCCCTTTCCTTTTCATGGATATATTATTTTAGGGTTTCGGTGTTCATCGGCGTTCATTACTTCTCTTCCTTCTTCTTGTCAGATCGCGTAGCTTTGATCTGAAAACAATGTAGATCCTGTGCAGTAGTAGTTTAGCGCCCGCTTTTGATATTAGAATGTGTCTTCTTTGCGATAGATCTCTTCTAGGGCATCTCCACTTTTCTGCTGCTGCCTCTGCAGGTTTTAGAATTGATATCCCTTTTCTGAACAACGGTAGATCCGAATTTATAGCTTCAACTTGTGGAACCTGTTTGTCCTAACACTTAGCAAATTTTTCGTTGCTGACAACTCTTGAATATCTTTACTCATGGTGGCTTACCATGCCGGCTTATTTTTTCTTCATATACCATTAGCCCTTATTTAAGCCGTCATTATACATCCGTACTGCAATCATTAGCTTGTAATTCCACCAATTAATCTGAGCCGACAAATTACTTCCTTTTAGATTGTCTTTTTGCCATGCCGCCGAAGACGACGACAGTTTGCAACTGGGTCACTTCATAGTCACCGAGGACACTCTAAAGGATTTTGTCACTGTCAGATATTTACCAGAGAAGAGCATCATGTCTTACCGCACCCCTGACCCAGACGAAGAAAAACCTCAGCCAAAGGATGGTGAAATCATCGTCTTCACTAATCATATGAACCGGGGCTTTTTGCTGCCCAGCTCAAAATTCTTTAGAGATGTCCTGCATTTTTTTCAAGCTTCATCCGCAAGACATTGGACCCAATTCTATATCAAACATCTGTAACTTCCAAGTTTTTTGTGAGGTTTATCTTCAAGAAGAACCTACTGTTGAACTCTTCAGAGAATACTTCTATTTGAAACGCCAGAATGAGTACGCCAACGGCCCCAGCTTGGAACTTGGCGGGATTTCGATTCAACGCAGACGGGATGCTGTCTTTCCTCTAGTAGTCTTGCCAAGCCATCCCAAGGACTAGAACCAAACCTAGTTCTATTGCAAAGATACGTCGCCGGCTGATAAAAACCAATGCCGGGTTATCGCGTTGAGCGTCTTGACGCTAAATGTTCACTCCCTGATAAACTTTCTGCCGCTGAGCGTAAGAAACTTATCCCAACAATTAAAAGGGTTCAAGCCTTGCTGGGAAATGGCTTAACTGGAGTTGACTTGATCCGCTGTTGGATCGCATGGCGGATCATCCCTTTGAGCCGCCGATCTGACTTGATGTGCAACTATACCGGAGGAACAAACGATCCATTATGTCATAGCTCCCTACGTCTGACCGAAGAAGCCATTGTCGAAATAGCGTCCACCCTCGGCAACAGCAAATATGAAGACTGCAACAAAGGACGGTTGAATCCTTTCTGCCAGCTTAACCCGGCACCAAAGGTAAATCCTGTTGACTCCTTTATCCTCAGCAATTAAGTATTTGCATGAGTTTCAACATGCTATTTTTCTACAAGCTAAATCTGACTTTTGGAAGGCCAAATATGATCATGAGGCTGCTAAAAAAGCTAGAGCTGTTGCAATGGCCACCAAGAAAACCATCAGAAAATCTAAGAAGAAAACAACTTCTTCTGAATGACTCAAGTTGGATGATCTCTCTGAGTCAGAGGTAGCCCTTGACTCCCTTGGTCTGCTTTTTAACAACCTTATTGACACCGACTATTATTAGGAGGACACGGGGGCCAGCTAGACAGTTGAATAAGAGGTAACTATTATTTCCTCTGACTCAGAACCTTTACCAAGGCAGAAACTTCTGCGGGTAACCCGGAAAGTAAGGTTTTCACACCCCTTGGCTTATTTAGATCCTCATTTTCTTTTGAAACAACAGCAACATGAGAGCCGCCGTCAGACCGGGACCGGTGGAGACGGTGAGTTACCCTCCGGCTTACCGAAAACCCCTTGGAAACGCCAAAATGAGGTTCTTTTAAATCCTAACTCTGATGAATGAGTCACTTTTATAAGTCACTCAACTATAACTCCACTCTTGCAGGAAATTGCTTGTTCCTCCTCTGGTGACTCTTCACAAACTCAGCTACCGGCTTTTAAGACCGCCCCGGGTAAAGATAGTTATCCTTCTTCTACACCTTTATGGCCATATCGTTGTATTGATTCATCAAATTCTTCTTAGTGGTCAAGCAAAGCCCAAGAAAGAAAAAGTGGCAAAACCGGCTGAGGATCCAAAAGCCGCTGAGCCGGCATAGCCGACTCTTGCCCCGGAACATCCTGAATAGCCAGAAGATCCTCCTCTAAATGCTCAACCTGAAATGCCTGAGCCATCCATTGACGAAACTACTATTGATCCATCGAGTATTGAACCATCAAGCTCAGTTAATCCGCCGGAGATTCATGCTGATGACGTTGTAATCACTGGCACCGGATTTACTGAGCCGGGGAATCCAACGATACTAGCGAGACAT
Source organism: Triticum aestivum (assembly GCF_018294505.1). Classification (NCBI taxonomy): domain Eukaryota; kingdom Viridiplantae; phylum Streptophyta; class Magnoliopsida; order Poales; family Poaceae; genus Triticum; species Triticum aestivum. The sequence continues at coordinate 224,120,946 of NC_057806.1, forward strand.
TCGGCCAAACAAGAAGTCATGGAAAGACGGAAAGTAAGGTTTGATGTCTCCCACTATGCTCAACTGAGTACTAGTGAAGTATTATCTAGCTATGTCAGTCAAGTGCATTCCAGCCGTGACTTGGAGATTGAAATAGTTAAACAACTTCACCATAAGTATGAGGTATGTCATCTGGCTTATATATATCCTGCCAGCCCCCAAGTCTTCTGATTATGAGAAACTTCAATAATCTGTAGACTTGAAATATTTACAAGCTTCTGTCCTAGACTCTCTCCAAGTCCGGTTTATATATTGTAAAACCGGATTCTGATGATAGCATAACTTCGCATTTGTAGTCCCCAAGGGCCGGCTTAATCAGTATGAATGAGCCGGTCCTATTAATTATTGTGTAAAAGAACAGAACTTAACTGCATAGCACCCATGAGTTGGCTGGGACTATCAACAGCACACCTGGCTCATCCTTAAAAAGAAAACAAGCAATGTGCATTAGCCCCCAAGTGCCAAGTGTTGTTGCTTGCAAAGCACTTAGGACTTCAGAAAAAGCCGATTCTTTTGAAAAGTTGCGTTGACAGACATTAGCCCCCAACTGCCAAGTGTTATTTCTTGCAAAGCATTTAGGACTTGCTTTTTATAATCCTCCATGAAACTAAACAACCTTATTCTGTATACAGGTTGCAACCGCAGAACTGGAATCCCAATTGTCTGAAGCCAAGACCCGGCTATTGACTTAGGAGACTGAAATAAAGAAAACTAAATCTGAACTCCAACTGAGTTTGTCTAAAGCAGAGAAACCGAAGACCAGTTTTAGTGTAGATAAAAAGGCTTGGGCCGATGAGAAGACTGCTCTGACGCAGCATGCTGAAACGGCCGAGGCAGCTCTGAAAGAAGTCACCGCTGAACTTACCAGTTTAAAAAACCGTGTATCTCAGATGGTTTCTACAATCTTCGGTAAATCACCTTATTACTTACTCAAAGTCTATATTTGTCACCATAATGTAAGCCGCCTACTTAACTCATTGGGAAAACTTCACAGGTCCCCGGAGCAGCAATCTGAGTCAAAATAGCCTGATAAAGCTCAAGGCGATTTACACTCTTGTGGAGCAATTGTATACTGGAGCTCAGCGGGCTCTTGCCATTATCTCCCCAGCTAACCAAGGACCAAACTTATTGAGTGATGTCTTGAAGAAGCTGTCCATCTTACCCGCCAGGTTTCAAGAAGTCGAGCATTCTTGTGCGAGAGCCGGAGCCGTAATTGCTTTGAGCCGCTCCAAAGCCTGGGTACCAGAGTTAGACCCGGCGGACGTAGCCATGGGGTATCCCAACTTTAAGGAAGATGGAAGTCCCTTCGACCAAGAAGACTTTGCAGCCTGTGTGAAAGAGATTCGTCCTTATGCCACCATCATTGCTGAAGAAACCAATCTCACCAAGTATCAGCCGGGTTTTGATGAAGAAAATAAGAAGATGGCCACTCCATATAAAGTGACGTACTTAATCCCGCCGATTCGGCACCACACTTTCGCCCCTGAAATTGACCCGTCTGGTCTGATTGATGATGAGGCTGAGTTCGTCGCCCTTCATGGCTTTGATTGGTCCAAACCCAATTTCCAAACGGTGGAGGAGGACAAACCGGCAAGGGATGAGTCGCAACCATCCAGTCGACCCGGCCAGGATTCATGAACTGGCTCTAGTTTATCATCTGCTATGTGTGAAAGTAAAAACAGTATTATCCTTTTGGGCTCCAAGCGCCTTGTAATAGGCTAGCTTAAAACTTCATGTTCTGCTTATGCCATCGTGCATATTGTGCTGCGTACAACACTTTTGTCCGTCATGTGAAGATATGCTTTATATCCCTTACAATATCAGTAGTGTTGAATCTGTTCCTGCATCCAATATATAAAAATTGTCCTGGTGGTTTATCGCCTGACGGGTCATAAAGCCCGATACACAAACATGGAAACCAACATAACTCTATAATTAAGGCTGGATGCAAGAATAATCAACATGAAATATATCATTCCTATGATATTGAATTATGTTGGTGTCTTACCATAGGGTGGGTCATAATATCTTACATACGACCATTAATATAGAAACAAGAGACACAGATAAGCCTGTTATGAATTTTAACTTTGAAACATAACGGCAATATCATACCTGTGATTTTGATTTTGCACTGCCGGTTCATGTGACCCGAACAGTAAGGGTGATAACCCAATCTTTTGGAAGCCAACACTTCCATATGTATGATGATTGTCATATACTGGCGATTTATCGTAAAAAAAACCAAGCCGGGTTAAATTGAAACCATGCTTATATTTAGATCTAGACTAAAAGCCGCAGAATAAAAAACAAAGATTATTTTTCAAAAACATAAGCCAAATAAAAAGAAAAATTTGGAGGCTTCTGATTCGAATACGATTAGTAAACCGGATCGAAGGGGTTAAGCTAGGATTCAAATACAATCATGTAGCCCCCAGTGGTTTTGGCGTTGCACCAATCAAGAGGGTACCGACATCTATGTTCTCCTTGGTTCGAATACGACCTATGTTTGAACAGGAAGCCCCCAAATGACCTTGAGAATTTTTTAATGACTCTGATTCGAATACGATCAAAGTCATACCCAAAAGGGGTTAAGCTATGATTCGAATACGATCAAGAAGCCCCCTAGTGAGTTTGGCATTGTGCCGATCAAGAGGGTACCGACATCTATGTTCTCTTTGGTTCGAATACGACCTATGTTTGAATAGGAAGCCCCCAAATGACCATATGGTTTAACGGCTAGATTCGAATACGATCATGAGCCGGACTAAAGGGGTTAAGCTGGATTTGAACACAATCAGCCCCCAGTTGGTCATTTTGAAATTATAATGATGAAGACATATGATTATTGAAGATGAAAAGGACAGAGGTCTTGCTTTATTACTTATCATAATATATACAACGTCCAAATATGTACATCATGAGAGCCGGTGGCTGAAGTGTAGTAAGGCCGAAGATGAGCGATATTCCATGGACGGCGGGTCTCTTCCTCCGACTTACATGAGTCTTTGTGCTCACGAATATCGATAAGGTACACTACAAAAAAAGACACATCCGTGACATTTTGGGCCGAACGAAATTTTTCTGTCATACTTATGACAGTTCTATGACAATAACTGAACCTGATCGAGCGATTCCTTCGCCACTGTTGCTAACTGAAGCCGATCGATGCTGCCTCTGGATGAAAAGTGAGCGTTGCTGGGGGTTTTGGATGAATAGTTCCCGGTGGGGGTGGATGAACAGGACCCCGTGGTGTTGCCTCTGGATAAACAGGACCCCGATCGATCGAGCCGGTTGGGGCTGGATAAACATGACCCCGTGGAGGGCTGGATGAATAGTACCACCCCATGGAGGGCAGGATGAACAGTAGACGGTGGAGGGCTGGATGAACAGTAGCCCGTGGAGGGGTGGTTGAACAGGAGCCCGTGGAGAGGGCTGGTTGAACAGTAGCCGGTGGAGTAGCGCGCGGTGGAGGCTGGATGAACAGGAGCCCGTGGATGAACAGTCGCAGGTGGAGGCTGGAGGAGGTTGACGGTGGATGAACAGTAGCCCGTGGAGGCTGAAGGGGGTCAACGGTGGAGATGGACAGTATCCCGTGGAGTCCTGTTTTGCTGTATGCCACACCCCTCCCGATGAACAGGACCTCCGTTTCGACCGTAGCGCTCCAACACAAGTCCGTTTCCTCCATTTTGCGGTATGCCACACCCCTCCCGATCAACAGGACCCCTGTTTCGACCGTAGGAGGTCCGTTTTACGGTACGCCAGACCCCTCCTGATGAACAGGATCCCGTTTCGACCGTGGCCGGTCGAACAGAAGGCCGTTTCCTCTGTTCTACGGTACGCTAGGCCTCGTTTCCATCGGCTGTTCCGTCCAAGCCCTCCCGATGAACACGACGACGCATTCCGTTCTAACCCAGCCGGTTGGCTCCCCATGAACATGACGACGACGCAATTTCTCCGTTCCGACCCATCCATGTACATGAGCCCTGGCCGTACGTATGCACGAGTAGGCGTTCAAGACCCTGCCCATATGTACATACGTGGCCATATTTTCTTTCTTGCACACTCGCCGCTGTACGTACGTGTACATGCTACGTGCGCGCCTCTACTACGACACGTGCATGCCTCTACATCGACCAGTATGTATGTACACGTTCGCGACCAGAATGACAATGCTACGTGCGCTTCAACCAGGTGGGTCCCGATTGTCAGGCACTTCCTTGCGTGCGAAGATGTAGCTGGTGGGTCCCAGCAGTCAGGGGGGCGAATAGTTTTTTTGCCCGGACGCACTTCCTTGCTTGCGAAGATGTAGCTGGTGGGTCCCAGCAGTCAGGGGGAAACCTTTTTTTCACGAAATACGGTGGCCTGTACGGTGGGTCCCCGATGTCAGGTGGAGGAATAATTATTTTGCGCGTAATAAGGAGGCACTTCCTTGCTACGGCCGTGGACCCAGCTGCAGCCTCTCCACGTATAGTCCACGTTCGATGGAAGCCGTTCCTTGACCATGTTGACCACGGCGCGCGGAGAGCACTAGGGCGGTGGACGACGGTGAGGCCTAGGAAGGGGACAATGCGGAGCCGGGGAAGACGCGACAGTGGAAGCCCGCACGGAGAGGAGTATGAGGGTTCACTGGTTTGGCTGCGGTGTGAGGCTGCCGTCGCCGCAGGGCCTGGCCAGCGGTGGGAATAGTAGGGGGCGGTGAGGCCTCCACGGTAGCACAGCCAGCCACGGGAGGCAGGAGCATGTGGCACGACCGGCGCTGCTTTGGGCGGCTGGAGCAAGAAGACCAGAGGTTGAAGAAGCACTACGGCCGTTGGATGGACATCGTACGGTCACTGGAGCTAGAATCGTTCATATTGACTAAGTTGACAAAGCACTCCGTCCTCGTCAACTTAGTAGGCCCACAAGTCAGCCTCCCACTAAGGTGGGTCCCGACCAACAGGGGGAGTATTCATTTTTTTGTGCGTAATAAGGAGGCACTTCCGACGGGTCCGAGCTGACAGTGGGGGGAACGTTTTTTTCGCGCAATACGGTGGCCCGTTTGGTGGGTCCCAGCAGTCAGGGGGAAACATTTTTTTTCACGAAATACGGTGGCTCGTCCGGTGGGTCCCTGTTATCAGGTGGAGGAATCATTATTTTCCGCGTAATAATGAGGCACTTCCTTGCTGCCGCCGTGGACCCAGCTGTCAGCCTCTCCACGTACAGTCCACGTCCGATGGAAGCCGTTCCTTGACCACGTTGACGACACCGCGCCGATAGCACCAGGGCGGTGGACGACGGCGAGGCCTAGGAAGGGGACGACGCGGAACTGGGGAAGACGTGATAGTGGAAGCCCGCGCAGAGAGGAGTACGAGGGTTCACTGGTTCGGCTGCTGTGTGAGGCTGCCATCGCTACAGAATAATCGGGGGTGCGGGTGAGTAGAGGGATGGCCTGGCCAGCGGTGGGAGTAGTAGGGGGCGGTGAGGCCTCCCCGGCATCACAGCCGACCACGGGAATGTCAGGACCCCGACTCAATGCCACATCGATCTAGCATGTAACACCTCATATCACTTTGCGGCCTCACGCACGGTATTCCCACGGGTGTCGCCTTACCTTTGCCCGGGACCGTTTGCGCCTTTTGGCACACGTATATGATAGTGTCGCTAGCATCCATATGATAAGGAGCCCGGGCTGACATGGCTAGTTGTAAACCCAAAGTGGCACAAACTTACAGGGACAGGCATCCATGACCCAGCATCGAACGTGTCGGTCATCAGCGGGTGAATCCAGGCTGTAGCACTGGGCTAGCAGGACTCCGGTGAACCGGGCTATAGCGGGCTAACAGGACTCCGGTATTCACCGCGTGACATTTCCCCGAAGGGACAGACACAGGAACGAAGAAGGACACATGCCGGCCAGCCTAAATGTTCCGGAGCAGTAGCAAGCTACCATGGCTCGGTGGAAACACTAGGAGACATTTCCCGGTAAGAGAGGCTACTAAAGATAAACAACTAGATAGTCAGATCCCACACATACCAAGCATTTCAACAACATACACACAATATGCTCGATATGTGCGAATACAACATGGCATCACAACATGACTCTACGACTCAAGTATTTATTCAATAGGCTCCGAGGAGCGGGATATTACAAACATGGGTCTCATGACCCAACACTCAGAGCATACAAATCAAAGCACAAGCAGAAGCTTAACATGTCTGAGTACAGACAACTATAAATGAAAAAGGCTGAAAAGCCTGACTATCTACCAGATCCTGCTGAGGGCACAAGACCGTAGCTGAGGTAACAAGCTAAACGTCGAAGTCCACGTGGAACTACTAGTGAGACTGAAGTCTCTCTGCAAAAACATAAATTAAGCAACGTGAGTACAAATGTACCCAGCAAGACTTACATCAGATCTAACTACATATGCATCATTATCAACAAAGGGGGTGGTGGAGTTTAACTGCAGCAAGCCAGCTTTGACTCGGTGGCTATCCTAAACTACGACTGCAAATAACTCTTTTGAGGTGGCGCACACGAGTCCACATATTCACCATATCAATACACCACTATGGATCCACTCCCGTCTCCCTACGAGAACGCCATCCATAGCACTCACGCTTATCTTGCGTATTTTAGGGTATCCACTTTCACTTGTCTATGAACTGTACAAGGGGTCCAAGTTTCCATATCCGAGGAATCCGGCTATTCGAATAGATAATGATAACCCTGCAGGGGTGTACTTCTTCACACACGCTTTCGCCACTTATCGCCCTGTACACGTCATGTACCTCGGCAACCTTCAAGCGGAAGCCGGGCGAGGGAGTCGGCCACGACCTGACTAACCAAACAAGTCTCTAGTCCAGGTTTATCGCCTATTCGGGTTCCATCCGCAAGGAGATCCGGCCGGGGTGTCGCTCACGGCCCCAAACGATGTGTGCAAGGTTCCCAAGCCCACCTCGACGGGTGGATGTACGCTTGGTACACCGTGCCACTGTGCCTAGTCTGTCCCAAGCCCACCTGTACCGGGTGCCACTTGGTAGACTACTAACACTACCTACAAACACCAGAAACTAGTTGCAACTCCTGGACAGAGATCATGTTGATTAATAAGTCGAGAGGGGTCGAGTTACCGGAACCCAATGTGTGGTAGTAACTGGTCATGGATCACAAACACAGAACTCAGTTCCTGAAGACGGCTGCAATGAGACAACCCACCATGTACTCCTACATGGCCTCTCACCGCTACCTTTACCAAATCGTGTTCACACACTTAGCTCACACACAGTAGGACATGTTCACACGCCTCTGGTTCATCCCCGATGAATCAGACCTGACTCAACTCTAAGCAGTAGCAGGCATGACAAACAAGCATGAATGAGTAGGCACATCAGGGCTCAAACAACTCCTACTCATGCAGTGGGTTTCATCTATTTACTGTGGCAATGACAGGTCATGCAAAGGATGAAGGGGTTCAGCTACCGCAGCAAGTAACAAATATGTCGTTGTTGTCCTAATGCAGTAAAAGAGAGCAGGAGGGAGAGAGTGGGATTTTATCGGAATGAACAAGGGGGTTTTGCTTGCCTGGCACTTCTGAAGATAATATAGTTCTTCATCGGTGTCATCGATCACATCGCCGGTACACGTCTATCGAGAGGGGACAATTACCGGCAAGCAAGGAAGAACACAATCAATGCAATGCGACAATATGATGCATGTGTGACATGGCAATATGATGTGATTTGAGCTAATGCAACTAGCAGCAAGTTAAATGGAGTTGGTTTGAACCCTAGGTTCAAATTCAAACTCCACATGTGATTATTTAAATGCCATTTAATTGAATTGTCCTAAACAGCAGCTATAAGTTGTTCTAACATGCATGAAAATGGTACAGATGGATAGATTGGATTTTTCTGATAATTTTTCATATATAAATTATTTAATTTGGAGTTATGGTTGAATTTCTATGAATTTTAGAAGTTTAGAATATTTTCTGAAATAAATAAATCATTTCTAATTTATTGAAAACTCCAGAAAACATTTACTGCGTCAGCATGACATCCCCCTGACGTCATCAGGTCAACAGGGCGGGTCCAGGTCAAACCTGACGTGTGGGGGCCACACGTCAGTGTCACAGGGCTGCTTAGCTCACTGACAGGTGGGACCAAGTCAACGGCCACGTCAGCTTGGTCAAAGCTGACGTGTGGGCCCACGGTGGTTAGGTTAAAACTTAACAGAAAATAATAAAGATTAAATAAGGGCGTGGGGCCCATACATCAGTGGCTCTGGGGAGGGTTAGCTGGCCGTGATTAGCGCTAATCACGCGGCCACGTCGGCAAGTGACGCCGGCGACCACGGCGACGGCGGGACCTCGCCGGAGTTGCTCGGGACGGTGCTACAGACGGTTGTTTGCGACAGGGTTGGGCTCTACGGGGAGCTGGAGGAGTGGCGCATCCACTGGTGGCGACGAATGGAGCTGGGGTGGCCCGAAGCGACGACAACTACGACGACGGCGGCGGCCGGAGTTCGGGCGACCACGGGTTTGATGCTGCAGAGAGCAAGCGGGCTAGTTTTTGCGCTAGGCATGCTCTACGGGAAGCTACGAATGCACAGGGCTCGCCAGGGTGACCAAATGGTCACCGGAGCTACGCCGGCGGCGAGCTCGGCGGAGGTGAGCTTCGGCCATGGCGGAATCGGTGCTAGAGGACGCGCTAGAGGAAGGGCACAGGGGGGAAATGGAGAGGAGCTCACGTAGGGACTAGCAGAGTCGACGACGAGGTCGGGGAAGCTCTGGATGACGCGAATTTACGGCGGCGATCTCCGGGCACCGGAGATGAAGACGACGACGCTCCGGTCGACTGGGGCCTCCTCTGGTCGCGTGCGTCGGTGTGCAGCTCCATGGAGTCGGGACGGAGCTCAGGGATGCGAAGAGGGAGCGAGGGGGTGGCTGTGGCCGCGGCGAACGGCGTCGGTGGCGACGAGCTCCGCTCGGGCAGAGAGGGAGAGAGAGCAGAGGAGAGGAACGAGGGAGAGGGAGAGGGCGAGGGGGTCCAGGGGGTCGCGCTGGCGTCGTCTAGGCGCGACGAGGGGAAGCCAGGCAGGCTAGGAGGGAGGAGGTGGCCGGGGCGCGTGGCCGCGCGCGCGGGGCGCGTGCCCGTCCTCCTGGCAGAAGAGGAAGGCGACAGGGGGGGTAGCGGTGGCGGGCTGGGCCGATTCTGCTGGGCCACCAGGTGAGTGGGCCTCAGGTAAGCGTCAGGTAAGTCCTACTCTGCTCTGTTTTATTTTTCTGTTTGTTTTATTTTTTTATTTAATCTTTTGCCACTGTTTTGAATTTAAAATAATTCAAACAATGCCAAAAGCTCCTCTGAATATTTTTATTTTGCTAGATGGACTTTTCCAAAAGCTCATAAAATATTTCAGGGGTATTTGAAATTATATTCTAGTTATATGAATATAATTCAAATTCAAATAGCTAATGATTTAAATTCAAAGTCCCAAAAATAAATCCTTAAAAATGTTCAATATTTTTGGTTTGGATCAAAACCCTTGCCAAAAATATTAAACATCTAAGAAGAGCATTTTGGAACAATGAATGAGATTTTAGGGTTTTTGCCCTTCTTTTATTTAAGTTTTTGAGGCTTCCAAATTTCCTCAGTTCAAGTTTCAGAAATACAGACATGATTCATGAGTGCTCTATGATGCAACTAATACAAGCAATAATCTAGGGCTGTGACAGGGAAGCAGGAGCACGCGGCATGACCGGCGCTGCTTTGGGCGGCTAGAGCAAGAAAACCAGAGGTTGAAGAAGCACTACGGCCGTTGGATGGACATCGTACATTCACTTCAGCTAGAATCGTTTATATTGACTAAGTTGACAAAGCCCTTGGTACGCGCCAACTTAGTAGGCCCATAGGCCAGCCTCCGAAACGGTGCGCCCAGATGTCAGGGGGAGGAATCATTTTTTGTGCGGCTGAAGCAAGAATATCCAAGATTGAAGAAGAAGCACGACATCCGTTGGATGGACATCCAACGGCCACAATTGCCAGAACCATGTGTTGTTGACAAAGCCTTGCATATGTGTCAACTTAGTTTTTTTAGGGGACGTGTCAACTTAGAAGGCCCACAAGTGTGTGGCAGAGAACATATAGCCCATTTGCGATTTGTAAGAATGTACAACCCATTTTTAATTCTAATGGAATTTACTATGGCCCATTATAGTTCGTTTAAAGTACATCCCATTTTCTAGCTAGGACAACAATTAATAATTTCAACCAACCGCTCAAAAAAAAATTCAAAAAAAAAATCCCACATTTTATGGGATCCGAAATATTTTTATCCAAAATTTGTAGTCAGATTAAATATAATTTCAAAATAAAGTTGTATTACGTTAAAATCCAACGAAATATTGCGCGCGCAACAAGTAATGAAATTAAAATTTTCAAATTCCAATAATAATATATTTTTAAACTAATTACGCATTTGGTGCATTTTTTATAATTACTTCCCAGTTATTATAATTACATCCCATTTATTATTTCTTAAACTCCATTTTCTTGTTAAGCCTAATGCATACCTCCTAGGAAAATTTGCAGCCCAGCGGGGTGGAGAATAACAAGTTGACCGGGATATTGTGTACAACTGTCGGCCCAGTTGCATTGCCGATGTTGAAAAAAAGGCCTGTGTAGTACAGTATGACCTAACATGGCTACTCAGCCCACATTCAGCGACGCCAGAAGGCCCAAACAAGGCTTCTGTACAACTTTTTGAAGTCACTGAGCTCAATTAGTAACTTAAGAAAAAGTTAGATTACAGTGGAACCTAATTAAAAGCTATCACGAGCAAAGAAATAATTCAACGGGTCCCACTTGTGCGTGTGTGCGTGTGTGTGTGTGTGTGTGAGAGAGACCCATCGGTCGATGCTCGTAAATACATCTTTCAGCCATATGCATTGCTGATGCTTAGTAAAAACTTATATAGTTGACACAATCATATATAATATCATAGCACACTGAACTTGCATACAAAAAATTTCACGCAGGCGGCACAATCAGGATGGAAGAAGTGGATCAATACGGGTAGGGCTATGTTGAAACCAACGAAGTCGTACATAACGGTTCATCCCTTGAATGCCGTGCAAAGAAAACAGACAGACAACACAATAAGTTCTGCTAGCACATTAAGTTGACGTACAACCCTTTCTAAAAAAATTTCAGGTACAAAATTAGAACAGGTCACAATCAAATGTACTGGGACATCAGTGCTTCACACCCATAGCTCGGATTTAACTAGTATCTAACTAGATTCAGTTGTTACCTCAAATTAGAGCACATCCAGGCAGCCAGCCCTGCCTCTTCTCCCAAAGAAGCAGTGGCATCCGCCGCGCGATGGAGTAGGCTCTGTGCCATCCATTGTTCTGATCAACATGGGGAAAGTCTGACGTTGACTCCTGTAATGGACGTCGTCAATGGATCCTGACACCAGCGGCGGCGGCAGGACTTCGATTGATGGATTGACCACTTCTTCAACATGCACGAACACTCGATACAGGTACATCCCTAATGTGGTCCGCGACGGCCTTGGTGGCGACGAATAGCACAACCCCGGTTCTTGCACTGGCATCTCAACACCAATCACCTTCGGTATGGTGGACGGCTTCTTCATCCATGCCATAACCGTCAGAGCCCAGCTGTCTGGAGGAACAAACATACTTACGAGCTGACCTCCAAGGTCGTTGATAAGCTCATTCATGGACTTATTGTTCCAAGCACGTCGAGGCATGCTGTGGAAGGTAAGATTTGTTAAAAACTCAAGCTCAGATGGCACTGAGCCCCATCCTGGGTGCCACCGATCAAAGCTCACCAGCGTGCCATCGCAAAACAAACGCCGGGAAGATTCGAACACAGGACTGCAGTCGAAAGTTGTCTGGGACCTGATGAAGAAATCAGCCGGTGGCGAACAGACTTCGACGAGCAAGTCACTTATTTGGATGCTGTGCGCAATGCCAAGAGCTTTGACAAGGTCGTCCGGCGAGACGGGAGGCCGGTCGCCCTTGATGGTTACCATTAGCACTTTGCCGGCAAACTGGTCGTCAAGCGACGCCATGCTACTATTGAGCGACAGCACGCAGCGACCGAAGGCAGGACGGACCTCGGGATCTCCGGCTCGGAGATCCGCGTTGACCGGCGACATGATAGTGAGCTTGAGTACAGGGAGTACAGGAGTAGGAATCGAGATTCCAAAGGTGGGGGAGGGGCGGGAGATTGGGGATGAAAAGGTAGCTTGAATTTCGAACACGCGCCAATATGCTCTCGGCGCGCAAGTGCACGAAACACCAGTGGCGCCCACATGTCGGCCTAAGAGTCCTTATTCTTTCTTTTTTCGAGAGCGCGGCCTTTTTTAGGATCTTTTGAGAGCCTGGCCTGAGAGTCATAATTGACCTGTTTGGCATTGCGTTACTACTCGGCCCATATTCAACGACACCTCACTGGCCCAAACAAGTGTACATCATTGAAAAGACATTGAGCTCAAATTATATAACTTGAAAAAAGGAGATACACTCTGAACACTGGAGAATGGTGATGCCCTCATTTAGCCCACCAGTAGTTCGAGACAATAAACCGTTCTAAACAATGATATATACAACATTCAAACACTGACTAGTGACTACTACTAACATAAACAGCAAGACATGATAGTTCATAAGAAGTCTTGCTACACCACCAAAACGCACCCATCTGCAGCGCTCAGACTCTCGTGATCCAGACGAGAATGACATTCTAAACAGAGGCAACTATTACATAGTAAGAGTGACATAGACGAGGATGACCAAATGACAAGGAATATGCATAACAAAAGAAAGAACTACCCATCCAGAACAAGCAATAAAGACAACAAAGTCATTCGAAGAGATGATCCAACACCATCATAATTTGTAGCCCTGCTTCAGCGGCCAATGATCCGAAGACACCAGTACTCCACCCTTTTGATGCAACAACCCAATTACCTATCAACCTGAAGGCTTGAACCACATCACTACCTGTCGTAATTGAGACATCCAAGGATCAAAGTTAATCCGGATGCCTTTGTCATTCTCACCTTCTTTTGGCTGCTGGCTGTATCATTGACAAGCAAGGGAGTTTGCTCCTGAACTCCTAGGGCTCGCCGTGTAGACATAGTTTTCCATAGCAAACAGAGCCTCTCTGCCATGAAGGTCCTTTCCAACGGTGATCTCCTGGTTAATCGGATAATTGAGTCCGAGAAACAGAGAGTGTGAATGTAACACCCACGATGCGGCTATATCTCCCACGTGTCGGAGCACGACTTAGAGGCATAACCGCATTGTAAGCATGTCGCAAGAGGGGTAATCTTTACACATCCCATGTACTGAATAAGAAAGAGGTACAGAGTTGGCTTACAATCGCCACTTCACACAATACATGAATATAGCATTACAACATCCAGAATACAATCAAGGTCCGACTACGGAACCAAAATAAAAGAAGACCACCCCTAATCCTACAGATCCCCGATCGCCCCAACTGGGCTCCACTACTGATCAACTGGAAATGGAACAACATAACAAACACGATCTTCATCGATCTCCTCCTTGAGCTCAGTTGCGTCACCTGCACGGTATCATCGGCACATGCAATCTGGTTTTGAAAGTAATCTGTGAGTCACGGGGACTCATCAATCTCACACCCTCGCGATCAAGACTATTTAAGCTTATGGGTAGGTAAAAGGTATGTGAGGTGGAGCTGCAGCAAGCACCAATCATATATGGTGGCTAACTTACGCAAATGAGAGCTTGAAGAGAAACAAAGCACGGTCGCAAACTAGAAGTGATCAAGAAGTGATCCTTAAACTACTTACGTTCAAACATAACTCCAACACCGTGTTCACCTCCCGGACTCCGCCGGAAAGAGACCATCACGGTACACATGCGGTTGATGCATTTTAATTAAGTTAAGTGTCAAGTTCTCTACAACCGGACATTAACAAGTTCCAATCTGCCCATAACCGTGGGCACGGCTTTCAAAAGTTCAAAACCCTCCAGGGGTGTCCCAACTTAGCCCATCACAAGCTCTCACGGTCAATGAATGATATTCCTTCTCCCAGGAAGACCCGATCAGACTCGGAATCCCGGTTACAAGACATTCCGACAATGGTAAAACAAGACCAGCAAAGCCACCCGGATGTGCCGACAAATCCCGATAGGAGCTACACGTATCTCGTTCTGAGGGCACATCGGATTGTCCAAACTTCCGATAGGCCAACCCAGAGTTGCCCCTGGTGGCCACCGGCCGCTAACAAGTTGGACCAACACTCAGAGGAGAATTAGCCCCGGGGGGGGGGGGGTTAAAATAAAGATGACCCTCAGGCTCCGGAAACCCAAGGGAAAAGAAAAAGCTAGGTGGCAAATGGTAAAACCAAGGTTGGGCGTTGCTGGAGGAGTTTTATTCAAGGCAAACTGTCAAGGGGTTCCCATTATAACCCAACCGCGTAAGGAACGCAAAATCAAGGAACATAACACCGGTATGACGGAAACTTGGGCGGAAAGAGTGGAACAAAACACCAGGCATAAGGCCGAGCCTTCCACCCTTTACCAAGTATATAGATATATTAATTAAATAAGAGATATTGTGATATCCCAACATATCCATGTTCCAAACATGGAACACACTCCAATCTTCACCTGCAACTAGCAACACTATAAGAGGGGCTGAGCAAAGCGGTAACATAGCCAAATAATGGTTTGCTAGGACAAGGTGGGTTAGAGGTTTGACATGGCAATATGGGAGGCATGATATAGCAAGTGGGAGGTATCGCGACATAGCAATAGAGCGAGCAACTAGCAAGCAAAGATAGAAGTGATTTCGAGGGTATGGTCATCTTGCCTGAGATCCCGCAAGGAAGAAGAACGAGTCCATGAAGAAGACAAACGGACGTAGTCGAACGGATCCTCACAAACGCGACGTTATCGGAACTAACCCGATGAAGCAACACCGGAAAGAAGCAAACAACATAGTAAACAATCAACACATAATCATGGCATGATGCACAAGCAAGTATGATGCATGTCCGGTTTAATGAAGCATGGCATGACAAAGTGCAACAAACAACACTACAAATTAAGTGGAGCTCAATATGCAACGGAGTTGCATATTAAAGAAAACACCACCTGACTTATTTAGTTCTCTCTCGTTTAGGTACCCATCAATATTAAATGTTGTTAAACATGGCAAGAGGTGAAGCATAGTAATCTAGGCAAGTTTAAATGAGGTCGGAACAACAAGCAACAAGTCTGGAAAATCCTCATGTGCAAAATATGGATTTGGTACTATTCTGCCCTAAACACAATTTTAGAGTTATTAAACATGCAAAGTAAAGCCACCATGTTAAACTAGGCATTTTTATACCCCATTTACATATAAAGATTATTAAGTTTGGAGCTATGGTTATTTAGTTATGAAATAAAGCATTTTAGCATGGCATTTATGCAAAATTAAACAAGAAACATTTTAAACATTTTTAACATGCATGAAAGTTGGATATTGTGAAACTGGACGAAAATCTAAGCATTTTACTTATATAACTTATTTTAAACCGATGCACGGTTGAGGAGTTATAATATGCATGAAGTTAAGGGCCTAATCTGTAAACATGCAGTTTTCTATAAAATAGGGAAATTTGTCCGCTAAAAAATAGCAGTTGGGCCGAAACTGGTTGGCCCAACAGAGAAACAAAAAAATGAAGGCGCACGGAGGGCACCTCACCATGGGCTGAGGCCCAGGTCGGTGTTGGCGGCGCGGGCAGGCCGCGAAGGAGGCTGGGCCTTCCTGGCGCTGGCTGGGCCAGGCGCGAGTCAGCGAGAGTCAACGCGGGCGCGGATTGGGCGAGGCGTTCGTCCCTGGTTCGAAGAGGCGAGGCGCTGGCCTCGAACGACGACGGCGGCAGCAGGAACTCCGGCCGGTGAGGGCGCAGCTTGGGAAGGCAGAGAAGCAGGACTTGGGGACGAGTGCTCTGGCTTGGACTAGATCAGAGAGGCCATGGCGTGGTGCTCTCCTGTGGTGATGACGAACGGCGGTAGGCGAGGCAATAGTACTGCAAGGAATTCACGGGAAGAAGCGGACCGCGTGGTAGATGCATGGTTACCGGCGGCTTGCCAGAGTCATGAGGACGGCAGGGTCCAGCGGGGCTGGAGGCTGGGAGGCCGACGAGCAGAGAGGAGTGCCGGCGACCAGCGGGCAAGGCGACGGAGCAGTAGCTGCAGAAGACGGCGGCGGCGGTCCATGGCGGCGGCGGCTGTTGCATCCCTGGTGCAGCACAAGAGAGAGAGAGAGAGAGAGAGAGACCGTGAGAGAGAAGGACGCAAACGAAGGAAGAAAGACGGCGAGGGGCGGCACATCCTAGGGCGAGGCGGCCGGAGCTGCTGGTGGACGAAATTGGAGTGGGAAGCGGACGCGGCAAGTCAGGGGACCGAGGGGAGCCACGGGAGGACGAGCTCGGGAGGCTTGGCGCGGGGAAGCTGGTGCCTGCGGGCTCGAGGAGAAACAGAGGAGGTCGCAAGTCGAGGTGGAACGGGACCTTGAGGCCGAGCCCAGACCATGGCGGCTTCCTTTTGCTCCCTGTCCAAAACGAGACAGAGACAATTTGAGAATGGGGAAGGGAAAGAAAGCAGAGGGAGAAATGGGAGCACAGGGTGCGAGGGAGGAGGTCTTCTCCGGCAACGGGGCTCCGGTCTGGTGGCTGTGCTAGTTGGCTTGGTGGAGAAAATGAGGAGAAGGCAGGATCGATTGGGTGGATCGGGCAAGATCCCGAGGAAAGGGGAGAACAGGTGGAGCTACTGGTGGCGGATGGGATGGATGGAATGGATGGGACGGCTCGGACTAGGGTTTGACTATATATATATAGGTAGGGATTAGGGTAGGGCTATCTCGTCCCTACGATTTTAATCGGACGGCCAAGAAAATATAGGTTAGGAAGTCCAATTAACAAAAAGAAGATGTTTTGTAGATGGTTGGGGATGATCCGGACCCAACGGTGACGACTGTCTAGGTCGGGTCCGGGGAAGTTTCGGACGCGCTCGAGAGGGGTCTATGCACTGCGCAAAGAGGGGTAGGATGGGCCTAGGTGGACTGTGTAGAAGGCCATGTGCTGAGAGGAGAGAAGAGAAGTGCAGCCCGGCAAGATTTCCGGAGACCGAAAACGTCCGACGAAAAGACCGGCTATACTGCCGCTATAGTTAGCCATTGGGGCATCAAATAGACTCCAAATGCGATGAAACTTGACAGGCGGTCTATCTACACTATAATAAGACCACACGCCAACTTTCATCCCATTCCGAGAACATTTTCCAGCCACTTATAAAATACTATTTCGGGCATGCGGCGGGCGCGTGCAAGTGTGTCTGGGCTCAGAACGGACAATGGAGAGAACGAGGAGACCGGGACGGATGCAAGTTTTGAAAAACATGATGATGCAATGCACATGATGACATGGCAAGCTGCAACATGCAAGCGAATGACATGGCAATGTCAGCGAATAACTGGAAGACACCTGGCGTGTCGGACTCGGGGCGTCACAACACTCCACCACTACGAGAGGATCTCGTTCCGAGATCTAGGATGGCACCGGAGAGAAACGGAGGAGGAAGATGAGAGGTAAAACTAAGTTGCTTCTTTGACAAATGAGTGAAACCATGAACCTTGAGAGGTTGAACAAATTGAAATAAAATAAAACAACAAAGGTGAACAAAGTTGAAAACACTCCGTTAGAAAAGAGGAAGAAGAAACATTAGTAGAACCTTGTAGGTTGAAAGACATAAGAAAAGGGTTACAAAGGACAAGAAGTACATGCAAGCACTCCGGTTGAAACGAGATGTAAAAGGAATGATAAAGATCAATTATGATAACACTCCGGTCGGAAATGGAAGGTAAAGAATATGAGCTTGGCAAAATGAAAGCACTTGGATGAGACTCCGGTTAAAAGAGGAATGATAGCCACAACACCCCAGTTAAAACAAGATAGAGAAGGAAAAGAATGATATAATTTGGGAAGCACTCCGACTATAAGTGGACGGAATTGAACATGATCTTAGGAAGATTGGATGATACTGGACGAAATCAACAACACCTTGCCTCCAGGATTACTAAAAGAATGGCACAATGGGTAAGAAAGATTTTAGACAGCACTCCAATTGAGAAAGAGGCAAAACATGATAAGATGAGAGAACTTGAATGAAGGACACGAAACTCCGGTTGAATGGATAGACAAAGGAAAGAGCATGATGTTGGCAAAATGAGATGATAGGACGAAGAGAGCAACATCACCATACCTCCGGAACAAATGAATGGAAAACTAGATGGTTGGAAGGAAAAGAACGGAGAAGAAGAATGACAACTCTAGCAAATAAAATTGAAAGAGCATGCTTACGAAGAAAAGGTTGAATGAAGTTGTTGGATTATCAACAACGAAAGCATAAGCTTGATGTGGGCTAATGGAAGACATCTCAAAATTTTTAGGTGACAACCTGCCACTCACGGGAAAAAGATCGAATTGACATCAACAAGGAGATGAGAAGCTTATCTCACCGGAAGGATAAATGAAGGCCCTGGGTCCTTTATAATCACCATAATAGCAACAACCCTTAGGAAAGTCTTAAGGTGAAATATAGCCCAAGATAACTCCAAAGAAGAGATTGATGGGTTGCAAAGGATCTCATGAACGAATTGAAAATGATGGGTTTACAATATGTCATTCCGGACAACTTGTGAATCATGAAACACCAAACAATTGTCAAAAATGACTTAACACCACCTCAAAAGATAAGGTAGAAGGAATTGCACTACAGAATGCAAGATGAAGAATGCTTGAGCTCCTTTGAAAAGAATCTCGATGAACACTTCGAGAAGGAATTAAATCCTTGATGAACCACCATGTAGAACCTCCATGAAGAACTCCGGTAATAAAAGAATGATGAAAAGAAAGAGAAGTTGAATACACAAGGTGAAGCCTTGTGATGATTAGATGGAGCTTCGCGATGAGATAAAGCGGAAAACCTGGAACTCTGGCAACGAAAGATGGAACTCAGGAATAAGGAATTAAATCACTTTGATGATACAAGAATAAGAATTACGTTATGCGTATCCTTCACCAATTTAAATTGATGACAAGCAATGGACTTGTCATACTACTTATTCTCGTAGAAAGGATTAAGATAGATATAGCGCAAACTTGGGAAGGTCTTCAACGAACCACCGGAAGGGTTGAAACAAATGAATAAATTGATATGATAAACGAAGGAAGAAGAATCTTGAACAAACCACCGTAAGAATTGAAAATGAACGAAGAAAAGATAAGGAAACACCGAGAAGAATTAGCAAATGAATGAAGATGCTTGAGAGAATTTAGATACAGATCATGAACTGATTAGAGGATATTTTATCAATGCACCGGTAAGAATTTGAGAACGAGAGCTCAAAGCTGGAATGAATAAATCTGAAATGATGACCTCCAGAGAATCGAACTGAAAAGACTCCTGAATTGCTCCGGATGGTTGAAAAGAATTCTCACAATCAAAACAATTACAAGAGGATGGCCTCAAACTAGAACCATGAATCTTGAAGAGAATGGATGAAGATTTAAGAGAAACTCTTCTTCGGTCTTCAAAATTTGAGAATGACGATGAGAAACACCACCAAATTGTTGAGACACTCAGGAATAAAGAAGAATGGAAAAGTCGAACCAACGATGAAAAGATTTGAAAGATCTTGTAGAAAGGCATTTGACTGATGATAACTCATCCTTATGTCAAACTTTGAAAGATTTGAGAATAGCTCCGGTAAAATTAGAAGAGTCAGGTAAGATCCTGGGAAAAGACATGTGGGTTAGGGCCCACTCAAAAGAAACGCCGTTGAAGGATTGCTTGAAAAGAGAATTTACACCGGTTGATTTAAATGGCTTGAATGAGATGACAATCTCGAAATAGGTTGAACGAATCTTGAATGAAAAGACGGGCCTTCTGAGATATCTTTAGCACTCCGGAACAAATGAATATCGAGGAGTGGATGATTAATAGGTGCACCGGCATGAGAAAGCATTTGAAATGAGGAAATGGATATAATCAACACCAAAAGCTTGAATTGAATCCACCGGAGAAGAAAAGAGTGAAGAATGATGAACTAGTAGAACATCTTCATGAGAAACACTGGGTAAGAACATTGACGGGAGGAATGGACAGACTTCTCATCAATAACATGATAGTTGATTAAGAAATCCGGATCCTTGAAGGAAAAGGGTGGGAGGGTGGGAAAACAAAAACAATTTAGGATAGATGAAATGAACACCGTTGAGAAGACTTGAGTTGATCTTGCGGATGTTGAAAATGATCAGATCCACTTGAAGAGAAAGCACACTGGTTGAAAAGGATAGGCATTGCCCATCTCAATGATCGAAAAGGATTAGCACTCCCATAGAAATATGAGAACACCGCTTAGGAAAGGTATGGAATCAACATTTGACTTCGAAGCAACTCAAATACCACAACTCAAAACAAAAACAAAGGATTGGCTTGCAAAATAAGCCGGAACAAACATATGATAGAGATTTCGTCCGAAGTTTTTGTGGTGGGGCCCACACGGGCTCGATCGTACAACACCATCATGTACAAGGCAGTGCACATGACATACGAAGCGTCCCCGAGTCAGCATAGCCAAGGACTCTTTAAGACACAACGAGACCACTGTAAAAAAACCAACCGTGGATAGGCGGCTATATCTCCCACGTGTTGGAGCACGACTTAGAGGCATAACCGCATTTTAGGCATGTCGCAAGAGGGGTAAGCTTTACACGTCCCATGTACTGAATAAGAAAGAGGTACAGAGTTGGCTTACAATCGCCACTTCACACAATACATGAATATAGCATTACAACATCCAGAATACAATCAAGGTCTGACTACGGAACCAAAATAAAAGAAGACCACCCCTAATGCTACAGATCCCCGATCGCCCCAACTGGGCTCCACTACTGATCAACTAGAAACGGAACAACATAACAAACATGATCTTCATCGAGCTCCTCCTTGAGCTCGGTTGCATCACCTGCACGGTATCATCGGCACCTGCAATCTGGTTTTGAAAGTAATCTGTGAGTCACGGGGACTCAACAATCTCACACCCTCGCGATCAAGACTATTTAAGCTTATGGGTAGGTAAAAGGTATGTGAGGTGGAGCTGCAGCAAGCACTAAGCATATATGGTGGCTAACTTACGCAAATGAGAGCGTGAAGAGAAGCAAAGCACGGTCGCGAACTAGAAGTGATCAAGAAGTGATCCTTGAACTACTTACGTTCAAACATAACTCCAACACCGTGTTCACCTCCCGGACGCCGCCGGAAAGAGACCATCACGGTACACACGCGGTTGATGCATTTTAATTAAGTTAAGTGTCAAGTTCTCTACAACCGGACATTAACAAGTTCCAATCTGCCCATAACCGCGGGCACGACTTTCGAAAGTTCAAAACCCTGCTGGGGTGTCCCAACTTAGCCCATCACTAGCTCTCTCGGTCAACGAAGGATATTCCTTCTCCCAGGAAGACCCGATCAGACTCGGAATCCCGGTTACAAGACATTTCGACAATGGTAAAACAAGACCAGCAAAGCCACCTAGATGTGCCGACAAATCCCGATAGGAGCTGCACATATCTCGTTCTCAGGGCACTCCAGATTGTCCAAACTTCCGATAGGCCAGCCCTGAGTTGCCCCTGGTGGCCACCGGCGGCTGACAAGTTGCACCAACACTCAGAGGAGCACTCGCCGGGGGGGGGGGGGGGGTTAAAATAAAGATGACCCTCGGGCTCCGGAAACCCAAGGGAAAAGAAAAGGTTAGGTGGCAAATGGTAAAACCAAGGTTGGGCCTTGCTAGAGGAGTTTTATTCAAGGCGAACTATCAAGGGGTTCCCATTATAACCCAACCGCGTAAGGAACGCAAAATCAAGGAACATAACACTGGTATGACGGAAACTAGGGCGGCAAGAGTGGAACAAAACACCAGGCATAAGGCCGAGCCTTCCACCCTTTACCAAGTATATAGATGAATTAATTAAATAAGAGATATTGTGATATCCCAACATATCCATGTTCCAAACATGGACCAAACTCCAATCTTCACCTACAACTAGCAATGCTATAAGAGGGGCTGAGCTAAGCGGTAACATAGCCAAACAACGGTTTGCTAGGACAAGGTGGGTTAGAGATTTGACATGGCAATATGGGAGGCATGATATAGCAAGTGGTAGGTATCGCGGCATAGCAATAGAGCGAGCAACTAGCAAGCAAAGATAGAAGTGATTTCGAGGGTATGGTCATCTTGCCTGAGATCCCGCAAGGAAGAAGAACGAGTCCATGAAGAAGACAAACGGACATAGTCGAACGGATCTGCACAAACGCGATGTTATCGAAACTAACCCATTGAAGCAACACCGGAAAGAAGCAAACAACATAGTAAACAATCAACACATAATCATGGCATGATGCACAAGCAAGTATGATGTGTGTCCGGTTTAATGAAGCATGGCATGGCAAAGTGCAACAAACAACACTACAAATTAAGTGGAGCTCAATATGCAACGGAGTTGCATATTGAAGAAAACACCACCAGACTTATTTAGTTCTCTCTCGTTTAGGTACCCATCAATATTAAATGTTCTTAAACATGGCAAGAGGTGAAGCATAGTAAAACTACCTATCTAGTCAAGTTTAAACGAGGCTGGAACAACAAGCAACAAGTCCGGAAAATCCTCATGTGCAAAATATGTATTTGGTACTGTTCTGCCCTAAACACAATTTTAGAGTTATTAAACATGCAAAGTAAAGCCACCATGTTAAACTAGGCATTTTTCTACCCCATTTACATATAAAGATTATTAAGTTGGGAGCTACGGTTATTTTATGCAAAATTAAACAAACAACATTTTAAACATTTTTAACATGCATGAAAGTTGGATACTGGGAAACTAGACGAAAATCTAAGCATTTTACTTATATAACTTATTTTAAACCGATGCACGGTTGAGGAGTTATAATATGCATGAAGTTAAGGGCCTAATCTGTAAACATGCAGTTTTCTATAAAATAGGGAAATTTGTCCGCTAAAAAATAGCAGTTGGGCCGAAACTGGTTGGCCCAATAGAGAAAGAAAAAAAGGAGGGCGCACGGGGGGCGGCCTCACCATGGGCTGAGGCCCAGGTCGGTGTTGGTGGCGCGGGCAGGCTGCAGAGGAGGCTAGGCCTTCCTGGCGCTTGCTGGGCCAGGCGCGGGTCAGTGAGAGTCAACACGGGCGCTGATCGGGCGAGGCGTTCATCCCTGGTTCGAAGAGGCGAGGCGCTGGCCTCGAACGACGATGGCGGCAGCAGGAACTCTGGCCGGCGAGGGCGTAGCTTGGGGAGGCGGAGAAGTAGGACTTGGGGATGAGCGCTCTGGCTTGGACTAGATCAGAGAGGCCATGGCGTGGTGCTCTCCTGTGGTGATGAAGAACGGCGGCAGGCGAGTCAATAGTACTGCAAGGAATTCACGGGAAGAAGAGGGCCGCGTGGTAGAGTCATGGTTACCGGCAGCTCGCCGGAGTCATGAGGACGGCAGGGTCCAGCGAGGCTGGAGGCTGGGAGGCCGACGAGCAGAGAGGAGTGCCGGCGACCAGCGAGCAAGGCGATGGAGCAGTAGCTGCAGAAGATGACGGTGGCGGTCCATGGCGGCGGCGGCTATTGCATGCCTGGTGCAGCACAAGAGAGAGAGAGAGAGACCGTGAGAGAGAAGGAGGCAAACGAAGGAAGAAAGATGGCGAGTGGCGGAACATCCTAGGGCGAGGCGACCGGAGCTGCTGGTGGACGAAATTGGAGCGAGAAGCGAACGCGGCAAGGCAGGGGACCGAGGTGAGCCACGGGAGGTTGAGCTCGGGAGGCTTGGCGCGGGGAAGCTGGTGCCTGCGGGCTCGAGGAGAAACAGAGGAGGTCGCAAGTCGAGGTGGAACGGGACCTTGAGGCTGAGCCCAGACCATGGCGGCTTCCTTTTGCTCCCTGTCCAAAACGAGACAGAGACAATTTTAGAACGGGGAAGGGAAAGAAAGCAGAGGGAGAAAGGGGAGCACAGGGTGCGAGGGAGGAGGTCTTCTCCGGCAACGGGGCTCCGGTCTAGTGGCTGTGCTGGTTGGCTTGGTGGGTAAAATGAGGAGAAGGCATGATCGATTGGGTGGATCGGGCAAGATCCCGAGGAAAGGGTGAGTCCAGGTGGAGCTAGTGGCGGCGGATGGGATGGATGGGACGGCTCATACTAGGGTTTGACTATATATATAGGTAGGGATTAGGGTAGGGCTATCTCGTCCCTACAATTATAATCGGACGGCCGAGAAAATATAGGTTAGGAAGTCCAATTAACAAAAAGGAGATGTTTGGGGATGATCCGGACCCAACGGTGACGACTGTCCAGGTCGGGTCCGGGGAAGTTTCGGACGCGCTCGAGAGGGGTCTATGCACTGCGCAAAGAGGGGTAGGATGGGCCTAGGTGGACTGTGTATAAGTCCATGTGCTGAGAGGAGAGAAGAGAAGTACACCCCGACAAGATTTCCGGAGACCGAAAACGTCCGACGAAAAGACCGGCTATACTGCCGCTATAGTTAACCGTTGGGGCGTCAAACAGACTCCAAATAGGATGAAACTTGACATGCGGTCTATCTACACTATAATAAGACCACACACCAACTTTCATCCCATTCCGAGAACATTTTCTGGCCACTTATAAAATACTATTTCGGACATGCGGTGGGCGCGTGCAAGTGTGCCTGGGCTCAGAACGAACAACGGAGAGAACGAGGAGACCGCGACGGATGCATGTTTTGAAAAAACATGATGATGCAATGCACATGATGACATGGCAAGCTGAAACACGCAAGCGAATGACATGTCCACGTCAGCGAATAACTGGAAGACACCTGGCATGTCGGACTCGGGGCGTCACAGAGAACCAAGGCTGTTTACCTGCCTCCAACTAAAAAATCCTGAAGGCCCCAAAAAGCTGGTATCCTGCTCATAGATGTAACAACCACTGTCCGGATACTCACGTATTTCACGGTGCTTATATATAGTGGGGTTTTTGCAATATAAATTTTCCGGCTCATGTGTCCGAATGATCATCGGTCTTTTGCCGTCGTCTGATCAAGCGAGGAACCAGTTGTGCTTCCCTATTTTTGGCAAAGGTGGTGTGATTACAAAGGGCAGTAACTGTAGGGACACTGCATCATATCAAAAAGGACATGCATTGTTAATGTAAGATCAACATTGTTCAGAGTATGAGTAGGATAATTCAAGAAACAACATTGATATGTCCCTGTTGGAACTGGGAGGAAAATACAGGGAAATGTATACTGGGTTCGAAAATATAGAAGTGCCATGCATGGTTATACTCATGTTATCTCGCAATCGATTCTTCATGGGAAACTACCATGTCATGCATGTTATGGAATCATGTTATGTCCTCACAAACAAATTCTTCAAGGTAACTAACAGACCATGCATTGTTATATACTCGTGTTCTGTGGGCAAATTTTTTGTGAGGATATTATTCTAGCCATTGATTGTTGAAGGGCGAATATAGGTATGTACACATGGTAAGCATTACATGATTTCACTACTTTCAAATATAATTCTCCTGCACATTTACTTCCCTAATGTATGGTTAGATGAAACCAACAGTGTGGTGCATGTTTCTACATCATGAAAATGAGGAAACCAACATGGCCATTGATACACACTCATATTTAGTAGTAGTATATAGATTACTGTAAAATAAGGAGAATATCCATATATTCCTAACCGTTTGATTATTCAGGTGTACAAATTGGCTGTAATGACATGATCACAATCGCATGAATTAACTCATTCCAAATATAGCTGATTTCCGGCGTCTCTAATACATTTCCATAGTTCTACTCAAATTCTGCTCAAACAGGGCTATGCCAATCATCACAAAAAGTTCAAACAGTGTCATGGCATCATCATTAACATGAGACGGAAACAACTTACATGCGCCGTCCCAGCAATATGTGGTGCCATCTGCTTTGTCGATCGCGTAGATGATGCCATTGTGTACAATAGTATCATAGAAGTGTGTATCAGCTTTGACGATGATCCACTGCGAGCAGAGTTGTCTCCAGCTAAAGAAGGCACCGACGTAAAGATAGGCGAGTCCGCGGTCGAACAAGGCAATTAGCTTGAAGTCTGCGTAATGTACATGTCGTGTGGGCACTTGGCAGATTACAATCTTCTGCAAAAGAAGGTCCGTCCAACTGACCTGGTAATCTAGACGACTAGGACCGTGATGGTAAAACTCTATATAATCCAACGGAGGAAGGATAATCTCATGGGAGGTCTGGAAGTTCATGAGCATCAACTTTTTACCATCTTCTCTGAAGGCAGCCATCCAGTGGGAGTTCATGCCGACCCAATACATACCTGACAAGAAGTTACGGGCGATGGTGATTGGATCGAAGTCGAGGGAAATGATGTATGGCGACCCACTACATACTTGCAAAGAAGTTTCAGCTAATGGAGATCGGATTGAAGTCGAGGGGCATGATGTACGCCTCCGTATCATGGTGAGCCAATCTCGCAAGACCAGATAGCAGCAAGCAGGGTGTCTTGAAAAGCTTTGCCTCACTTCGATGATGGCCGTGTGCATGCCCCTCGAGCATGCAGCCAGCCACAGGGCGCTCAACATATCCATACATGAACAACAGAGGTCGAGGACGTCACTAGGGAGATTGCTCCGATCGCGGCTCATATGGATCCTGCGCGGTTCACGTTCGTCCATGGTGGAGTTTGGAAGGTGGGGTTTTGGGGGGCTTGATTTACGGGGGATAAGGCTGTCGATGCTGGAGCGGCTAGCGAGGGAATAGTGGTACTGGGCGAGGCGAGCGAGGCGAGGGTATACGGGGGCACAGTGAGATAATGAAGAGTGACCTCAGGATCTCCGGCGAGATAGATATGGAGATGGAGTTGTGCTAGGGGAGAGGGAGATGAGGCGAGGCATGCTATACAACAGCGGTGATAGTGACTGCATAGTGCACAAGGTGAGTCTGACTTTGGTAACCTGGACATGCCGCCTGGACTGGTGTCACCTCGGGCGCAGGGTCTCGTCACTTCACTGTGACCAGATGAATAATAGTATTTTGACCATCAAGTGTACCACAGTTGTACTACTACTACTAGTAGGAGTAGTAGGAACATGAGTACACTCCCATGCTAGCATGCCTCTGGGTTCACTTCATCCTCCAGCTATCATCCATATTGCAAGCAGAACCAAATTCTCGTGCATGCGAAAGGGCGAAGGACTTTTCTTTTTTGAGGATAATCGCATATTCCTTAACCGTAGTAGGAACATGAGTAGTACTCCCTCGGTCCTCTTTTGTCTGCGCATAACTTTTTTCAGTATTTCTCTAATTAGTCTGCGTATATACCCTTTTGCATGTGCCTCCATGCCCCGCATTCACATCATTAATTAGCGTATGCATGAGCAGCTGCAGCCAGACTCCAGCCAATAAACTGCAGCATACGAGTGGGCCATTCTGTGCGCGTGGGAGAGAGAAAAGGCAACCGAAGAGCCCGTCCAATCCATTGCATGCAGCAGTCAAACCACATCAGCTCTCCTCATGCATGCGCATAACTTCTCCCATTTACTTCTCCATCGGGAACCGATTTTCCTCGGCTTTTTCACTACTCCTTGATCTTCATTTGCATCCAAACCACACTGGATTCACATTGTTTTAACCTCTTCACATCCTCCTGGAGTAATTCCGAAGCCCCTATAAATAATCATCTTCTTCAGTTAGACTAGCCATCTAATCCTAATTCTCCAAACAATAGCCCTCCGGTCCAGCGGTTCCAAATGGCGAAAGAGATCGAGATGCAGGTTTTTAGCGTCCAACATGTCCTCGTCAAAGGCTCGTTGAGCATAGTTGACATAGTCACCGACCACCCAAGGGTTGTTCAGAAGTGGCTCAACAATGTATCCAACTCCCTCCAAAAGGTGGAGATGAATGTCATCGGTCTCGACGCAAAGTACATGGAGCGTGCCACTGGGAAGATCCAACGCGTCGCTGTCCTTCAGCTGTGCCTCGAAGATGATGTTTTGGTGTACCACATCATACACGCGCCCTCCATTCTAGGTGAGCTTCACAATTTCTTGTCTCGGGAGGACATATACTTCTGTGGGGCAGCCATCGCAGAGGACAAACAGAAGTTGGAGCCGTACAACCTTGATTTGAAAAGCATCACTGACCTACAAACCAGAATAAAAATTCCTGCAGAAGATTGTGATAAACCGACACCATCCCTATTCGACGTAGCAAATTTTGTGCTCGGAACAAATCTTTAGAAGGGTGACGAGATGCTGGCATTAAGGTCCTCTGGATGGGAGAATTATCCCTTGACGTATGAGCGGATAAAATATGCTGCCCTCGATGCCCGTGTGAGTTTCGAGATAGCTGCAAGGTCCAGAGAGCTTGTTGCGAAGCCGTCTCCCACAGAAAATGAGAAGAAGAAGAAGAAGATGCTGCACCAGCAGCAGGGCATTATGGATGGATGAACTATTTCCTATCTTGTAAAAAATATATTCCCTCTTTATGTATATTGATATAGATGGACTATTTCGATGGTGTGCATGTCTTTGGAACAAGTAGTAGCATGGGTCCGCTTGACTATAAGGAACTATTTATCCGCCTAGCTTTCTCTACTACTCCTTCCAATGATCGGTATGCAATGCATGTGTCCATAGACATGACAGCTTGTACATGGAAGTTCAACTACGGCGACCATCATGTTTCATCCATTGCCACTCGCGATTCCCACGACGCCGCTCCAACCCACGTCCATCCACGTCCTCAGTGATAGAATGGTAGGATTGTTCACGTCAAGGGATCCTCATGCCCCCGATGTGTGCCTCATCCCTCTCGGCCCCACTGCTCCTCTGCCTTTGTGTGCATGACATGCGGGCCAGCTGAACTGTGGCGACCAACAACTTTCTACCACAGCCACACCTGATTGGACGCGGTTTGCCTGCTCCGCTGCTGTGCTTCGATCCGTACTCCCGCACCATCGAATTTTCATCCAGCGACTGTGACACATTTCGTCCCGGGCATCTATCCTCGGCTGGAGTACTTCTGTCCTATAGGTAGTACCCACCGGTGTGGCCATCTACGCCTCGTAACGCCCCGACGCCCAGCTGTGGCACCCTCGCCACGGCCACACCACCACCGGCCGGTTCATATGGAGTGAGTGAGTCACGAACCACACCACCACCATGAGAATGACATGTGGGCCAGCCGCATTTAAGTCGGCATGTCATTCACTCATAGACCGGGCACTAAGCCACTGAAGTTCGGTCCCGTGGGCCCCGTGAGGGAAATGAAACTCCTGCGGTAGGACTTGTGGTGCTCCTGCAGTACGAGCTCGTGCCAAACCCGGAATTTGTTTCTTACTACTACCAACTACTTGTAAGGTACACGTGCATTGCACGCATGAGATTCTGGTGGTTTGTGCATTATGCTTCTACATGTGGAGTCTTCTAGATTCTACATGTGGCAAAATCTGGTGGAATGTAGATGATATCCAACGACCAGTAGTGCTCGGAGTAGAGTAGTACGGAATACTCCTACTCTATCAATGAGCCCCATCTAACACCAAATTTCTTGGCTTCCGTGCTACAACTATATCTTCCCCTCATTTCTGTTTTCCAACCCGGCGGCGAGCAGGGTGCGGTTTGCTAATAGTCGGTTTGCTCAACGGTGATCCCACATGAAAGTGAAAATGCTAGGCAACACGCCTTCCCTAAGCTATGTGTCATGCCGGACGGGCCGTGGAGTACTCCCGATTCCCGGGCGTGTGTGTGTGTGGGGGGGGGGGGAGTGCGACGCGAACGCGGCAAGCCTTTTCCTTTTACTAGCAATGTGCCCGTGCATTGCGATGAATCCAAAGTAGTAGAATAGTAGTACTTGTACACAAACTTGAAATAAATCACTCTTGTTTTGATATACTCCTAATATATTACTCCCTCCGTTCCTAAATATTTGTCTTTTTAGAGATTTCAAATGGATTATCACATACGGATTATATAGACATATATTGAAGTGTAGATTCACTCATTTTGCTCCGTATGTAGTCACTTATTGAAATCTCTAGAAAGACAAATATTTAGGAACAGAGGGAGTACTTTTCACTCAAAATATATTTCTCAGGATGTTTTGATGAGGTGAGGGAGGGATGTGGTTGCTTTCAAGATAATAAGGGGTTTTCTGCAAATTGGAGCAGAGAAGTGGGCTATTGTTGCAAAAATGCCACAACTTACCTCACAGCCGTCAGATTCAGATCTAATGGTCAGAAATGACAGATGGCAGACACACCACCATCACCAACTGAGTCTTTTATAGGAGTACTAGCAAGATGCCCGTGCATTGCATGGAACATCAAGATGCATTTTTTTACAAACATCTGTTGTGATTGACCCATGCAGGAGTAATCCCATGTGTAAAAACTAATGATATATCAAGAATTATATCGAAAAAATGGTATCTCGAGAATTTCATCAAAGAAATGATATCTCGAGAAAGATGAGAGATAAGGTGAGGAGGAGTGGGGCGTGGTGGTGACTGGTGGTCGGACTAGGCGGAGGCATGGGGATGGACGGCGCCGGCAGCGGCCACCATGCCAGATTGTTTCTGAGAATTCCTTCTTTAATTGCTCAGCAATGAGGTTATGGGAGATATGGATGAACGACGCAAGGACTTATCTGTAAATGTGGATAGAGGTGTGGTTTTTTTGTAAAATTGTCATAGTTTGCTTTCTATCCGTTAGATATAGATCAGACGGTCTATATTACAAGATGGCAGGCACACCATCATCACCAATTCGTTTTTTTATAGAAGTAGAGATATATTTCTCAGGCTGTTTTGATGAGGTGAGGGAGGGATGTGGTTGCTTTCAAGATAATAAAGAGTTTTCTGCAAATTGGAGGAGATTAGTGGGCTATTGTTGCAAAATGCCACAACCTACCTCACAGCCATTAGATGTAGATCTAATGGTCAGAAACGATGGATGGCAGACACACCACCATCACCAACTGAGTCTTTTATAGGAGTAGGAGTAGAGAAACATGTATAAATTGTAACATTTTGGTTCTGCTCCTTGGCATGATCGATAGATAGAAATAACGATTAGAAACGCTAGGGCAGGGCTATTTCCGCCAGATAAGCAGGGTACATAGTAGATAGGTTGGCGCATCATCGATTTGGTCACACGCGGTCTAACATGTTCTAGTGTTTCTAGCAAGATGCCCGCACGTTGCACGAAGTTGATGGAAAAGGTAAGCACAACTTATAAATTGACGGATGGAGTACTAGTTACAGTGATGCATATAATTAAGCAAATGGATCGCACATGTCGGTATTGGCTGGAACGAGAATACAACAACACAATAAGAATTAAGGCCACGATGATGATGCGATCGTAGTGGTGGTTACAGAAGGCAAGAAGAAAGATGCATCCATCAACGTACGACCTCCTCCTCCTCAACTTAGTGCGCCGGGCCACCGACCGGTGGCTAAGGAGTGGCGACGTTTGTGGCGAGGTCGATGTGCTGCTTAGCAAAGGCATCCAAGGCTTCCAGCCGGTTGAGGAAGGCCAACATCGTAGCATCCTCACTGGCCTTGTAGATACCTATGTACAAGATTTGCTCATACACGTGGATGTGTAGGTCGACGAATTCTTGCAGGGCGAGGCGCCTCGCGGCGTGCGCGACCTCCAGGTGGACATTCTTCATGGCGTCGGCGGGTAGTCGCAGGGCCACCAGTGCTTGAAAGAGGTTCCGGCCATGGAGGCCGATTAGGGTGGCATGAAATGAGGAGCCCGGGCGCGCGGGCTGGAGGAGTACGGCGATGTCATCTGCGAGCTTCTTGAGGACAGTGAACTTGTTGATGGTGGCAACAATCGTCAAGTCCAATTGAGAGTCGTAGTTGTCGTCCACAGCGGCCATCCACCAGCCGGTCTCCAACACCGTCTGGAGATGATCCTCGGTGCCATGCCGTAGGCTGACATCATGGACCATCTGGCGCAGCCGCTGGCCGCTCGTGCGCATCACCGCCATGGGTCTGGAGTGAGCTCTTTTGCGCTTAGTGTAGGTTCTTAGGGAAATGCTTATGTGCGTACGATGTGGTAGATGCATTGGAATGGAGGGGCACCTTAATATGAGGGCAAACTCCATTGCATTCACATCGTGCAACCTCTTTTCTCGGTCCTCCTCCCATTACTTCCCTCATGCATTAATTGAAGGAGGATGCATTGGCCATTCAACATTTCGGGAACCGCTACTCCCTCCCACGTCTGCATTAAAGCCGTATCGGGAACTGCACCGCCCGCTGTCAAATCGAATAGTACTGCTCCGCCCGCTGCACGCCCGGCTGAACATGCCTCCTCACCTCCATCAAACCCCTCCGTTAAATCCGCATGCAAACCGAGAAACCTACTCCGGCCACACGTCCGTTCATGAGCGGGCCGGAATTAAACGCAATACCGGCCGAGCTCCTCTCGTCCGCCCTTACTTTAAACGAGGCCAGACGCCGGCCAAGCTCCTACCGTCCGCCCTCTATTTACATGAGGCCAGACAGACAGCGGGCAAGAATCACACCCCTCCGCCGCTCCCCCATCTCCTCCTTCACCATTTTCTCCACTCTTCCGATGGCTTCCGAGGAGTTGTTCTCCGGCTTATTACCCGGCTAGGTAGCCCGCCGAGCCCTCCGGATATGGGCGAGGCCGCTTGGTGCTTCACCAACCTCGCTTGGCCTGACGGAGCCTGTTGCCGCCCAAGCAGGCGCCTGATACGTCTCCAACGTATCTATAATTTGATTGTTCCATG
Organism: Triticum aestivum; assembly: GCF_018294505.1. Taxonomy (NCBI): domain Eukaryota; kingdom Viridiplantae; phylum Streptophyta; class Magnoliopsida; order Poales; family Poaceae; genus Triticum; species Triticum aestivum. Next base: position 224,153,930 of record NC_057806.1, read on the forward strand.
CTATATTATATCCTGTTTTGGACATTATTGGTCTTTATTATACACTTTTATATTATTTTTGGGACTAACCTATTAACCGGAGGCCCAGCCCAGAATTGCTGTTTTTTGCCTATTTCAAAGTTTCGCAGAAAAAGAATATCAAACAGAGTCCAAACAGAATGAAACTTTCGGGAACGTGATTTTCAGAATGAACATGATCCAGAGGACTTGGATCCTACGTCAAGAAAGCAACCAGGAGGGCACGAGGTAGGGGGGCACGCCTACCCCCCACCTAGGCGCGCCCTCCACCCTCGTGGGGCCCATGTTGACCCACCGACGTACTTCTTCCTCCTATATATACCTACGTACCCCAAACTACCACATACGGAGCCAAAACCCTAATTCCACCACCGTACTTTATGTATTCGTGAGATCCCATCTTGGGGCCTTTTTCGGAGCTCCGCCGGAGGGGGCATCGATCACGGAGGGCTTCTACATCAACACCATAGCCTCTTCGCTGAAGTGTGAGTAGTTTACTTCATACCTTTGGGCCCATAGTTATTAGCTAGATGGCTTCTTCTCTCTTTTTGGATCTCAATACAAAGTTCTCCCCCTCTCTTGTGGAGATCTATTCGATGTAATCTTCTTTTACGGTGTGTTTGTTGAGACTGATGAATTGTGGGTTTATGATCAAGTTTATCTATGAACAATATTTGAATCTTCTCTGAATTCTTTTATGTATGATTGGTTATCTTTGCAAGTCTCTTCGGATTATCAGTTTGGTTTGGCCTACTAGATTGATCTTTCTTGCAATGGGAGAAGTGCTTAGCTTTGGGTTCAATCTTGCGGTGTCCTTTCCAAGTGACGGTAGGGGCAGCAAGGCACGTATTGTATTGTTGCCATCGAGGATAACTAGATGGGGTTTATTTCATCTTGCATGAGTTTATCCCTCTACATCATGTCATCTTGCTTAAAGCGTTACTCTGTTCTTTTGAACTTAATACTCTAGATGCATGCTGGATAGCGGTCGATGTGTGGAGTAATAGTAGTAGATGCAGGCAGGAGTCGGTCTACTTGTCTCAGACGTGATGCCTATATACATGATCATACCTAGATATTCTCATAACTATGCTCAATTCTGTCAATTGCTCAACAATAATTTGTTTACCCACCGTAATACTTATGCTCTCGAGAGAAGCCACTAGTGAAACCTATGGCCACCGGGTCTATTTTCCATCATATTAATCTTCTGTCAACAAGCTATTTCCTTTTCCGTTTATTTTGCTTTCTTTACTTTGCATCTTTATCATAGAATACCAAAAATATTATGTTATCATATCTATTAGATCTCACTTTCGTAAGTGACCGTGAAGGGATTGACAACCCCTTTATTGCGTTGGTTGCGATGATTTTATTTGTTTGTGTAGGTGCGAGGGACTCGTGCGTGGCCTCCTACTGGATTGATACCTTTGTTCTCAAAAACTAAGGGAAATATTTACGCTACTTTGCTGCATCACCCTTTCCTCTTCAAGGGAAAACCAACGCAGTGCTCAAGAGGTAGCAAGCAGGATTTCTGGCGCCGTTGCTGGGGAGTCTACGCAAAAGTCAACATACCAAGTACCCATCACAAACCCTTATCTCCCGCATTACATTATTTGCCATTTGCCTCTCGTTTGCCTCTTGTTCTCCTCTCGCCCACTTCACCCTTGCTATTTTATTTGCCCTCTCTCTCCGTCCTCCTTCTCTTTCCCTATTTACCTCTTCTTTTGTTTGCCTTCTTCCTATATGTATCCTTGTTTGGGTTTCCATGTGCCTTCTATTTGCTTTCATCTTTTCTTGCTAAAAATCTATTGACATGGATCCACTTAAAGTGTTCTACTTAGATCATCTTCGATCCTTATGCGCTCGTGCTGATACCCCAACTAGCCTAGTTGATGGGAAATCTTTAGATGAGCATGCTCATTTTGTGCGTCACCGTTTGTCTGAAAAAGGGAGACTCTTATGGAATCAAATAAAAAGATTGCTGTGTTATGCTTGGAATCTTTGTGAAATTTGTGATTTTACTTGTTGCTCTAAGAACACTAAAAAACACCTCCCCTACCTATGTGAGTTTATTGATATTGAAATCTTATCTTCTTATGCAAAGGGTGTTTATAGTTACTACGATATCGAACGAATTGAAGAATTTGTTGCTCTTAAGGGTGCTTATGAAGTTGCTTCTTTGATTGAAAAATATGATATTACTCTCTGCGAATCTGAAAATTTTGCTATGAAAACTATGCTCATAATGTCTATGTCAAAGAATTTATTGAAAGAATGACCATTGCTTCGAAAGAAAATAATGATATGCATGAATCTATAGATAATTATGATTCCGATGATATGATTGAAATATCCCTTGATGAACATGATGCTTGCTATTCTTGTGGCCATTATGCCAATATTTATGAAGATGAATTTGCTATAGTTTCTTATGTTAAACATGAGATCGTTGCTATTGCACCCATACTTAATAGTTCCTTCGATGAAAAGCATGATTGCAATGATGTTATTATAAATTATCTTAATGTCAATTGTGTTAATGGTATGCAAAACCCTAAGCTTGGGGATGCTAGTTTTGCTATGACTACTATTTGTTGCAATGATCATGATTGGGGTGATTCTTCTTACAACCTTGAAAATTTATTTAATCCCCATGATGAATATGAGATTGATAATTGTGTTTGCAATATTACTGAAAGTGGCCTTGGAAGAGTGTTCAATCTTATGAATTTTTTGATAAAAGTGGGAAGACTTGGGGAAAGTCTTTTTAATCTTGCTGTAAAAACCAGAAACTTTAGCGCTCAAGAGAATTGCTGCCATTTTTATTTGGAAAGTGATATTTAGTTAATTCTTTTTGCAGATGATTAATAGATAAATTCCTCACGTACAGCAATTTATATTAGAATTTTTAGGTTCCAGAACTTGCGTTAGCTACAGATTACTACAGACTGTTCTGTTTTTGACAGATTCTGTTTTTCGTGTGTTGTTTGCTTATTTTGATGAATCTATGTCTAGTAAAATAGTTTATAAACCATACATAAGTTGGAATACAGTAGGTTTAACACCAATATAAATAAATAATGAGTTCATTACAGTACCTTGAAGTGGTGTTTTGTTTTCTTTCGCTAACGGAGCTCACAAGATTTTCTAGTTTAAGTTTTGTATTGTGAAGTTTTCAAGTTTTGGGTGAAAGATTTGATGGATTATGGAAGAACGAGTAGCAAGAGCCTAAGCTTGGGGATGCCCATGGCACCCCAAGATAATCTAAGGACACCTAAAAGCCCAAGCTTGGGGATGCCCCGGAAGGCATCCCCTCTTTCGTCTACTTCCATCAGTAACTTTACTTGGAGCTATATTTTTATTTACCACATGATATGTGTTTTGCTTGGAGTGTCTTGTATTATTTGAGTCTGTATTTGTTATTTTTCCACAATCATCCTTGCTGTACACACCTTTTGAGAGAGACACGCATGATTCGGAAATTGTTAGAATACTCTATGTGCTTCACTTATATCTTTTGAGTTATATAGTTTTTGCTCTAGTGCTTCACTTATATCTTTTAGGGCACGGTGGTGGATTTGTTTTATAGAAACTATTGTTCTCTCATTCTTCACTTAGATTATTTTGAGAGTCCTAAAAAACAGCGTGGTAATTTTCTTTAATTATGTTAGGCATTCAAGATTATTATTTTTTCTTATGAGTGTGTTGAATACTATGAGAAGTTTGATACTTGATAATTGTTTTGAGATATGGAGATGGTGATATTAGAGTCGTGCTAGTTGAGTAGTTGTGAATTTGAGAAATTCTTGTGTTGAAGTTTGTGATTCCCGTAGCATGCACGTATGGTGAACCGTTATGTGAAGAAGTTAGAGCATGCTTTATTTATTGATTGTCTTCCTTATGAGTGGCGGTCGGGGACGAGCGATGGTCTTTTCCTCCCAATCTATCCCCCTAGGAGCATGCACGTAGTACTTTGCTTCGATAACTAATAGATTTTTGCAATAAGTATGTGCATTCTTTATGACTAATGTTCAGTCCATGGATTATACGCACTCTCACCCTTCCACCATTGCTAGCCTCTCTAATACCGCGCACCTTTCGCCGGTATCATACACCCACCATATACCTTCCTCAAAACAGCCACCATACCTACCTATCATGGCATTTCCATAGCCATTCCGAGATATATTGCCATGCAACTTTCCACCATTTCGTTTACTATGACGCGCTCCATCATTGTCATATTGCTTTGCATGATCATGTAGTTGACATTTTAGTTGTGGCAAAGCCACCATTCATAATTCTTTCGTACAAGTCACTCATGCATCATTGCTATCCCGGTATACCGCCAGAGGCATTCATATAGAGTCATACTTTGTTCTAGTATCGAGTTGTAATCATTGAGTTGTAAATAAATAGAAGTGTGATGATCATCATTCATAGATTATTGTCCCCCAAAAAAGAGAAAGGCCAAAAAAAGGAAGGCCCAAATATATATATATATATATATATATAGGGCTGGACTATTCTGTTACTAGTAACCGAATATTATTATGTTACCATCGGGTCCTATAGGGCATGACGCGCAGACCACAGTAGAAACTCCCCAACCCGCCATCAACCTAACCCGCCTCCTACCGCCGAAGGCAGCCGTCGCGGGCGAGCGAGCGACGACAGCAACCGGAGCAAGGGAGCCCGCGGCGCCGTGACGAGTCGCTCTTCCGACCCACGCATTGACGCCGGCCGGCCGTCCGCTCCTCCGCCGACCAGCTATGCACACCGACCCGAACCGATACAAGATGGGTAAAATTCCACCCACCACCCAGCTCCCACCAGCGAATGGCCTCCGCCCCTGCTTTTAGCACGCCGCCGCCGGCCTCCCGCCACACGCACCGCCGCCATCCTACCATCACACGCGCTGCCGCTGGCCTCCTGTCACAAGCACCACCGTCGGCCTCCCGCAAGACTCGCCGCCGTCGGCCCCTGCTTCCACCCACCATCAGCCACCTTCAAGGGCCACCCAGTCACCTTCACCGCAGCCACGAGCGATGCTCCTCCTCCCATGGATGCGGTCGCCGCCTTGCTCCTCCTGCTCACGACAAGCCCAATCCTCCTGCCTTCTTCCAGCGACGCGCGCCGTTCAATGCCACCACCACTGCCAGTTCAACTCTGCCCCGACAAATCCTGTGCGTCAACCCCCTGGCTGACTTTGCTTCTCTCAACTTCAGAAAGGGTTCAGTTCAGAAGTTTGAACAAGAAAAAGAGGTTCATTTCAGAACTTGTGTGTGGTGTCTATACTGCCGCTAACCTTGTTTTGCTTCTTTACAAAGCCTCTAGGAATATTAGTACTGAATTTTTTCTGTCAGTTCCAGCCGGCAAGTGGCCCTGCACAACATGTAGCAGTTCTACAGGGGAGTGTGGGTCAGTACCATGCCGACAAGTCAGGCAGACATCCTTTGCATCACAAACTGGTGCAGTTTGATCTTGCGCAAGCGGGAAATTCCCTAATGTCGAGTGTGTCAGTACCACCCTACACAGCAGCAATCATTGTCTTCTTGTAGCTTCCATTGAACAATTAATCCAGGGAATTTTGGGTGGAGCAACATTTGTCGGTCTTAGGAATCTCGGTCATTATTCACCACCAGCCATGGTGATGGCCGTTGCTGCTCTTTCCATCGCATGGGAGCCGGTTGTTGCTGCCCTTCAATATCCCTATATCTGAACTATTGTTGCTTGCTATCTCAGCCCTCTCAAAACTGTTCGATGATTCGTGTACAGAGAAATTAAATACCTTTTTGTGTTTCTTTTTTAAGTCATTATATTCTCTCGAAACATTTATGTTTATGCCTCAAGAGAGAGAGAGAGAGAGAGAGAGAGAGAGAGAGAAAACCACTACGTGTGTCTCACACTCTATTACATAGCATTTTAATTATCTTCACCACAAAAGCTTCATTTATCCAGAGAAGTTCAAAGTAAAAATTAGTTCATACTTTAGGTTTGTTTCCTTTGGTCTATTTGTTCAGTTCTGACTCCTTCGGTTTTGGTTGCAGAGAAAGTTCAAAGTTCATGCTCCTTTGTTTTTTCTTAAGTCAGGCAGAGTCAGGTTTTGCTCGGGCACCATCTTGTCTCGTCCGTTCAAAAAAAGCCTCTAGATAAGTTTACACTTGTGGTTTTGCTCGTTGGTTTAATTCTTCAGTCCACACTCCTTGGGTTTTTGTTCTAGAGAAGTTAAGGAAAACCTGTAGAAGTTTGTGGTAAGTTATGTTTCATTTGAAGCAGGAACATCAACTGCCAGACCGATGGTATTTTGTATAATTCGTACCAATTGATTCATATGTTTGACTCTAACCCTTTAAATTTTACTGGACTACGCAGCCCAAGGACATGGTTTTGAAGCTGTCGGGCACGCAGAGGCAGGCAGTGCTGAAGCACAGGGGCTTGCTGTTGCCAAGGGGACGAATGACGCCCCTGTAGTAGAGCAGGTAGTACTTCCTGGGCGTGTCCACCTGCGACATACCTGGCCATGGTGGCGGCACATCGGCGTCGAGCATAAGCTGCACGCCGCGCTTGCCCATGCAACCCGCCACCTGCTAGCCCCGCATCCTGCCGATGGTCATCTCCACATCAGTTTGATTTGGGCACTTGGGGTAGCGGCTTAAAAGTTGACTGATGCCATGATTTGGCATTTGCTCTATGAATAGTGAAATAGTGTTGTGTATTCTTATCAGTTCATGGTAAGAACCTGAGCCGCCTTTGTGACGCCCCGAGACCGTTGCGCCAGGTGTCTTCCAGTTATTCGCTGTTGTTGCCATGTCATTCTCTTGTGTGTTGCATCTTGTCATGTCATCATGTGCATTGCATCATCATGTTTTCAAAACTTGCATCCGTCCGGGTTTCCCGAGTTCCGTCTGTTGTCCGTTCTGAGCCCAACCACACTTGCACGCGCCCGCGACATGTCCGAAATAATATTTTATAAGTGGCCAGAAAATGTTCTCGGAATGGGATGAAAGTTGGCGTGTGGTCTTATTATAGTGTAGATAGACCGCCTGTCAAGTTTCATCGCATTCGGAGTTCGTTTGATAGCCCAACGGATAACTCTAGCGACATTATAGTCAGTCTAACGTCGGACGTTTTCGGTCTCCGGAAACAGTCGCCGGGCCTCTCTCTCTTCTCTTCTCTCAGCTTGAGCCCTTCTGCACAGTCCACTACCTACCTCTAGGCCCAACCTAACCCCTCTCGTTAGCCCGCGGACCTCCCCTCGCACGTGTCTGAAAGTTGTCCCGAACCCGACCCGGGCAGTCGTCACTGTTGGATCCGGATCATCCCCAAACGTCTACAAAATGTCTCTGTCAAAATTGGACTCCCTAGCTATTTTATTCGTGATAGTCCGATTTTGATCGGAGGGACGAGTTAGCCCCTAACCAAAATTCATCTGATATAAATATCAGTCTGAACCCTAGCCCCTACCGGTCCAATACACCCATTCCCATCCCGCCGCTGCTAGCCAACCACCTCTTTCATGTCTTACTTGGGATCCCCTCCCACCAACCAGATCTCCGACCACCTCCCTCGTTCTGCGTGCCGCCCAAATTGCTGCAGCCTCGATCTCGAGCTCTTCGATTCGAAGCCACCAGAGAACCCCGCCGCCTTGATCGAGAGCCTCCTCCTCCGTCTTCAATCCAGAGGAGTGGAGCTCCTCTGTGCCCTCACCTGCGCCCCTTCCTCCTTCCCCGTGCTTTCCCCTCTCTCTTCATCGCTCCCTTGTCTCTGTTCGTCAACAGAAGACCCATGGGCGCCCGAACTACTTGAAGCTCCAAGCCCCGCCGCTGCTGCTTCCATTTCGCCTGTCTCGCGCCCAATTCCCTCGCGGCTCCGTCGGAAGCTGCTCCATCGCCGCGCCAAGTCCCTCTGCAGGAGCCGCGCCTGTCTACTGCTGCTCCTCTTCGTCGCCCCGCCAAGTCCGGACGCCATGGCCGCCAGAGTTCCTCCACGCCGGCATGCTACCTCACTCCCCTGCCGTCTCCGGCACCGCGCCGGCGAGCGCCACCGCCGGAGCTTCTCCGTCCCGCGCCCGCACCTGCAAGGACCCCGTCGCCGGCGACCAATACCAGCGCCAAGGCCGTGCCCTGACTGTTTCTCCTTCTCTACTATCTTCTTCTCTGAATGTCTCCTCCTTGTTTTTTTCTTCCATAGGGAACCGCTGCCGCACAGGGCATCGCCTTCTTCTTCGAGCAGTGCCATCGCCGGAGTTTCTCGTCGCCGGGAACCAGCGCCCCGACCCTCGTACTGCCCGAATCCGCCGCACCCATAGGTCCCAGCCCCTGTAACATGCCTCTGCTTCCATCCCCGTTGCCGCCGGCTGCATCGAGTAGCAGCAACGAGCAGGTCGGCTCGCGTTGACCAATCAAGGCAATTACCAGGCCCAGCCTGCTTCTTTGCCGCCCAGCACATCCCTCCTCACCCAGCCAGCCTTCTTCCACTGAACCGGGCCAAAGCCCATGGGTGAGGCCTCCCCAGCGCCTCCTTTTTTATTGCTGTTTGGGCTAGACAGATTCGGCCTGAGACACGTTTTTTTCGTTGAACGTTTTTTTCTATTTAACCAGTGCACTGCATATTTACAGAACTGCCCCTATGTTAAACTGCTAATAACTTTTGAACGATGCATCCAAATAAAACATGTTATGTATGTAAAATGCTCAGAATTTTATCTACTTTCATAATCTTCCATTTTCATCTATGTTTAAAATGTTCAAACTGCTGTTTGCATTACTTTGCTTAAATAACTTGTTAAAATGATTTATTTCATAACTATTTAACCGTAACTCAGAATTTAATTAACTTTATATGTAAATGGGGTAGAATTTTTCCTAGTTTAACATGGTGGCATCTCTTTGCATGTTTAACAACTATAAAATATGGTTTAGGGCAGAACAGCACCAAACCTAATATATGCATATGGGGATTTATCGGAATTGTTGTTTGTTGCTTCCGGCCTTATTTAAACTTGACTAGATAGGTAGTTTTACTTTGCTTCACCCTCTTGCAATGCTATCAAAATTTAATCTTGTTGGGTACATAAACGAGATCGAACTAAGTAACTCGAATGTGGTGTTCCGTCAATATGGATCCTGTTGCATATTGAGCTCCACTTAATTTGTAGGATTACTTGTGCATTTTTGCCATGCCATGCCATGCCTCTTTAAACCGGACATGCATCATACTTGATTGTGCATCATGCCATGATTATGTAGTGGTTGTTTACTATGTTGTTTGCTTCTTTCCGGTGTTGCTTCTTCGGGTTGGTTCCGATAACGTCGTGTTTGTGAGGAACTGTTCGACTACGTCCGTTTGTCTTCTTCATGGACTCGTTCTTCTTCCTTGCGGGATCTCAGGCAATATGAGCATACCTGTCGTGGTTCTAACTCTGACAGTGAGGTAGGGGGGTATGTATGGAGAGGCGAGGTCTCAGCTATGGAGAAGTTGTAAATACACCAGGATGTACGAGTTCAGGCCCTTCGCGGAGGAAGTAACAGCCCTACGTCTCGGTGCCTGGAGGCGGTCGACTGGATTATGTGTGTATGAATTACAGGGGTGCCAACCCCTGCTACTGAGGAGGGGGTGGCTTATATAGAGTTCGCCAGACCCCTCCGGTCCTTAGTAACGCAGGGCTAAAATACATTAAGACTGGGCGTTACTGGTAACGTTCCTATTAAAGTGCTATGATGACCATAAAGACTACTTAATGGCGGACCATTTGCTTGCGGAGTGACTTTAGATCTCCTGTCAGTCGAGTGGTTGGCTTCGTAGTCGAGTGGTAGCTTCGTGGTCGAGTGTCTTGAATCCGTTGAGTGGGATACCTTCAAGTCGATTGAAAGGTGACTTCTTCCAGGGATGTCCTTGGGTAGGGCTCTTAGGACAGGTCCATGCCCCTACCCTAGGTACATAGCTTCATCATTAGCCCCCGAATGGATCGAGGTTCGAGTGGGGAAGGAATTGGGGGTCCTTCCGACTGGTTCTTAGCGTTATACGAATGTCTTGTACTGGATCAATCGTCACGGATGACGTTGTCAACTTCTTTCGGTCACCTTGTTCCATTCTTGGTCTCTCGTCGAGTGAATTTCCTTACTTGTGGAATACCGAGTGCCGGCACGAGCGGGCTCTTCAGTTTGATGAGTTGTTCTGCAGCCCGTGGATTTTGCGGGATTTGAATTTCGGGAAGCGAGCGGGACGGGGGCGGCCGAAGTAATCGGATGGGATAGGATGGAAGCTCCTCGATCTCCGTGCCACCTTTTTCGCCACGTACCGCACGCGCGCCTGTTGCGGGATTTGACGGGATCGCCTGGGCCTACCGGTCAGCCACTTGGAAGCGGCTCCTTAGAAGTTGCCGGCTCGGGGCTCCCCAACAGTGTGCTCTCGCCTTTCCTTCTCCCCCCTGCAAGGTCCTCTGCCACCTCAGCACCGTAGGCTCGTTCGAGCCTCGCCGGCGACGATGGTGAAGGACAAGACGTCGGCTTTGGAGCGCGCGAAGAAGGCGGCGGTGCAGGGGAAGGGGAAGAAGTCCGCTCGGGGCGGATCTTCCTCGAGGACTGCTCTGCCCAGGGATTGGATCCAGGGCGACTGGATGCCCTCGGTGATTCGGCAGGAAGATCTTGACGACATGGTCGAGGGGGGAGTCATTCCCCATGAAGCTGCGCGTCTCCCGCAGGGAGAAGTCGAACCCCAACCTCGAGACGGTGAGTGCGTCCTCCTCGCCACCCATATCGATCGCAGATTTTCTCTACCTCCTCATCCTTTTTTCCGGAGCTTTTTGAACTTCTTCGGAGCGCAGCTCCATCATTTCACTCCCAATTCCATCGTGTATCTTGCGGCTTCCGTTTCCTTGTGCGAAAGTTTCTTGGGTTGCCGCCCTCATTGGGGACTCTTTAAACACATCTTCACTTGCCGTTCCCAATCGGTAAAGAAAGCCAAGTCGAGTGACGAACGGACGCAAGTGATCCAGCTATGCGGGGGCCTGGCGATCCAGATGAGGGGTAAAAGTTCTTTTCCGTCTATCACTTTTCCCGAGTCGGTCCGTGGTTGGCAGTCGACCTGGTTTTATTGCCAAGACCAGGTGACCCCAGGGTAGTCGACTGGTCTTCCCCCTTTCTCTATGGACCAAGCTCAACTATGAAAGTGCTGCCGGAGGAAAAGGTGCAAGTCAAGGTGCTGGTTGGTCGAGTGGTTCAGCTTGTCTGAGACGGCGTGACCGACATGGACTTGCTGGAGGTCTTCCTTCGGAAGCGCATCCAACCGCTTCAGGCTCGTGATCACCCTATGTGGCTGTACTCGGGTCTCGACGACACCACTCGGGTTCACCCAGAGGAGGTCACCGACGAGATGCTGGAAGGGTGGCTGTCGAGCATCACAGGGAACAAAGACAACCCCCGAGGAGCCAGGAGGGTTGTCCCGCTTGACAGTACATACAACATGGACCAGGTCTGACCTTGTGTTCCCGAGTGAGATCTTGCTTTCTTCATTTGCTCTCTTTGAATCGGTCGACTGACTTTCGACTTGTCTGCTATTCTCCAGGCAACTATAGAGATGTACTCGACACCCAACGGAGCACAGGGGCAGGCCGAGGAAGGGGAGGCGAGCGGAGGCGAAAGCGGAGACGAACAGGGGGAGTGGGAGTCTAACGGCGAAGGAGAGGGAGACGACGGCGTCGACTCCAGCGAAGAGGATGTGGAGGAGGAAGCTGGACCTCCCCGCTCGGAAAGGCGATCCAAGCTTACACACGATCTTGCGCGGGAACGTGGTAAGGCGACTGCTCCCATTGGGCAGTCGTCGAAGCGCCTCGGACCTCTTCTCCAGCACCGACTGAAAAAGCTCCCAAGCACCCCCGCGCGGCGCCGTCCAAGCCACCCAAGGCTCTGCCCAAGATGAGGATGACTGTCCCCACCATTTATGGGTAATGATAGAACTTGTTCTCCTTTGTCGACCGTGGACGGATCCTTGGTCGATCCACTGAGCCGACTGATGGTCTTTTAAAATTTGCAGTGCTGCTACTTCTGAGATCTCCGCCAAGGACGATGATCAAGAGATGGAAGATGCGGTTACTTCCAACCCTGGTATGATTACTGATGTTCTGCCTTGAATCGACTGACGATTTCTTATAACTCTGGTCGATTGAATTTTTCTCGTAGCTCCTCCTCATGTTATTAGCCTTCCTGACGACGAAGACGAAGCGCCGCTGAGAGTGAGGCGGAACAGGAAAGCCTCGGCTGGCGAGACTCCACAATCCACTCCGGCGCCTGAGGCCGTAGCTCGAGACGGTGGCGATACCACCCGGGCTTCTGTGACTTTCACCAATCCTCTGGCGAGTGTGCGACCCTCGACATCGACCGTAAATCCGCCTTCGCTCTTCGCCACACACCACGTCCCCGAGGACCAAGTGGGTGCAACTAAGGAAGCTATACGCCAGGCAGGCATCATGATGGAGCAGGTCAAGGTGGTTCGAGAAGCCAGCCAAGCGGCTTATGACGCGAGTTCAGCTCTTCAGAGTAACGTCCAGGTCAGTCGATTCACTGCTTGTTCTGTTAGGGTATGCTGTCTGAAGAATCTCTTTTCCGAAGATCTTTTAAATCTGTAAACCCACTGGGTGTTTCTGTTAAGTTTTTTGGTCGAGTGGGGGCACGCTGAGTGCACCCACTGGGTGTAGTCCCCGAGACTACGGTGGACTGCTGGCAGTCGACTGTAGTCTTTATATTGCGTTGCTGTAGTTTTACTCCTTCACTCGGTCTGGCCAGGCCATGTTGAATGAAAATGTATCATTGTCTCTGAGACTACGGTGGACTGCTGGCAGTCGATTTTTTTTAAACCAGTGGGGGCACGCTGAGTGCACCCACTGGGTGTAGTCCCCGAGACTACTGTTGAATGTTTTTGATTCAGCTGTACTCTTAGAAACGTCATCATTGTCTCTTGGTTACTCGGAAGCAACTTATCTTGGACCTCTGTCGACTGACTTTTGCAAAAATCCTGTGAACTTGTGGCTCTCTACACTAAGTTGGAGAACAAACAGGTCCAGCTCGACCTTGACTTGAAGCTCGCTCAACAGAACCTGCAGAAGGCGCGAGACGAAGCAAAAGGTATGGCTGGCGAGGTTTCTCATTCTTGACAAGTGACTTCCCTTTCTTGCTCATTCTTGATGTTGAGTTCACTCAACGTTCTATAGATGAACTGGAGGAAGCTCTGAAGAAGAAGGATCAAGATCTTGCCGAAGCACAGAAGGAGGCCTCGAGCAAAACGAAGCTTGCAGAAGAGAAACTGGCTTCGGTCGGAACTCTTGAACAGGAGAACTCCAGACTAAAAATTGCTCTCGAGACAGCTAATCGAGAGGTCAGCCGACTGAAGAAAGACAAGATGGTTCTGCACGACCAGGCGGGTGAGCTGGCGGGGAAGGTAAACGATCTGGAGGCTTATCTCGGTGGACTTGCCAAGAAGCTGTTCGTCATGCTCGAAGGTAATTATTCCGACCCGACTGTCTTGCAGTTACCAAGCCCGTGTAAGGCCACTGTCTTATTCTTGAATCGTGTTTGCAGAATTCTGCCAGAGCTTCGAAGAGGAAACCAGTCGAGTGGAGCCAGGCTTGGATCCTGCCAATTCTCTCGTGAAGGACGAGGTTGCTATGAACGTGCTCCGACTGGAGTCTCGTGTTACCAGCGTTGTTGACTATCTTGCTCGGCTGAAGGTTGCGATGTCGCGGATCGACACATCACTCTGGCCTGGAACGACGCTTCAGAACGACCTCGAGTCCCTGATGGTTCGACTGGATGAAGTCCCGGGTCGAGTGGCGGAATGGAAGAAATCTTTTGCTAGATTTGGTGCTGATGTCGCTCTGTCTCTGGTCCGCGTCCATTGCAAGGAGGCGCGAGAAGAAAAGCTGGCCGCCATCCAAGTTGCCAATACTAGGAAGCACAGCTTTCAAGACTTCATGGAGACTTTCATTGCTGTTGCTACTCGTATTGCAGATGGGATCGACTTGGACGAGTTCGTTGCCCCTTCCAGTCCTCCGCTTGAGGAATGAAAAACTTTTATGCTTCACTTTAAATTTGCCTCGGAATGCCGAGTGGATTCTGTAACCGTTAAACTCTATCGAGCCGAGGACTCGAGTACTTTGATCTGAGGTCTTGGACCTTTGGGTTTTATCCGAACTTGATTCATCGTTGAATATCTTCGGGAATTATCTGCCGAGTGGAACTTGGCCTTCACTCGAAATAACTTCGTATTTGTGGTGCAGCTCCGGAGGAAAAGGTAACAGTCGATTCGCATCTTGCCGTCCTTGTGGATTGGGACGTGTTCCGAACTTAGGCGAGCACTGGGCTGCAGTTAAGCCCCCGAGTGGGAGGTTTGCTTTCCACTCGGTGGGATTTTTGAACACTTAGGCGAGCACTGGGCTGCAGCTAAGCCTCCGAATGGGAGGTTTGCTCTCCACTCGGTAGGATTTTTGAACACTTAGGCGAGCACTGAGCTGCAGCTAAGCCTCGAGTGGGAGGTTTTCTCTCCACTTGGTAGGATTTTTATATACTTAGGCGAGTACTTGGACTGCAGCTAAGCCCCCGAGTGGGAGGTTTGCTCTCCACTCGGTAGGATTTTCAACACTTAGGCGAGCACTGGGCTGCAGCTAAGCCTCCGAGTGGGAGTCTGGCTCACCACTCGGTAGGATTTTCAAATACTTAGGCGAGTACTTGGACTGCAGCTAAGCCCCCGAGTGGGAGGTGCGCTCTCCACTCGGTAGGATTTTTATATACTTAGGCGAGCACTGGGCTGCAGCTAAGCCCTCGGGTGGGAGTCTGGCTCACCACTCGGTAGGATTTTCAAACACTTAGGCGAGCACTGGGCTGCAGCTAAGCCTCCGAGTGGGAGTCTGGCTCACCACTCGGTAGGATTTTCAAATACTTAGGCGAGCACTGGGCTGCAGCTAAGCCTCTGAGTGGGAGTCTGGCTCACCACTCGGTAGGATTTTCAAATACTTAGGCGAGTACTTGGACTGCAGCTAAGCCCCCGAGTGGGAGGTGTGCTCTCCACTCGGTAGGACTTTCAAACACTTAGCGAGCACTGGGCTGCAGCTAAGCCTCCGAGTGGGAGGTTTTCTCTCCACTCGGTAGGATTTTTATATACTTAGGCAAGCACTGGGCTGCAGCTAAGCCTCCGAGTGGGAGTCTGGCTCACCACTCGGTAGGATTTTCAAACACTTAGGCGAGCACTGGGCTGCAACTAAGCCCCCGAGTGGGAATCTGGCTCACCACTCGGTAGGGTTTTCATATACTTAGGCGAGTACTTGGACTGCACCTAAGCCCCCGAGTGGGAATCTGGCTCACCACTCGGTAGGGTTTTCATATACTTAGGCGAGTACTTGGACTGCAGCTAAGCCCCCGAGTGGGAGGTTTGCTCTCCACTCGGTAGGATTTTTATATACTTAGGCGAGCACTGGGCTGCAGCTAAGCCTCCGAGTGGGAATCTGGCTCACCACTCGGTAGGGTTTTCATATACTTAGGCGAGTACTTGGACTGCAGCTAAGCCCCCGAGTGGGAGGTTTGCTCTCCACTCGGTAGGATTTTTATATACTTAGGCGAGCACTGGGCTGCAGCTAAGCCTCCGAGTGGGAATCTGGCTCACCACTCGGTAGGGTTTTCATATACTTAGGCGAGCACTGGGCTGCAGCTAAGCCCCCGAGTGGGAGTCTGGCTCGCCACTCGGTAGGATTTTTTTTGCAAACTTAGGCGAAACGGATTCGCAGCTAAGCCGCCCACTGGGGGATTTCGTACGCAAACAAAAGTGACAGCAATTACAGGAAGAACTGGGACATTCTTGTCTTTGATAAAAATAAACTACAGAAGTTCTTCTTATTACACCTCATCCGAGTGAGAATTCAAGTGTAAAATGGGCGGAGTAGTTCCGCATTCCAAGCTCGTGGCTCGTCGATCCGGCGATCAACATTGTAGAGATGATATGCTCCATTGTGGAGGACTCTGGTGACGATGAAGGGGCCTTCCCAAGTAGGAGCAAGTTTGTGTGGTTTCTGTTGATCCACTCGGAGGACCAAATCTCCTTCTTGGAAGGCTCGGCTCTTCACATTTCTGGCATGGAATCGACGCAAGTCTTGCTGATAGATGGTCAATCTGATCATAGCCATTTCCCTCTCATCCTCTAGGAGGTCGACTGCGTCTTGCCGGGCTTGCTCTGCTTCGTCTTCGTTATAAAGCTCGACTCTGGGGGCGTTGTGAAGTAGATCACTCGGTAGGACGGCTTCGGCTCCGTAAACCAGAAAGAATGGCGTTCTTCCAGTCGACTGGTTCGGGGTGGTCCTCAGTCCCCACAAAACTGACGGAAGCTCGTCGACCCAAGCACCTGCTGCGTGCTTGAGATCACGCATCAGTCGAGGCTTCAGTCCTTTGAGAATCAGACCATTTGCTCTTTCAGCTTGTCCATTCGACTGGGGATGCGCGACCGACGCGTAGTCGACTCGTGTGCCTTGAGAGGCGCAAAAAGCTCTGAACTTGTCTGAATATCAACTCTCTGATGAAACTGATAGCAGTGCTAGCATCAAGATTTTTGATAGGCTTGGCTTCAATCCATTTGTGAACTTGTCGACTGCCACAAGCACATGTGTGAATCCGCTCCTGCCTGTTCTTAGTGGACCAACCATGTCCAGTCGCCAAACAGCGAAGGGCCAGATGAGTGGAATGGTCCTCAGAGCTGATGCTAGCTTGTGCGACATGTTGGAGTAGAACTGGCAGCCTTCACACTTGCTTTTTTCTTGTGCGACATGTTGGGAATGGCTTCTCTCTTGGAGCCTATCTTTGCCAGATCATCAGCTGCTTGATTTTTCAGTCGGGGGATGTGATGAAGCTCTAACCCCTCGAATTTCTTTTCTAGCTTTCTTACTGCGTTGCAGTAGCCAGTCATAGCTGGGCTTCTGACGTCCCACTCCTTCATCACCTGATTAACCACCAAATCTGAGTCGCCATAGACCATGAGGCGCCGGACGCCGAGTGAAATGGCCATGCGCAACCCATACAAGAGTGCTTCATATTCTGCTTCATTATTGGAGGAATCAAAGTGAATCTGGAGAACATATCTGAGCTTATCTCCTCGGGGGGATACCAATACTACCCCAGCACCAGAACCATTCAGCATCTTAGATCCATCGAAGAACATGGTCCAGTGCTCCGAGTGAACTTGAGTCGGAAGCTGCTGTTCAATCCACTCAGCGACGAAATCTGCAATTGCTTGGGACTTGATAGCCTTCTTTGCTTCAAACTTGATATCTAGGGGAAGGAGTTCAATCGCCCACTTCGCCACTCGACCAGTTGCATCTCTATTGTGCAAAATCTCTGACAGTGGAGCGTCGCTGACGACTGTAATGGAATGGTCAGAGAAGTAGTGTGCAACCTTCTTTGTGGTCATGTAAATCCCATATACAAGCTTCTGGTAATGGGGATATCTTTGCTTTGAAGGAGTCAAAACTTCAGACACATAATATACTGGGCGTTGAACTCTGAAGGACTTTCCTTCTTCTTCCCGCTCGACTGTAAGTACTGTACTGACAACTTGTCCCGTGGCCGCAATGTAAAGCAGCAGAGGCTCTTTACTGATTGGGGCAGCAAGCACCGGGAAGTAGTGTGCAACCTTCTTTGTGGTCATGTAAATCCCATATACAAGCTTCTGGTAATGGGGATATCTTTGCTTCGAAGGAGTCAAAACTTCAGACACATAATATATTGGGCGTTGAACTCTGAAGGCCTTTCCTTCTTCTTCCCGCTCGACCGTAAGTACTGTACAGACAACTTGTCCCGTGGCCGCAATGTAAAGCAGCAGAGGCTCTTTACTGATTGGGGCAGCAAGCACCGGCTGGGTTGAAAGCAGAGCTTTGAGCTCTGCAAACGCTGCATCAGCTTCTGGAGTCCACTCAAACTTGTCAGACTTCTTCATCAGTCGGTAAAGAGGCAACGCCTTTTCATCGAGACGAGAAATGAATCGACTTAGAGCGGCCAAGCAACCTGTAAGCTTCTGGACATCGTGCACACGCACAGGGCGCTTCATCCGGAATATGTTTCCAACTTTCTCGGGATTGGCGTCGATTCCTTGTTCGGAAACGAGAAAACCAAGTAACTTTCCACCTGGAACTCCGAATGTGCACTTTGATGGATTGAGCTTGATATCATATCCTCTGAGGTTAGCAAAGGTTTCGGCAAGGTCAGTCAGCAGGTCGGAACCTTTCCGTGACTTAACCACAATATCATCCATGTATGCTTCTATGTTCCGACTGATCTGAGTGAGAAAACACTTCTGAATCATCCTCATGAACGTGGCTCCAGCATTCTTGAGGCCAAAGGGCATGCTGACATAACAGAAGCACCCGAATGGGGTGATGAAAGCCGTTTTGATCTCGTCGGGTCCATACAGACGGATCTGATGGTACCCTGAATAAGCATCTAGAAAAGACAAATGCTCACACCCCGCGGTCGAGTCGACTACCTGGTCGATGCGGGGGAGAGGGAAATGATCTTTCGGGCAGGCCCGATTGATATGTTTAAAGTCAATGCACATGCGAAGTGACTTGTCCTTCTTGGGGACCATGACAACATTGGCGAGCCACTCGGAGTGGTAAATCTCTCGGATGAACTCCGCTGCTAAGAGCCGAGCCACCTCCTCGCCAATAGCTTTCCTCTTCTGGACGGCGGACCGTCGAAGATGTTCTTTCACAGGCTTGAACTTCGGGTCGACTCGTAGACGGTGCTTAGCCAGCCCCCTGGGAACTCCAGGCATGTCAGAAGGCTTCCATGCGAAGATGTCCCAGTTCTCACGGAGGAACTGGATGAGCGCTTCTTCCTATTTGGAGTCGAGCGCTGTTGAGATGTGAGTCGGAGTAGCATTGGGGTCGGTCGGGTGAATGTGAACTGGCTTAGTTTCACCGGACGACTGAAAAGCTGATTCTGAAGCAGGCTTCTTGGCTCGCAGCAATTCACTCGGATCAGCAGTCTTCTGGTACTCTTGCAGCTCGACTACTGACATCTGAGCATCAGCGATCTTTGATCCTTTCTGAAAACACTCCTCTGCTTTCTTCCGATTGCCTGTAACGGTGATCATACCTCTGGGGCCGGGCATCTTCAACTTGAGATACACATAGCACGGTCGAGCCATGAAGCGTGCATAAGCTGGCCGGCCCAGAATAGCTTGATAAGCACTTTGGAAGTCCACAACCTCAAATGTCAACTTTTCCTTGCGGTAATTCTTTGAATCACCGAAAACCACATCGAGAGCAATCTAGCCGAGTGACTCGGCTTTCTTTCCAGGAATGACTCCATGGAAACTCATGTTGCTGGCACTGAGCCTGGACATCGGAATGCCCATCCCTTTCAATGTTTCTGCATACAGTATGTTCGGGCCGCTGCCACCATCCATCAGGACTTTGGTCAGTCGAGTGCCTTCGACAACTGGATCGACCACCAGAGCTTGCCTCCCAGGGGTGGCAATGTGCGCAGGGTGGTCGGACTGGTCAAACGTGATGGCAGTCTGAGACCACTTCAGGTAGCTGGGTGTTGCCAGGGCAACCATATTCACTTCACGGTTAATGACTTTCAGTCGACTTTTGCTTTCGACATCAGCAAAGATCATCAAGGTGGAATTGACTTGGGGGTATCCATCGTCACTATCTTCTTTGTCCTCAACTCTGTCTGACTCTTTTTCCTTGTCTTTGGACTGCTTGCCCTGAAACTGCTGGATCAGGAGCCGGCACTGTCGAGTGGTATGCTTTGGGTAAATAAGATTACCCTCTTCATCTTTCTTGGTGTGGATGTGACATGGCAGATCCAAAACATCATTTCCATCTTGATCCTTGTCTTTCTTGGGGTTCCAAGGCCCCTTGGATTTTCCCTTGAATTTTCCCTGGGTTACGCCAGGGCCTCCCCAGGAGCGGCTGGCTCGGCCTTCCGCTTCTGCTTTCGACTGGAATTGCCTCTGGTTTCCTGGGTGACTGCTTTTTGCTTGCCACTCTGGAGTCGATCTTCATCTTCTCCATTAGCGTATTTGGTGGCAATTTCCATCATCCGATTCAGAGACATTTCTCCGGTCCGACCGAACTTCAGGTTCAACTCTCTGTTCTTGACGCCTTCTTTAAAGGCACAAACTGCTTGGTGATCTGGTACATTCTCAACTGTGTGATGCAAAGTGATCCACCTCTGGATGTAATCCCTCAGAGTTTCACTCGGTTTCTGCACGCAAGACCGCAATTCTGTAAGGCCTCCCAGTCGCTTGCATGTTCCTTCAAAGGTCATGACAAACACTCGAGAGAGATCCTCCCAAGTGTAGATGCTGCTGGATGCTAACTGATTCAGCCACGCTCTGGCTGAGCCCTCTAACAGGAGAGGCAAATGCTTCATAGCCACCTCATCATTACCGCCACCAATCTGGACAGCCACTCGGTAGTCTTCGAGCCAAGTGTCAGGCTTAGACTCGCCGGTGAACTTGCTGACTCCATTCGCCTACCGGAAGTTGGGAAGAATCACTGCGGCCCTGATGGCTCGACTGAAACACTCTGGCCTCGAAACACATACTCTGCTGCTGGCAGGCGCATCCCTGTCGTGGCCTTCTCGGTGAGCTCTATTCCTGTCAACCAGACCCTGAACGAGGATGGGTCTCGCATCAAAGCCTGGGTCCCTGGGGTCGACTGGAACTCTCCGCCCAACACTATGAGGGTGTCTGTCATCCTGCTGTCGAGGCGCATATGACCCACTCCTCGGGGGAGGGGTTGGCACTCGACGTCGATCGAACCGGTGATCATACTGCTCATTTCTTCTGTACTGATCATGCCGGTCTCCGCGTCCTTCACGCCTTGGGGGCGATCTTGGGCTGTGAGCCGACTGGACTGTATCCGTTGCAATGGATCGACTGTGGATCCTATTCCGCGACTGAGAAACAACGGAATTCTGGTTTCCCGCTGCCCGGAGCAACGCTCTGATTTGCAACAAGCCCCTGCCAGCCTCCGACTGGGAGGGCTGAATCGATTCTGCTATACGGGCCGCGACCGCCAAATTCTAAACTGGGGTTCGATATACCTGCGTAGGCGGGAAGAGCTGACGTCGACTGGACTCGGGAGCTCGCTGATGCGCTTGCTCGTCGAGTACTCGCTGCAGATTCTCCAGTCGAGTGCGCTTGGCCAAGTTAGCCAAGCGTGCGTCCTCCAAGGCCCGGGCCTCGGGGGTTTCTCCGACGATAGGAGTGTGGAGTGCATCCATGTTCCGGCGGCAAAGCTCCTCTCACTGCAATGACGTGAGAGGTTCGGGGAGATACTCATCGTGGGGATGCGACGGGTCGCCTCCACCCGTGCCTCCATCGGTGCGAGGGAACCCGGGAGGACTGTGTGTTCCATCGACCGCCAGAACCTTAGGCGCCGGGTCGCTGCTGTCGCACTCGGATGCGGTCTCCGCGGAGCCAGTCGACAGGTCGAACAGGCCGTAGAGGGATTCGTCGGGCTCGATTGCCGCGACTTGTGGGGCTGCCGACTTGCGGGCCACGGCATGCCTCACCCACCTCTGAAGTCTCGACCGGCCGGAGCGCTTGCGCCGGTGGGAGACAGGGCGGGAAGATGACACGGGAGCCGACCGATACTGGGTCGACGGCTGCCGCAGGAGGACGCCACGAACACATGCGCGGAAGTGCGTCGCACCACGGACGGGGAGGGCGTCGATGTCGAGTGGAGCCTCCTGAAGCCAAGCGGAGTTGTCGGCGATGAACGTGAGTGCGCCGAGACGGATCTCGTGGTCCTCCACCAAATCTCCGCACGAAAACATGATCAAAGGGATCGGAAAAATCGCAACTTCTCCAACTAGGCGCTAAGACTCCTGCCCCACGGTGGGCGACAACTGTCGTGGTTCTAACTCTGACAGTGAGGTAGGGGGGTATGTATGGAGAGGCGAGGTCTCAGCTATGGAGAAGTTGTAAATACACCAGGATGTATGAGTTCAGGCCCTTCGCGGAGGAAGTAACAGCCCTACGTCTTGGTGCCCGGAGGCGGTCGACTGGATTATGTGTGTATGAATTACAGGGGTGCCAACCCCTGCTACTGAGGAGGGGGGTGGCTTATATAGAGTTCGCTAGACCCCTTCGGTCCTCAGTAACACAGGGTTAAAATACATTAAGACTGGGCGTTACTGGTAACGTCCCTATTAAAGTGCTATGATGACCATAAAGACTACTTAATGGCCGACCATTTGCTCGTGGAGTGACTTTAGATCTCCTGTCAGTCGAGTGGTTGGCTTCGTAGTCGAGTGGTAGCTTCCTAGTCGAGTGTCTTGAATCCGTTGAGTGGGATACCTTCAAGTCGATTGAAAGGTCACTTCTTCCAGGGATGTCCTTGGGTAGGGCTCTTAGGACAGGTCCATGCCCCTACCCTAGGTACATAGCTTCATCAATACCCTCGAAGTCACTTCTATCTTTGCTTGCTAGTTGCTCGCTCTTCTGCTATGCCTATGCTGCGATACCTACCACTTTCTTATCTTGCCTCCCATATTGTTAAGCCAAGCCTCTAACCCACCTTGTCCTAGCAAACCGTTGTTTGGCTATGTTACCGCTTTGCTCAGCCCCTCTTATAGCGTTGTTAGTTGTAGGTGAAGATGAAGTTTGTTCCTTGTTGGAACATGGAGATGTTGTTCCTTGTTGGAACATGTTTACTTGTTGGGATATCACAATACCTTTTATTTAATTAATGCATCTATATACTTGATAAAGGGTGGAAGGCTCGGCCTTATGCCTGGTGTTTTGTTCCACTCTTGCCGCCCTAGTTTCCGTCATATCGGTGTTATGTTCCCGGATTTTGCGTTCCTTACGCGGTTGGGTTATAATGGGAACCCCTTGACAGTTCGCCTTGAATAAAACTCCTCCAGCATGGCCCAACATTGGTTTTACCATTCGCCACCTAGCCTTTTCTTTCCCTTGGGTTTTGCAGACTCAAGGGTCATCTTTATTTTAAACCCCTGGGCCAGTGCTCCTCTGAGTGTTGGTCCAAACTGAGCGATGTCTGGAGCTACCAGGTGCAACTCTGAGCTGGCCCACCCGACGTCTGGCTCATCCGCTGTGCCCTGAGAACGAGATATGTGCAGCTCCTATCGGGATTTGTCGGCACACCTGGGTGGCTTTGCTGGTCTTGTTTTACCATTATCGAAATGTCTTGTAACTGGGATTCCGAGCCTGATCGGGTCTTCCCGCTAGAAGGAATATCCTTCGTTGACCGTGAGAGCTTGTTATGGGCTAAGTTGGGACTCCCCTACAGGGTTTTGAACTTTCGAAAGCCGTGCCCGTGGTTATGGGCAGATGGGAATTTGTTAATGTCCGGTTGTAGAAAACCTGAAGTTGACCTTAATTAAAATACATCAACCGCGTTTGTAACCGTGATGGTCTCTTCCCGACGGGGTCCGGGAAGTGAACACGGTGTTGGAGTTATGCTTGACGTAGGTTGTTCTAGGATCACTTCTTGGTCATAGTTTCACGATCGTGCTTTGCCTTCTCTTCTCGCTTTATTTTGCGTATGTTAGCCACCATATATGCTAGTCACTTGCTGCAGCTTCACATCATACCTTTACCTTACCCATAAGATTAAATAGTCTTGACCGCGAGGGTGTGAGATTGCTGAGTCCCCGTGACTCACAGATACTTCCAAAACCAGCTTGCAGGTGCCGAGGTTACTGTGCAGCTGACACAACCAAGCTAAAGGAGGAGCTCAATGCAGATCTTGTCCTTTGTGTTGTTTCGTTCTAGTTGATCAGTAGTGGAGCCCAGTTGGGGTCGATCGGGGATCTGTGTAGCATTGGGGTAGTCTTATTTTATTTTGGTTCCGTAGTCGGACCTTGATTGTATCTGGTTGATGTAATGCTTTATTCATGTAATTGTGTGAAGTGGCGATTGTAAGACAACTATGTAATTGTTGTTGAGTCTACAAAAATGTTTTGAGTCATTTAGGAATTATATATCAAAGAGTTTAGGAATTCTTTTTACTCCCCAGTCCCTTGATCGCTCTGGTAAGGCATCCTGACATAGAGTTTTGACTCTTCTCTTCTCAAATTTCACTAAATTTTTTTAGGATCACGCGGGTATCTTGGAATCGTTCCGATCGATTTGTGATGAGAACATTGTTCTTGGTGCCTCCTGTCATTTAGGGGTTGTGGCAGTGTCCCGGGAAGTTGAGCTCTGAGGTGTTGTCATCACAATTTTATCGTTGTAGTTCTGGAATACCTGAGATAGTTTCGCCGACATCGAAAATCTCTTTTATGCAGTTGTTGGTGAGATAACCTCGACGCCACCCAGTATTGGGGCAGGAGTTCGGGAGTATTGCCATAACTCATATAACGGATGCTTTTCGAAGGTTGAGGTAGATGATTTCCGAAGGTTTCTTGGTTATGTGTTGAAGGATGGATACAGCTGGATGTAGGATTTGCTAGTTTTGAGTGAGATATTATGCTTCCCCTGTATCCCCAACACCTGATTGCATAACCGGAAAATTTCGGGAGTTTATAAGTAGGAATTCAAGTAGCTCTTAGGATATCTTTTTGATAGATGTATGATATGAAATTGGGGTTCTACGTCCAGTGGTTCGCCTATTCACGGTTGGTTTTACAGTGGTCTCGTTGTGTCTTAAGAGTCCTTGGCTATGTCGACTCGGGGACGCTTCGTATGTCATGTGCACTGCCTTGTACATGATGGTGCTGTACGATCGAGCCCGTGCAGGCCCCACCACGAAAACTTCAGACGAAATCTCTATCATATGTTTGTTCCGGCTTATTCTGCAAGCCAATCCTTTGTTTTGTTTTGAGTTATGGTATTCGAGTTGCTTCGAAGTCAAGTGTTGATTCCATATTTTTCCTAAACGGTGTTCTCATATTTCTATGTGAATACTAATCCTTCTCGATCATCGAGTTTGTCATGTCAATCCTTTTCACCGGTGTGCTTCTCTTTAAGTGGATCCAATCATTTCAACATCCACAAGATCAAGTATCAGTTTCTTCTGAACGGTGTTTGTTTCATCCGTCTCCAAGTTGCCTCTGTTTTTTTCCCGCCCTCCCACCCTTGTTTCTTCAAGGACTCAGATTTCTTAATCAAGTATCTTTTTATTGATGAGAAGTCTCTCCATTCTTTTCCGTCATTATTCATATCCGGTGATTCTCAAGAAGATTCTAACAGAGCTTCAAGTTCATCATTATTCGTTCTCTTTATTCTCCGGTGGATTCAATTCAAGCTTTGGTATTGAGTATAGTCCTTTCATTTTGGCCAATGCTTTTCTCATGTCGGTGCACCTCTTTATCATTCACTTCGCACTATTCTTTTGTTCCGGAGTGCTAAAGATATCTCAGAAGATTCGTGTTTCCACTCTTAATCCGTTCAAGCTATTTTGAGGATGTTATCTCATTCAAGCCTTTTAATTCAACCGGTGCAATCTATCTTCTAATCATTCTAACGGTGTTTTCTCTTGAGTGGTCCCTAACCCACAGGTTTTTTTCCCTAGGATCTTACCTGACTCTTCTATTTTCCCGGAGCTACCATCAAATTCTTTTCGAAGTTTGACGTAAGAATGAATTATCATCACTCTTATGTTTTTCTCCAAGATCGTCCACATTCTTTTCATTGTTGGCTCAACCTCTTCGCTTTTGATTCTTCCGGAGTGGCTCGACAATTCATGGTGGTGTTTCTCGTCGTCATTCTCGGATTTTGAAGACTGAAGAAGTGTTTTCCTCTAAATCTTGCTTCGTTCTCTTGAAGATTCATGGCTCTAGCTTGTTGCCATCCTCTCATAATTCTCTTCGGTTGTGAGATTTATTTTCACCTATCAGGAGCTATTCAAGAGTCTTCTCAGTTTGATTATCCGGAGTCCATCATTTCAGGTTTATTCATTCTCAGCTTTCAATTATCATTCTCCAATCTTACCGGTGCATCGTTCAAGTGATCTTTAATCGGTCCATGATCTATTCGCTTCACTTGGATCTAAATTCTCTCAAGCATCTTTGTTCATTTTATAATTCTTCCCGATGTTTCTTTATCTTCTCTTCGTTCATTTTCAATTCTTACGGTGGTTTCATCAAGATTCTTCTTCCTTCGTTATCATATCAATTCTTTCGTTCTTTCAAATCCTACCGGTGGATCATTGAAGGCCTCTTCAAGTTTGCGCAATATATATCTTAATCCTTTCTAAGAGAGTAATTAGTATGCCAAATCCATTGTTTGTCATCAATTTAATTGGTGAAGGATACGCATAACATAATTCTTATTCTTGTTTCATCCAAGTGATTAATTCCTTATTCCGGTGCCTCCTCAAAAGTCTTGATCTCAATTATTCATCTTTCTTTTCCAGGGTTCCAAGCTCTCTCAATTTATTTCATCGCGTAGATCCATCTAATCATTGCAAGGATTCACCTTGGGTTTTCAACTTCTCTTTCTTTTCATTCCTTTGTTTACCAGAGTTCTTCATGGAGGTTCTACATGATGGTTCATCAAGGATTTAATTCCTTCTCTAAGTTTTTCATCGAGATTCTCTTCTAAGAAGCTCAAGCTTTCTTCTTCTTGCAATCTGGAGTGCATTTGTTCTTTCTTATCTTCTTGAGATGGTATTATGTCATTCTTGATAAGTCGAGTTCATGTTTCATGATTCATAGGTTGTTAAGAATGGGATATATTAAATCCATCAACCTCTTTGTTGGAGATATCTTGGGTTATATTTCACCTAAAGCTTTCCCTAAAGATTGTTGTTATTTACGGTGCTTATAAATGATCCAAGTTCTTCTTTATCCTCCCGGTGAGATATTTTCTCGTCTCCTTGGTCATACCAATCCAATTCTTTTCCCGTGAGTGGCAGGTTGTCACCTCATAATTTGAGATGTATTCCATCAGACCATATCAAGCTTACTCTTTTCGTTGTTGGTTTTCCAACAACTCCGTTCGACACTTCTCCTAAGGATGCCTTTTCAAGCTCATTTGAGATAGAAGATCTTGTTTCCCTTCGTTCATTCCATTCCATTCTTTCTTTTGTTCCGGAGGCATTGTGATGTTGCTCTCTTCAACCCATCTTCTTATTTTGTCAGGATCGTGTTCTTTTCTTGGTTTATCCATTTAACCAGAGTGTTGTGTCCTCTGCTCAAGTTCTTTCCATGTTATCAAGTTTCATATCACTTTCCAACCGGAGTGCTGTCCGAATTCGTTCTTCCTTGTTACTCTTCCCTACCGGAGTGCTTTCAACTTTGTTCTTCTTTGTTGCATTCTTTCTTTCAATTTGTTCAACCTCTCAAGGTTCGTGGTTTCACTCGTTTGTCAAAGGAGCAACTTAGTTTTACCTCTTCTTTTTCTCTTCCGTTTTTCCCTCCGGTGCCATTCTAGATCTCGGGACGAGATCCTCTCGTAGTGGTGGAGTGTTGTGACGCCCCAAGACCGTTGCGCCAGGTGTCTTCCAGTTATTCGCTGTTGCCATGTCATTCGTTTGCGTGTTGCATCTTGTCATGTCATCATGTGCATTGCATCATCATGTTTTCAAAACTTGCATCCGTCCGGGTTTCCCCAGTTCCGTCCGTTGTCCGTTTTGAGCCCAACCACACTTGCACGCGCCCGCGGCATGTCCGAAATAATATTTTATAAGTGGCCGCAAAATGTTCTCGGAATGGGATGAAAGTTGGCGTGTGGTCTTATTATAGTGTAGATAGACCACCTGTCAAGTTTCATCGCATTCGGAGTTTGTTTGATAGCCCAACGGATAACTATAGCGACATTATAGTCGGTCTAATGTTGGACGTTTTCGGTCTCCGGAAACAGTCGCCGGGCCTCTCTGTCTTCTCTTCTCTCAGCTCGAGCCCTTATGCACAGTCCACTACCTACCGCCAGGCCCAACCTAACCCCTCTCGTCAGCCCGCGGACCTCCCCTCGCACGCGGCCGAAAGTTGTCCCGAACCCGACCCGGGCAGTCGTCACCGTTGGATCCGGATCATCCCCAAACGTCTACAAAATGTCTCCGTTTTGTTAATTGTACTCCCTAGCTATTTTATTCGCGATCGTCCGATTTTGATCGGAGGGACGAGTTAGCCCCTAACCAAAATTCATCGGTATAAATATCAGTCTAAACCCTAGCCCCTACCGGTCCAATACACCCATTCCCATCCCGCCGCCGCCAGCCAACCACCTCTTTCATGTCTTACTTGGGATCCCCTCCCACCAACCAGATCTCCCACCACCTCCCTCGTTCTGCGCGCCGCCCAAATCGCTGCAGCCTCGATCTCGAGCTCTTCGATTCGAAGCCACCAGAGAACCCCGCCGCCTTGATCGAGAGCCTCCTCCTCCCTCTTCGATCCAGAGGAGTGGAGCTCCTCTGTGCCCTCACCTGCGCCCCTTCCTCCTTCCCCGTGCTTTCCCCTCTCTCTTCATCGCTCCCTTGTCTCTATTCATCAACAGGAGACCCATGGGCGCCCGAACCACTTGAAGCTCCAAGCCCCGCCGCTGCTGCTTCCGTTTCGCCTGTCTCGCGCCCAATTCCCTCGCGGCTCTGTCGGAAGCTGCTCCATCGCCGCGCCAAGTCCCTTTGTAGGAGCCGCGCCTGTCCACTGCTGCTCCTCTTCGTCGCCCCACCAAGTTCGGACGCCATGGCCGCCGGAGTTCCTCCACGCCGGCCTGCTACCTCACTCCCCTGCCGTCTTCGGCACCGTGCCGGCGAGCGCCACCGTCGGAGCTTCTCCGTCCACCGCCCGCACCTACAAGGACCCCGTCGCCGGCGACCAATACCAGCGCCAAGGCCGTGCCCGGATTGTTTCTCCTTCTCTGCTATATTCTTCTCTGAATGTCTCCTCCTTGTTTTTTTCTTCCACAGGGAACCGCTGCCGCACAGGGCATCGCCTTCTTCTTCGAGCAGTGCCATCGCCGGAGTTTCTCATCGCCGGAAACCAGTGCCCCGACCCTTGTACTTCCCGAATCCGCCGCGCCCACTGGTCCCAGCCCCTCTAACGCGCCTCTGCTTCCATCCCCGTCGTCGCCAGCTGCGTCGAGTAGTAGCAACGAGCAGGTCGGCTCGCATTGACCAATCAAGGCAAGCACCAGGCCGAGCCTACTTCTTTGTCGGCCCAGCGCACCCCTCCTCACCAAGCCAACCTTCTTCCACTGAATCGGGCCAAAGCCCATGGGTGAGGCCTCCCCAGCGCCTCCTTTTTTTTATTGCTGTTTGGGCTAGAAAGACTCGGCCCGAGACACATTTTTTTCGCTGAACGTTTTTTTCTATTTAACCAGTGCATGGCATATTTACAAAACTGCCCCTATGTTAAACTACTAAGAACTTTTGAACCATGCATCCAAGTAAAACATGTTATATATGTAAAATGCTCAGAATTTTATCTACTTTCATAATCTGCCATTTTCATCTATGTTTAAAATGTTCAAACTGCTATTTGCATTAATTTTCTTAAATAACTTTTTAAAATGATTTATTTCATAACTATTTAACCGTAACTCAGAATTTAATAAACTTTATATGTAAATGGGGTAGATTTTTGCCTAGTTTAACTTGGTGGCATCTCTTTGCATGTTTAACAACTATAAAATATGGTTTAGGGCAGAACAGCACCAAACCTAATATATGCATATGGGGATTTACCGGAATTGTTGTTCGTTGCTTCCGGCCTCATTTAAACTTGACTAGATAGGTAGTTTTACTTTGCTTCACCCTGCTATCAACATTTAATCTTGTTGGGTACATAAACGAGATCGAACTAAGTAACTCGAATGTGGTGTTCCGTCAATATGCATCCTGTTGCATATTGAGCTCCACTTAATTTGTAGGATTGCTTGTGCATTTTGCCATGCCATGCCATGCCTCTTTAAACCGGACATGCATCATACTTGATTGTGCATCATGCCATGATTATGTAGTGGTTGTTTACTATGTTGTTTGCTTCTTTCCGGTGTTTCTTCTTCGGGTTGGTTCCGATAACGTCACATTTGTGAGGAACCGTTCGACTACGTCCGTTTGTCTTCTTCATGGACTCGTTCTTCTTCCTTGCGGGATCTCAGGCAAGATGACCATACCCTCGAAATCACTTATATCTTTGCTTGCTAGTTGCTCGCTCTTTTGCTATGCCTATGCTGCGATACCTACCACTTGGTTATCTTGCCTCCCATATTGTTAAGCCAAGCCTCTAACCCACCTTGTCTTAGCAAACCGTTGTTTGGCTATGTTACCGCTTTGCTCAGCCCCTCTTATAGCGTTGTTAGTAGCAGGTGAAGATGAAGTTTGTTCCTTGTTGGAACATGGAGATGTTGTTCCTTGTTGGGATATCACAATACCTTTTATTTAATTAATGCATCTATATACTTGGTAAAGGGTGGAAGGCTCGGCCTTATGCCTGGTGTTTTGTTCCACTCTTGCCACCCTAGTTTCTGTCATATCAGTGTTATGTTCCTGGATTTTGCGTTCCTCACGCGGTTGGGTTATAATGGGAACCCCTTGACAGTTCGCCTTGAATAAAACTCCTCCAGCATGGCCCAACATTGGTTTTACCATTCGCCACCTAGCCTTTTCTTTCCCTTGGGTTCTGCAGACTCAAGGGTCATCTTTATTTTAAACCCTCGGGTCAGTGCTCCTCTGAGTGTTGGTCCAAACTGAGCGATGTCCGGAGCTACCAGGGGCAACTCTGGGCTGGCCCACCTGAGGTCTGGCTCATCCGGCGTGCCCTGAGAACGAGATATGTGCAGCTCCTATCGGGATTTGTCGGCACACCTGGGTGGCTTTGCTGGTCTTGTTTTACCATTGTCGAAATGTCTTGTAACCGGGATTTCGAGCCTGATCGGGTCGTCCCACTAGAAGGAATATCCTTCGTTGACCATGAGAGCTTGTTATGGGCTAAGTTGGGACTCCCCTGTAGGGTTTTGAACTTTCGAAAGTCGTGCCCGCGGTTATGGGCAGATGGGAATTTGTTAATGTCTGGTTGTAGAAAACCTCAAGTTGACCTTAATTAAAATACATCAACCGCGGTTGTAACCGTGATGGTCTCTTCCCGGCGGGGTCCGGGAAGTGAACACGGTGTTGGAGTTATGCTTGACGTAGGTTGTTCTAGGATCACTTCTTGATCATAGTTTCACGATCGTGCTTTGCCTTCTCTTCTCGCTCTCTTTTGCGTATGTTAGCCACCATATATGCTAGTCGCTTGCTGCAGCTTCACATCATACCTTTACCTTACCCATAAGCTTAAATAGTCTTGATCGCGAGGGTGTGAGATTGCTGAGTCCCCGTGACTCACAGATACTTCCAAAACCAGCTTGTAGGTGCCGAGGTTACCGTGCAGCTGACGCAACCAAGCTAAAGGAGGAGCTCAATGCAGATCTTGTCCTTTGTGTTGTTTCGTTCTAGTTGATCAGTAGTGGAGCCCAGTTGGGGTCGATCGGGGATCTGTGTAGCATTGGGTTAGTCTTCTTTTATTTTGGTTCCATAGTCGGACCTTGATTGTATCTGGTTGATGTAATGCTTTATTCATGTAATTGTGTGAAGTGGCGATTGTAAGCCAACTATGTATCTCTTTCCCTTATATATTACATGGGTTATTTGAAGATTACCTCACTTGCGACATTGCTTTCAATGCGGTTATGCCTCTAAGTCGTGCTTCGACACGTGGGAGATATAGCCGCATCGAGGGCGTTATAGCCTTGGCCGCCTACTCATCCTCCACCTTGGCCGCCTACTCATCATGTGTCGGTCATTGGTATAGATTGCCATCATGATACTTGTATTGGGGGCTGGGGCTCATGTATTACTCCTAGGCAAGTTTAAAACTTCATGTACATTGACAATGAATAAGTTCAAGTATATTAATAATTAGAAGTTCAGGTATATGGAATCTGATGCTTGTTGTGTGCATACGAGGGCCAGTTCATCTATGTGTTTGTTGTTTGTCTGAAGCACATGTAAATTTAGTGTCATTGCTCAAATGCAGGATCAATTTTGTTGGTGTATGAATTTTCCATGACAATCTAGCAGAAAAATGAGTGAAGGGCACGCGTTTCTGAAAAAAATGTGTATGTTCAAAATGGGAGGCACAGTACATACGGATGTTGTCCATCATCATTGATTGATTAAATCACATGCGCGCACACACAAACATCATTGATAGAGCCTTTTTCTAATTCCCTCATACACGACGACCGTACAATGATAGAATAAAAATCAGTTCAAAAATATATATGCTGGAGGTTTGTTGGAATGAAAGAAAACATTAGTTCAATTTTTCTATACCATCGCTTTTGTTGCTATATGTTGTAATCACTTGTTTTCTTGATGCCATCAGGTGTTTGCTTAAATGCTTCAGTCCAACAAAAAGCTCCACAAAAGTTCATAGTTTGTTTTCAGAAAAGCTCCATGGTATTTCTTCGGCTGCAACATGTACATGCATCCCTAAAAAATGGGGAGCATGCCCCCAGTTGCACGCTGCTGCCCCCATGCGATGCATTTTTCTTCTTGGAGCCAAGCTATTGTTGCTAATGCATCTGGATTTGATAAACAAGATAGGAATAAAAGGGTCGGGTGAAGAGAGAGCAAGTAGAGGAGAAAAATTGTGGGAGCCAGGCTTCTTGAAATATTGCATCCGAGCTGATTCTGGCTACCTCACGAGTTAACAACTAACTTATTTTTGTGTGGTTTGTGCAGTCCTATAGGTGTTTATGTTCATGCCTACAAGCGATCTGTTGTGAAGTTAGGCAAGATGAAGCTGGGACAAGTCTGAATCGTGTGGCAGCGCCTCTTGTGATTACTACTACAAAGTAGAAAGGATCTCCGTAAGTTACTCCCTCTGTCTCATAATGTAAGACATTTTTTGACACTACACTAGAGTCAAAAAACGTCTTACATTATGGGACGGAGGGAGTAGTTAATAGCACCATGTCGTGCCTCTTGTGTTGCAAGACTACTAGTTCTTCAACTAAAAAATATATACGCTGCACTTCATCTTTACAGAGCCAAATCCCAGTGCGCCCAGCCGCTGCTCGTGAACCCCGCCTCCATCAGCTCCACTTCACCAGAGCCGTCAGTCCACAGGAATAGGGGTAGCGGATCCCCTATAGCGGCCAAATCCCGGTGCGACCAGCCGCTGCTCGTGAACCCCGCCTCCATCAGCTTCACTTCACCGGAGTCGTCAGTTCGCAGGAGTAGGGGTAGCAGGTTCACCCAACGTTCGACACCTTCTTCCACTCCAAAAATCCTATTTTTTGAGTTAAGTTCTTCGTCACATGTTTCACTAGCTAGAAATGCATGGTGTTCTGAAATTGCTTGCGGACCACTAGCTGAAATTGCTTGACAAACAGAGGAAACGTTGTATCTCCATCTACTATTTTTCAGATATTCATCATATGCACGAGCACGACTATATTTGCATGTTATGATCTAGTGGGCAGCATTAACGTTTTGGTAGTCCTTCTGCAGGGCCCAAACCCACTATCATGCGAGAAAAAGAAAGCACAACCCCAACCATCAACTGCTCAATCATCAGGTAATTAATCAGAAGTAAAACATACGTGTCTAATCCAATGTTGCGAAAGCAAGCTTGGAGTTGCCTAACTTATCTTTAGGTGTAGAACTGATAATAAGATGGAGAAGAGATAATTCAACAAAAAAATTAGATAGGGCAGTGAAGTCCATTTGCGCATTCTGATTTTTTGTAGCTCCAGACATCAATTGTATTGAGGCATGGATGGCTCTACACCTGAAGCACATATATCTGACAAGCATGATCACATGTTACCTTTAGGGTATGATGGCCGATGGAGGCGAAGCGAAAGACGGTTAGGAAGCGCAAGAGAATTGGAAAAGATAGCAGGTCCATGTGTATTTAATAGCAAGTCCATGTATTACTACATGAGAAGTACTGCTAGTGAGACTTCACTGCCCCATTTCAACAAACTTGTATACGCAATCCTGGTTTGACAAAGTACTCTACTGCTGGTTTCAGTTCCCTCACTGGATTTGCAGGCTCACGACCATCCTCTAACACCCTGTCCGTGCCACCGATTTAAAGGAGATCCATGAGCGTGTACTTCTCCTGGTATACAATTTCGTTCCTCCCTATATTGCAGTCATGTTGGTTAGTAAACTTGTATGGACGAAAAAGAATTGTGCCAGGAAGTTCATATCTTAAATCTAGATAAGTTCGAAAAACAAACCACGACCAGTTTGGAAAAGAACCACCCTTGTGCCACAGGCAGTTCACCTCCGGCACCACAGTCCATTCACCGCCGTCACCACAGTCCGTTCACTGGTCACACAGGGGCCGTTCAATGACGCAATGGTGAGGTCTGGCCTTTCCCCTTCCTCTTTTTATGTAGCCTCCGAGTCGAAGTTCACCTCCATGTGCTCCTCCACTCGTAGCTCCCAGCCTACCCTCGAGCAAGTTCGTACCGTGCACGAGATTAGTTCAACCTGTGCACTTGGTACATTTGTGGGAATGTCTGAGCAAAAAGAGAAACCATATATTTTTGTGCAACATTTTGACCCTACATCCCATGAGTTCCTGATTTATTTATTTTGTGCAACAGTTTGACCTTGACGCTTGTGGCAGTCCCACAAGGACGAGTGTGGTCTACGGTCGAGCAGTTGGTTCCCAAGCGAGTTCCTGGCTGAAGGTGGGCTTCCATGTTGAGGTGTGGAATGCAATGTACATGGAGATCCTAATGGAGTACGATGATGGCGATGTGGAACAGGTGGACCTCATGGAGTTTGGCTGGGCTGGCGGCGGTCGGCGGTGGACACAGGTGCATGAGTTGTGGGGCTCCATCTGCCGCTCGACCAGCGCTTACTCCCACTCTGTTCACTGGTTTTGTTTTCATTGTCACGCCTATTCCTCGTCAACCTGCAGCAGCAGGAGACACGAGATCACCTCCGACACCGCTAGTCACATGAAGGTCGCCAAAATGGTATATTCTACATAAAAATAGGTGTTTGCTTATATGTATTCTCTATTGTTGAATTATAGCACAAACATTTGCTGAAATGGGGTGCTCAGGACGTCTATTTTAATTCCTGAAACACAAACTAGGTGCTCTCAGTTTCAGTACGTGAACAATCATCAGCTCGTGAAAAAATACATATAACATGCCTTGTTGTGTGGGATTTGGGGGCTTCCTAGTCTGGCTAGAGTTTTCAAGTATAACAAGTGTGATAGTGGCAATTTTCAAAAACTTTAATAGTTCAAGTACATAACAAAACATAAGTCCACTCTGTAAAAACAATAGTAGACGTAGAAAGTTCAGTTTTCCTATATGTGTAATGCAGATGTGTTCTTTTGTGGTGAGGATTTTGGCACTATACAATGGAAACAATTTAAAAGTACTCAAGTCCAACTTGCAAACCCGTAGCAGTCCTATAGTGCAACATGCATCAAATTCACAAACAGTAAACCTGACTTGAAGCAAATTCGCATCTGGTTGTTTATTTTCTAGCTCATCGTTTCTAATATAAGCCAATGCTTCTATTCTAATCTAGTTGTTTATTTTGTATCTCACGTTTTCTAATATAATGTTAAAAAGTCCACTAGATGAAAAATTCGCTATGTTAGCTAGATCAGCACGAGTGCTCATTAGTAAGACAAAAGTAGCAGTACTGATCATTACGACTTACACAAATACTAGTACTGGTCAGTACTATATACAACCAAGCTTCACTATGGATATTACTGACCATAGGAATTTATTAGAATAATTTAATGTTTTTGTAGCTCACCTCTAATTTGTTTCAATCTACTGCTCTTTTCTCTCACTATTTTGTTTCTCTTTGTACTGTAGCACGAGAGAGGTTTGGACGGACGCTGATCACTAGCACACTATGACGCCGCCGATCACTAGAACGAAGGACACCAACAGGTTGAGGATGAAGTACATGACGTAGACAATGAGAACGATCGAAAAATGAAATATGTACACATAGCACTAATTGCAAATTCAAATTTTTTGTTAGATGATTTGATTGCTACTTCTTAAAGAAAGTGTACATAACAGTTAGATGTTTCTGCAAGAAAGGAAAATTTGTATGAATTAAAAACATTGATCAGTATGAATAAAAAACAATGATCAGTTTGATAGTGCTCTCTCCTGCCTATTTCGGTTGATGCCATGAATAGTGAAAAAATTGTATGGGAATGTTTAATTATTACTAGCATGTAAGTTCAAAAAATAAAACATAGTCAGTTTGTCTATGAAATTTGAGGAAGTCCGTCAATGGAACCAAGGAAATTATGCTCAAACAAAAAACACAACACATTTATTTGGGTAAAAAATTATTTTAGTTCAGCTACGCAAACCATGCAGGTTCGATAATGATGATACCATAAGTTCGGACAAGGAAATAAATATGAATTTAAAACCAAAAACATTCACTTCTGTAAGTTCAAGTGCTCATCCATACACGGTAATTCAAGTTGGTAAAAGTTCAAGTGGCAAAACAAAAGAAGTCCAGAACATCATTGCAAGAAATGTGAGTTAAAAAGAAACAAAACAATTTTCTTTTATAAAAATGTCATCAGTTTAACGATACAAATGATGCAAGTTCGGGGACGATGATATTGTAAACCGTTGAAAGGCATGTCATGCTACTGGCAGACGCCTTGGCTGAGTACCACTTCCCCTCCTACTTGCTCATGAGCGGCCACATTACACCCTAAGAGAGGACGACGCCGAAGAGGAGGGAGAGGTTGACGAGGTGCGAGCAGATCATCCCGGTGCCAACATACGTTAGGCTGAAGTCGAAGAAAAATTTGGCGACAGAATCATTGAGGATTTAAAATGCTTAACTCTCTCATGCATTTTCATTTTAACCACCGAAACTTAAAAATTGTTTAGCGAGAGAAAAAAAGAAGAAGTCATATAGGCGTCACGTTTACTTCCAGGCTTTTAGCCCGGAGGTGGGGAAATGGAGGAAGCCGCAGACGCCGCCGTCGGTGTAGAACTACTAGAAGAAGCTCCAGAAGAAGCTGATCCCAAAGTACTTGAGGAATCCCACGGACCTGCTGCCTGTTGCGATAAAGGTTGAAAGAAATTCTAAATCAGTCCGGGCCATCCGTTTCTAAAGCATTTTTACACAGTTAAAACATGATTTGATTCATCGTAGCTGGGAATAAGAAGATGTCCTTTTCACGCAAAGGAAATGAAAAATAAAAAGGGTCGGACCTTGCATTCTTATCTCCTTGAGGTGTGTGGAACCGTTTATGAGGATGGCAGTGGCAGTCCCACTTGGATAGATTAGCTTGTAGTTGATCATCAGTACCTAAAAGTGTTTAGTTTCACCACCAAATCGTCAATTAAATTGAAGACCGATTGCGACTACGAAATCAATTGTAAATATCTTTCTCATCAAGAACAAAAAAATGCAGACTAGCTAGGTTCAGTCAGTGACCGCAACCCTGGTGCTACAGTCTTGCGAGCAATGCCAAAGTTTCAGTTATTCTGATAGTACAGCAGCAACCCAGGAAAATCGGGAAGCGCGGCTCACCATGGACACAGAGAGATCAGAGAAGGGCGTTGGAGCATGGAAATGGAATTAAGCCCATAGTTTTAATTTCTTTGTGTCCTTATAAATACAACAAATCAACAAATCATGGTGATACCTAATCGAATTCAACAAATGAACAAATCAATCAAGGGGTGGTTGACCATTGGCCATCTCTCCTTCTTTTATAGCAAAAGACTCAGCTTCTTGGTGGGGAGAGGGCTCTGCACCTCCTCGTCCTCGTCCCACCTCTTCACCCCTATGTTCTCCGGCATCGACAACAGGTTTAGGTCGAAGTTCCTCAGCACGGCAGAGGATGCCGACACGGAGACGGACATGGACATGGAAACAGAGGTGCCATCCCAGTAGTGGCAGTGCTTGTGCCCTCTGAGCGCCTGCTCGGTCGTGAAGCCCCGCTCACAGACGAGCACTGATGCAGGCCGCCACTACTCTCGCCCGAGGACGCCACCGCGCTCGCCTCTGACCCACCGCCCATGGACGCCTGTGTGGCAATGCAGTACTCTCTGGTGGGCGGCGGCTTGCGGTGGCTAGACTTGTGCCCGTCGATCGTCTGGTACGATGCAAACTCCTTCCCGCAGACCGCGCAGCTGAACCGCAGCTCCTAAGCCCGGGTAGGGGACGGGTTCCACACGCTCGCCTGCTGCTCCTTGATGGTGGCGGCGAGCGCGGTGAGGCAGATGGCGAGGTAGTTGTCCTTGTTGAGCGCCGGCGTGGCGGTGGGAACCAGGGAAAGGGAGAGGGAGAGGTCGGTCTAGTCTGCCGCCCGCGAGGCCGCCATGCCGGACATGGAGTCGGCGCCCACGAAGGCCCTCAGGGCGAGCAGCTAGAGCTCCTCGACGGCGGCGGCAACTGTGGCGACTGCATTGCGGGGATGAAAATGCCATGAGTCTGGTAACATAGGTCCAAACCGAGTGCATCAGTTCATAAAGAAGGCGATCAGTTCGACAAAAATGAGAGCATCAGTTTGTAAGTGCATCTAGTGCCCCTTAGTGATTTTGGTGTATTGAAGACTTATCGGTTAAGGGACTAATGCGTTTGTGAGTGTACACAGGTCTATAAGTCCATGAGGAGTTTGATATTTACAGAGAAAGTCGACCCCTAAAATGAAGTTCTTTGACTGAAGGCTTTGGTATTCTGAAGACTTTCTGAAGACTTTGAAAGTGAAGAAATTGGTGTGACCTTGAAGACTTGGTATTCTTTCGAGGAACATGAAGCGTGAAGACTTTTGTTTTCGTAGTTTCATTTTCTCTTTCTTGAGTCATAGGAAACACCATATTGTTAAAGGGGGTCGAGGAAATACTAAGGAAAAATTTCCATGTGATGCTCAACTCAAAATCCTACACCTACCAATCCCTTCGAGTGAAGCCATTGGAAATCTCATACAGTTCAATCAATTTCTTCAGTGACAGAGACGAAGTTCTTCTGGTCTCTAAGGAATTTGTCCTGACTGAGGAGTTAGGAATTCGCCAGTGTGGATTACCTACACAGTGAGGAACATGATAGCCCTGAGGATTTTGCTACTCAAAATTCTGACCGTTGCCGTGCTATGCGCCAGCTATCCCAAAATATCAATCCACCTAATGGTCATATAATTGAAGGGCATTTATGTCTTATCATGTTGGGCTGCTCCCTAGGCTATAAATAGCCGCCCCCTACAACCACTAGCTGGTTGGCTGCTCCGAGAGAAACTGACACTTGTCATTTGAGAGCAACCCATCCTCCGAGGACTTTGAGAGAAAATCATCAAGTGAGGAAAAACCCAAACCCAAACACCTACAAACCCCAAGTGATTGAGCATCACTGAAGAGATTGATCCTGCGTGGATCCGACGCTTGTTACCTTTGAAGACTGTGCTTCTTCCTGACGGTTAGGCGTCATGGTCTAGAGCATCCAAGAGGAATTGTGGATCGCCGAGTGACCAAGTTTGTGAAGGTTCGGAAGTCACCTGAAGACTTACCACGAGTGATTGGACGAGGTCTATGTGACCTTAGTTCAAGGAGAATATGGTGAGGACTGGGTGTCCTGAGCTGCGTGTTCAGGACTGGGTGTCCGGGACTGTGTGTCCTCGAGTTTAAATACTCAGCCGCTCCAACCATACGTACAACTGAGAGAGCAGTTGGAACTGGTCTACCAAATCATTGTCTTCATCTAGCTTACTGGTTCTATTTCCTCAACTCTTTCATTTCCTCATAACTGTGTTGTGTGCTTGTTCATATCTATGCTTGAAGACTTTGACTAAAGACTTTCTCAATTTCCTCAGTTCAATTTCTTCAGTCTGTTTGTCTTCATCCTGTGTTATCATGTGCTTACGCTTCCTATACTTTGTGCCTGTCTTCATTTCATCATGATGACCATGCTTGTATTCTGTCATGTTTACTCTTGAGTACTTATTCCGTTGCTAGTAGTTCTTCGCTAAGGAATTTCCACACCGGCAAATTCCTTAGTGAAGAATTTCATAAAAATCTCCTATTCACCCCCCTCTAGTCGATATAACACACTTTCAATTGGTATCAGAGCAAGGTACTCCCTTGTTCTGTGTGATTTTGGTTTAACCGCCTGGAGTTTTAGTTATGTCGACTGCAGGTATGAAGAAAGTGACATGCCCCATCTTTGACGGTCACGAGTATCCCAAGTGGAAGGCCATGATGAAGAAGCGCCTCATGGCGATGAACATCGAGCTGTGGACCGTCACTGAGAGTGGTCTGACCGATCTATGCAAGATGGCGGACATTGATGATATTCGCAAGTACACTCGACTTGACATCATGGTGAAGGATATCATCTGTTCCTGCCTATCCAGAGATGAATTGAGGCGCATTATGCATCTTTGCAATGCGAAGCTTATCTGGGACCGAATCTCTGACGTCTATGAAGGTCATCAAACTTGTCATGATCCCTAGTTTGAGGATTTCAAGGAATCACTCAAAACGATGACTTTTGAACCCGAACCATTATCTTCTGCACCATGCCTCATGGCAAAAGGTGCCAAAGTAACCGAATGTTCCTCATCCGAGTCTAGTGATGACGAATCTGATGATGATTTTGAACCTAGCTATACAAAGCTTGTTTATATTGCCACTAAACAACAAAAGGCCTTAGAAAAGGTTCAAAACATGCTAGACAAAAGTGATGATATGTTGGGTGAAGAAATGGATCGCACTGAAACTTTGACTGAAAATCTTTAGAGACTTCAGTCCAAGCTTGACAAACTTCAAACTCATCATAACACTCTCTTATCGGATCATGAGAAGCTTTCTTATGAATTTCTTCAAAGAAAGCAAGACCATGAGAATGTAAGAGTGAGTTATGAAGATTTTTAGAAGGAGCGCGATTCATTACTTGCTCAACAAATCGGCGCTTCTCAGGAAGAATTTGTTCCTCCATGCTTGAAGTGCATTGAACGTGAATCTGCTAATTCTTCACCTGAATGTTCAAATGCTGCTAATGTTTCAAATTCTTCACATGCCTCTGCTATCACTAATTCCTCATCTGAGGACATTGCTAGTATCACTGACGATGCAGGGCTGAAGGAATTGTACATGACAGGCATGTACAAAAGCCTCAAAGGGCATCAGACTCTTTGTGATGTGCTTAAAAAGCAGATCCTCAACAGGAACCCTAGGAAAGAGGGTATTGCCTTTGAGAGGAAACTCAATGCTGATGGTACATATTGGAAGCCTGAGCAGTACCCCAAAACTACATGGGTTGCTGCAAAGGGACTTCCAGTTGATCCATCTAACTTATCTGGATTTGCATGTGAATCTCCTCATTCTGATGATGAGTCATTTGACTGCAACTCTAAAATGTTCAAAAATTAGAATGGTGAAGTATTTGCTAGATATGTTGGCACTAATTGCAGGAATGGCTCCCCTATGAAGAAAATCTGGGTTCCCAAAAGATGCCTTGAAAATCTTCAGGTGAATGTCATCATGACGCCACCTGTGAAGAATAGGAACCCAGATCAAATTCTTCATATGGACCAAATTCTTCATATGGATCCAAGTCCTCATACGGACCAAACTCCTCACATGGATCATATTCCTCATATGGATCAAAGTCCTCATATGAACATCATCATGCTAACCTGTATGTTTCGCAGGGAAGATCTAAGGATTATGGATATGTGCATTATTCTTCAAATCATTATGTCCATAAGTCCTCGAAGAATTTCTCTTCTTACTCTTATGCTTACTCTAACCCATCTTATGTGAAACGAAATGGACTGGCTTCTATGCCATCCTTCTCGTATGGAGCTCGCAGAATGATGAACTCTTTGCCACCCCTTCAGATGTGGGTGGTGAAGAAAAGGAACTAATCTCTTCTGCAGGGTTGGGTCTCCAAACGTACGTAATCGTCTGAAGAATTTGTTGGAGACCTGAGTATGCTTGAAAGGACGCAAGCTATTCATGAAGAAATGAATTTTCATTTCTCACGTCCTCATACTGCTTTATCTGTTCTATTATCAGATGAAATTGAGTATATCTTCACAAATTCTTCAAGAAGACAGCCTGTGAACTCCTCACTTATAAGAAACCGAATGTAAGTTATTTCGAAGTCTTCGGTGCTAAATGTTGGATTAGAGATCCTCATCACAACTCAAAATTTGCACCGAAAGCACATGAAGGTTTTATGCTTGGTTACAGAAAGGACTCGCACACCTACAGAGTCTTCAACAACGTTCTTCACAAGGTTGTCGAAACTGTAGATGTGCGGTTCGACGAAACTAATGGCTCGCAAAGAGAGCACCTACCTACTGTGATAGATGAACCAGCACCCGAGGAAACAATCAAGTTCAAGGCTACTGAGGATGTCATTCCTACTGAAGAATCTACTGAAGAATTCATTCCAGAACATGAAGAATGTCGAGCTAATGCGCCTGAAGAAAATGCTGAAGAAAATGGTGCTGAAGAAAACGCTGATCAAATTCTTCAACGGCAACCAACTCATCCTCGTATTGCAAAAGAAGTGCAAGTTGAAAAGATCACCAATGACATCAAAGCGCCAGGTCCTCTCACACGCTCAAAAGCTTCACATTTATCTAACTTTTGTGGTCACTATGCTTTTGTCTCTATTACAAAGCCCACTAAGGTAGATGAAGCATTTCTGGAGCCTGAGTGGATTTAGGCCATGCAAGAAGAATTACATCAGTTCGAGCTCAACAATGTCTGGGAACTGGTCAAACGTCCAGATCCTCGCAAGCACAATATCATTGGCACAAAGTGGATCTACCGCAACAAGCAAGATGAAAACGGCCTTGTGGTGAGGAATAAGGCACGGCTCGTAGCTCAAGGCTACACACAGGTTGAAGGAATTGATTTCGATGAAACTTTTGCACCTGTTGCTAGACTTGAGGCTATTCGCATATTACTTGCTTATGCTAACCATCATGATATCACTTTATATCAAATGGATGTGAAAAGTGCATTCCTCAATGGTAAGCTTGAGGAACAAGTATATGTTGCTCAACCCCCAGGTTTTGAAGATCCAAAGAATCCTGACAAAGTCTTCAGACTCAACAAGGCCCTCTATGGCCTCAAGCAGGCCCCACGGGCATGGTATGGTACTTTGAAGGAATTCCTCTTGACGAAAGGCTTCAAACCCGGTTCACTCAACCCTACTCTTTTCACTAAATCTTATGATGGTGAATTGTTTGTGTGCCAAATATATGTTGATGATATTATCTTTGGCTGTACTGACCAACGTTATAGTGATGAATTTGCCTATATGATGAGTGAAGAATATCAAATGTCTATGATGGGAGAGCTGAAATTCTTCTTAGGTCTTCAAATTCGTCAACAACGCAATGGCATATTCATATCTCAGGAGAAATACCTCAAGGATGTACTGAGGAAATTAGGCATGCAAGATTGCAAAGGCGTCAAAATTCCTATGCCCACAAATGGCCATCTGTGCACTGATGAAAATGGTATCGACTTCGATCATAAGGTATACCGCTCCATGATTGGCTCTTTATTGTACTTATCTGCATCTAGGCCAAATATAATTCTTAGTGTTTGCATGTGTGCCCGATTTCAAGCTGCACCGAAGGAATCACACCATAAGGCTGTGAAGCATATTCTTCGATATC
The DNA here is from genome assembly GCF_018294505.1 of Triticum aestivum. Taxonomy (NCBI): domain Eukaryota; kingdom Viridiplantae; phylum Streptophyta; class Magnoliopsida; order Poales; family Poaceae; genus Triticum; species Triticum aestivum. The sequence goes on from NC_057806.1 coordinate 224,197,573, forward strand.
TAGCTCACACACAAACACTTGGATTATGGTACCCCAAGGGCCCGGCTTTTGATCTCATTGGATATTCTGACTCTGACTATGCTGGTGATCGTGTGGACCGCAAGTCAACATCTGGTACATGTCATTTCCTCGGACGATCTTTGGTCTGTTGGTCCTCGAAGAAACAGAACTGCGTATCACTATCTACTGCTGAAGCTGAGTATATTGCCGCTGGTTCTTGCTGTGCTCAATTGCTATGGATGAAGCAAACTCTCAAGGACTACGACGTCAACATGAAGAATGTGCCTCTCTACTGGGACAATGAGAGTGCCATCAAGATTGCTCACAACCCAGTTCAACACTCGAAGACAAAGCACATTCAGATTCGTCATCATTTTCTTCGTGATCATGTGTTGGAGCGCGACATTTCTATTAAGCATGTGAAGACTGGAGAACAGCTAGCCGATATCTTCACAAAGCCCTTGGATGAGAAGAGATTTAGCAAGTTGCGGTGTGAGCTAAATATACTAGAATCTTCGAATGTTCTTTGAAAAGGACACTCATCCTAACACTTATGCAAAATTGATGACTTAGATGTGCAACACATGAAGAAACGTTTTTCTTCAATCAATGAAGAATAACACTCTTAGTGTGAAGAAATTAATGAAGAATTTGATTCTCAGAACCCTACGATAATTGTACGCGGTGTCTAAAATCATCATTCTTATACGGTGGGTCACGCCACCACCAAAAGTTGAAATTCCTCAATTGTTCATATTCTTCAACTTTGCATTGTCTTCACTATTTTCGACGTCTTTCTTCATTGACTATATATATATATGTGAGTTTATGTCCTCTACAACACTCACTTATTGCTAATTCTTCAAGTTGGTTTTTCTGCTAAGTGAATGTGATCGGACCCTTCCCCTCTATGCTATACTCAACCCAATATGTTCACAAATTCTTCATGTACATTCTATTTGAAACTAGTTCAAAATCTTCACTGTGTCCTTGACAGCTGAAGAAATTGCGAACGGAACTTTAAAAACTATCTTATCTAAATTTTCGGCTTTGCCGCTCAAACCGTTCCGCATCGCACGATATACTTATCCACTCACCCACGATCTAACACGATCTCCACCTCTCACTACGTGGGTGACACATGTCATGCAAATGAGAAAGGTCAGGGGCACGTTCGTCCAATTTCTTCAGGCGAGCAGTTTTTCACCGTGGCTATAAATACCCCTCCTTCCCTTCCTGACTTTCTTTACTCTGCTCGATCTCTCTCCAGCTCGAGCTTCTCAAACCCTAGCGCTGCTGCTACTTCATCGCCGCCGGTGAGGAAGAGCTTCACTGCCTCGACCTCATCGCCGACGTACTCGCGCCGACCGCGGAAATCTTCACTTCGCCGCCGCCGTAGCCGTCTTCCTCCGCCAAGTTAGGGCGTGGAAGATCTGCACAGACGAACTTCACATCTCCTCACTCCAGTTCATCGTGTTCTTCGTGCAGGGTAATTAAAAGTTACTTTTACTGCCCTCGTTGATTCGAATGATTATCTACAAAATCTTCAAAGTTGTTTTTCTTCATATCTTCACACACTGAAACACCTCACATATTATCCGTTCTTGATTCGTTTCTCTAAGCCATGTTTTTCTTCAAGATTCCTCAAATGTGTGGATTTTTAATCTACACATCTCTGGAACCTAAGACAAAGAACGCTTAGTGAAATTCTTCAAGACTCATCTGGTCAAATTCCTCAAACTTGTTCTTTTTACAAAACCTTCTGAGAATGCATATGACCTCTCCAAATTCCTCACAACTATACTCTGTTCACAGGTACTCATGTCAGCTGCTGAATCACTAGGTTCTCATCAACTTAACTCATTTGCAGCGTTCCTCGAAGAAAAGTTGCATTCTTCTTCAGAGAATTCGATTGTTCAAATTCATCAACTGAAGAAAATGGCTGATGGTAAAAGGCCACAGAAAGGAGGAAAGAAGCCTGAGGTCATGACTGCCTTTGAAATCCCTGCGGACATATACAAAGACTACTGCACTCCTGATGAGGCCAAGTTTGGAAAAGAGGACAAAAATCAGCGCAAGGTGCGCATACAGAGGATAGAAAGGAGATGGGCAAGAGAATGGAGGGAGTACAGATATGTAACTCCAAAGTACATGAAGAAATTCGCACTCAATCCTCCATGCCCAAGAGCTCCATTGGCACCTGGCCAAATAGCAGATCCCACCAGCCTCAAGCGCGGTGAGGACTATCCTGATGAATGGGCCAAGCGCCAAGCCAAGTTGGCTAAGCAAGCCAGAGAAGCAGTGAGGAAATTCAATGAAGACTCTGCTGCTGCTGCCTCTACTGAGGCCTCTGCTGTCAAGCCGAAGAAGGCTATGTCAAAGAAGCCTGCACGCAAGCCAAGTGCTTCTCCAACAGTGCCCTCAATGCCAAGTTCCTCACCAATGCCCTCACGGCCAGAATCCTCAAAGACCTCACGGCAAATTCCTCATGCTGCTCCTGTTCCTCAAAAGTCCTCAGCTCCTCCGCCAAAGTCCTCGGTAGCTCCGACTAAATCCTCAGCACCTGTGCATCTCGCCTCATGCCAAAGGATTGCAAGCATCTCCATTGCTTCAGGTGTCTCAGCTAGTACCTCGGCTGCACCAAGTTCCTCAGCTGGCCCCTCACTACTGAAGACGAAGGCCACTGCTGGACGAGGTCCTCGCCCAAGTCCTCAGAAAAGGCAAGTCGCTTTCCAAATGCCGTCTGATGAAGACGAAGCTAATGATGATGAACTTGCAGAAATCATCAGAGAGAGGCAAGTCAGGGCCTCTAGAGCCAAGGGAACAAATGTATCACTGCTTTTGGATCCCAAGTTGATCCTCGAGTACATTGATGCATGGCACAAGGACCCCAACACTCCCATGCCTGATTTCAAACTAATTCCTGGTCAAAGTCACATGCTGACGCATTTCATACAAGAAGAGAAATGGAAATTTGAACAGGGGAGGAGAGTGAAGAAAGCGCAGTACAAGAAAGAGCGTTTTCTGAAGCAAAACGTGCTGAAGCTTTCACCTGAAGAACTTGTCGCTCTCCAATCAGAAATCAAGAAACTGAGTGACGAATTTGATCGCTATTATGCTGACTGGCTGGGAGCCAAAGTCAGATTTGTGAAGATAACAGAACAGTTCACCACAAATGTTGCAGCCCCAACGCAACAAGAAATTCCTCAGGCTGAAGCATCTGCTCAGCCGACTGAAGAACATGCCAGCACCGCTGATGAAAATCAGGCTGCTGAAGAAAATGTGAGTTCTAGGGCTGATGACTGCATTCCAGCCACTGAAGAAATTGCCAGGGCACCCACTAGTGGTGCGCCTGAAGAAAATAAAGAAATCAGGGCAACTGCATCAATTGTGCCTAAATAAAATCAACCAGATTCCTTAGCTGCTCCTGCGCCAACTTCAACTCCAATCCTTTCATCTACATCAGATGTGAAGAAGACCAAGGCTGCAGAGCATGCTGCAGTGAAGAAAAGGAAAGCATTAGCTACTTTAGATTCTTCAGCTGCGAAGAAGATGAAGCCTATGACAAGTTCATTTGCAAATCCCATTGATGCTGTTCCCATCTCTACCAGGCCATCAAATGACCTTGTTCCTTTTGATGAAGAATATGTGATCCCCAGCGGATCTGATGAAGAAACTCCTTCTGCTGCTTCGTCAGAGCAGATTGATGAAGATATTGAAGTGGATGCGATCCCTTCAACACCTGTCATCTCCTCGCCCATGCCTCAGTTCACAGCTGAAGAGGCTGGCGTTGAAGAAATGGAAGATGAAGATGTGGATGTTGGCTGCTCCACACCAGTAATGAGTGATGAATTCTGGGAAAGTCAGCATCCAAACTCTCCAATGTTCACACCGCTGCAGCAAATACCTCAGTCGCCTGCACCAACTGTTCAAATGGGCTCTGAAGAAACTCACCCCACTGCATCTGTACATGAGGAAATTCCAGCCACTAGCGCTGAAGAAAATGCAGCTGTTGAACAACTAAAGACGCAGACTGCCACTGAGAAGGAACCAGAAATTCCTCAGCCTGAAGAACATGCGATTGAGATTCCTGAGGTCGTGATGCAACTCACTGACACTCCTCTACCAAAGCCAAATGATCCATTCTCACGCAAGCAAAAGTTCAAGGCTGATGATTTCTTCGGCGAGCACGTATTCTTCGAAGATTACAACCCATATAACTTTGCTCGCATTAGGAAGAGGCGTTTCTGGACTGCTAGTCAAGCCAATTTATATTCCTCAGTGCTTTTCAACAAAGAGAAAATCTTCTACCATGAGCACATTCCTCACGTGGATATGGAATCTCTGCCGTGCTTCGCACCAGTCCTCAGTGTTCTTCATGATGCTGGACTGCTAAACTTTTGCTCTGACATCTGCGATTGGAATGAAGAACTGATTCTTCAATTCTATGCAACGCTGCACATCACAGGTGATGCTGAAGATGTGAATTCATGGGTGCTAGACTGGATGCCTGAAAACACTCACTACACTGCACCAGCCTCTGAATTGCTTCCTGCTCTACCACTCAGTCCTCCCCTTGAAGAAGCTCGCTGCATCTACAGTGAACCTAAGCTCACACATCATTACATGCAGGTGCTGATGAAACCTTTGAAGTCAGGTCAAGCACCAAGAACCAAATTCCTCGTGAAGGAATTGCTTTATGTGCCAAGAACTGTCTATCGTATTCTTACGAGGACAATCAGTCCTATCAAAGGCCACGACTCATCTGATGAGGAAATTGTTGGCATCATGAAGAATCTGGTATTCAACATCGTTCATGGCATTCCTGTCAATTATCACGATTTCTTCATGAGGACTATGGCAAATGTTGCACTGTCTCTGTTTGAGCTGAAGCCTTATGCACCTTGGATTATGAGATTCCTCGGGACAAGGTCTTCACTCAACTACAAAGCTGATTTCCAGAATCACCTCAACTACTTGCCCCCAATTGAAGTCCTCAAGCAGACATATTCCTCAGTTGATGGAAAGGGCAAGCCACCAGCTATAATAGATGAAGGCATTCGTCCATTGGATGGTCAATTTCGCAAAGCTGCTTCTTATTCCACCAATGATAACTCTGCCACACATGACTCTGCCAATGCACCGAAGTCCACTCCTCAAGCCACTGCTCCGCGCGTGATGACTGATCGTGAACTTCTGCTTAGCCTTCACCAGAAGGTGGATTGAAATCACAAATGGGTTAAGCGTCAGTTTGGTTCACTTCTTCACAACATGACTGCCACACACAATGCAGTGAAGAAAAACCATTACTACCTCCATCAAGTCTTCGGTCGCACCTGGGCAATCCTGTCACATCTGTATGGTGAAGACGATCTGAAGCAAATGGGTCTCAGAGAAGATTTTGACTGGTCTGCACCTCCACCGAAGAAATTGAAGAAGGTCAAGGTTCCTTCTCTGGTGGCCAGCTCATATTCTTCATCGCGCGACGCTGATGAACATGAAGACTTGGACGACACTGCGGAAGGCCCTACTACAACAAACGACCCCAACAACGCTGGCGCTCCTTCATCAACTTCATATTCTTCAGGGGTGTTAGTCCTCATATTCGATCCTTTTGGTCATTTGATGACAAAGGGGGAGAATTTTGAGTTAGTCTTCAAGCGGGTCTTTCTATATGGGCGTGTTTTTGTTAAGTTACAACTCTCGTTCTTCTGAGACTTTATTGGATCGAGTTGTAAACTTAAACCCGATGGTGCTCTGATACTTTTGATATGTTTTTCTGCATGATTATTCCTCATATATGCTAATGCACGCATGCTGAATTACATCAGTCACCATATTTCATCATGCATTTCAAATTCTTCATTGTGATATGTCAAATGCGTGTATGAATTACAAGATATAGGGGGAGATCTCCATGATTCAACTCTTCAAGTGTGTATTGCTTCAAAAGCAAATTCCTCACTATGCACATCTTTAGGGGGAGTTCTTCTATATCTTGCAATCAAATTCCTCAGTAACAGTACTAACACTTCATATGTTTATCCCTGTTGAAAACTTAACCCATATTGTCATCAATCACCAAAAAGAGGGAGATTGTAAGTGCATCTAGTGCCCCTTAGTGATTTTGGTGTATTGAAGACTTATAGGTTAAGGGACTAATGCGTTTGTGAGTGTACACAGGTCTATAAGTCCATGAGGAGTTTGATATTTACAGAGAAAGTCGACCCCTAAAAATGAAGTTCTTCGACTGAAGACTTTGGTATTCTGAAGACTTTCTGAAGACTTTGAAAGTGAAGAAATTGGTGTGACCTTGAAGACCTGGTATTCTTTCGAGGAACATGAAGCGTGAAGACTTTTGTTTTCGTAGTTTCATTTTCTCTTTCTTGAGTCATAGGAAACACCGTACTGTTAAAGGGGGTCGAGAAAATACTAAGGAAAAATTTCCATGTGATGCTCAACTCAAAATCCTACACCTACCAATCCCTTCGAGTGAAGCCATTGGAAATCTCATATAGTTCAGTCAATTTCTTCAGTGACAGAGACGAAGTTCTTCTGGTCTCTGAGGAATTTGTCCTGACTGAGGAGTTAGGAATTCGCCAGTGTGGATTGCCTACACAGTGAGGAACATGATAGGCCTGAGGATTTTGCTACTCAAAATTCCGACCGTTGCTGTGCTATGAGCCAGCTGTCCCAAAATATCTATCCACCTAACGGTCATATCATTTAAGGGCATTTATGTCTTATCATGTCGGGCTGCTCCCTAGGCTATAAATAGCCGCCCCCTACAACCACTAGCTGGTTGGCTGCTCTGAGAGAAACTGACACTTGTCATTTGAGAGCAACCCATCCTCCGAGGACTTTGAGAGAAAATCATCAAGTGAGGAAAAACCCAAACCCAAACACCTACAAACCCCAAGTGATTGAGCATCACTGAAGTGATTGATCCTGCGTGGATCCGACGCTTGTTACCTTTGAAGTCTGTGCTTCTTCCGGACGGTTAGGCGTCATGGTCTAGAGCATCCAAGAGGAATTGTGGATCGCCGAGTGACCAAGTTTGGGAAGGTTCGGAAGTCACCTGAAGACTTGCCACGAGTGATTGGACGAGGTCTGTGTGACCTTAGTTCAAGGAGAATACGGTGAGGACTGGGTGTCCTGAGCTGCGTGTTCTGGACTGGGTGTCCTGGACTATGTGTCCTCGAGTTTAAATACTCAGCCGCTCCAACCAGACGTACAACTAAGACAACAGTTGGAACTGGTCTACCAAATCATTGTCTTCATCAAGCTTACTAGTTCTATTTCCTCCACTCTTTCATTTCCTCATAAATGTGTTGTGTGCTTGTTCATATCTGTGCTTGAATACTTTGACTGAAGACTTTCTCAATTTCCTCAGTTCAATTTCTTCAGTCTGTTTGTCTTCATCCTGTGTTATCCTATGCTTACGCTTCCTGTACTCTGTGCCTGTCTTCATTTCATCATGATGACAATTCTTGTATTCTGTCATGTTTACTCTTGAGTACTTATTCCTCTGCTAGTAGTTCTTCGCTAAGGAATTTCCTCATCAGCAAATTTCTCAGTGAAGAATTTCATAAAAATCGCCTATTCACCCCCCCTCTAGTCGATATAATGCACTTCCATAGTTCAACCCCTCGAATTCATCAGTTCAAGAAGGGTAACAGAATAATAGTAACAAAATAGCCCAGATGTATATATATATAGAAAGGGACAATACTACTATCCTTTTTCCACCCTTGTTCTTCAAAGTAGCACCATGATCTTCATGATAGAGAGTCTCCTATGTTATCACTTTCATATACTAGTGGGAATTTTCCATTATAGAACTTGGCTTGTATATTCCAATAATGGGCTTCTTCAAAATGCCCTAGGTCTTCGTGAGCAATTGAGTTGGATGCACACCCACCTAGTTCTTTTTGTTGAGCTTTCATATACTTATAGCTCTAGTGCATCCGTTGCATGGCAATCCCTACTCACTCACATTGATATCTATTAATGGGCATCTCCATAGCCCGTTGATACGCCTAGTTGATGTGAGACTATCTTCTCCCCTTTTGTCTTCTCCACAACCACCATTCTATTCCACATATAGTGCTATGTCCATGGCTCACGCTCATGTATTGCGTGAAGATTGAAAAATTTTGAGAACACCAAAAGTATGAAACAATTGCTTGGCTTGTTATCGGGTTTGTTCATGATTTAAATACTTTGTGTGGTGAAGATGGAGCATAGCCAAACTATATGATTTTGTAGGGATAACTTTCTTTAGACATGTTATTTTGAAGAGACATAATTGCTTAGTTAGTATGCTTGAAGTATTATTATGTCTATGTCAATATTGAACTTTTGTCTTGAATCTTTCGGATCTGAATATTCATACCACAATTAAGAGAATTACATGGAAATTATGCCAAGTAGCATTCCACATCAAAAATTATGTTTTTATCATTTACCTACTCGAGGATGAGCAGGAATTAAGCTTGGGGATGCTTGATACGTCTCCAACGTATCTATAATTTTTGATTGTTCCATGCTATATTATATCCTGTTTTGGACATTATTGGGCTTTATTATACACTTTTATATTATTTTTAGGACTAACCTATTAACCGGAGGCCCAGCCCAGAATTGTTGTTTTTTGCCTATTTCAGAGTTTGACAGAAAAAGAATATCAAACGGAGTCCAAACGGAATGAAACCTTCGGGAACATGATTTTCGGAATGAACATGATCCAGAGGACTTGGACCCTACGTCAAGAAAGCAACTAGGAGGGCACGAGGTAGGGGGCGCGCATACCCCCACCTAGGCGTGCCCTCCACCCTCGTGGGGCCCACGTTGACCCACCGACGTACTTCTTCCTCCTATATATACCTACGTACCCCCAAACTACCACATAGGGAGCCAAAAACCTAATTCCACCATCGTAACTTTATGTATCCGTGAGATCCCATCTTGGGGCCTTTTTCGGAGCTCCGCCGGAGGGGGCATCGATCATGGAGGGCTTATACATCAACACCATAGCCTCTTCGCTGAAGTGTGAGTAGTTTACTTCATACCTTCGGGTCCATAGTTATTAGCTAGATGGCTTCTTCTCTCTTTTTGGATATCAATACAAAGTTCTCCCCCTCTCTTGTGGAGATCTATTCGATGTAATCCTCTTTTGCAGTGTGTTTGTTGAGACCGATGAATTGTGGGTTTATGATCAAGTTTATCTATGAACAATATTTGAATCTTCTCCGAATTCTTTTATGTATGATTGGTTATCTTTGCAAGTCTCTTTGAATTATCAGTTTGGTTTGGCCTACTAGATTGATCTTTCTTGCAATGGGATAAGTGCTTAGCTTTGGGTTCAATCTTGCAGTGTCCTTTCCAAGTGACAGTAGGGGCAGCAAGGCACGTATTGTATTGTTGCCATCGAGGATAACTAGATGGGTTTTATTTCATCTTGCATGATTTTATCCCTCTACATCATGTCATCTTGCTTAAAGTGTCACTCTGTTGTTTTGAACTTAATACTCTAGATGCATGCTGGATAGCGGACGATGTGTGGAGTAATAGTAGTAGATGCAGGCAGGAGTCGGTCTACTTGTCTCGGACGTGATGTCTATATACATGATCATACCTATATATTCTCATAACTATGCTCATTTCTGTCAATTGCTCCACAGTAATTTGTTTACCCACCGTAATACTTATGCTCTCGAGAGAAGCCACTAGTGAAACCTATGGCCCCGGGTCTATTTTCCATCATATTAATCTTTTGTCAACAAGCTATTTCATTTTCTATTTATTTTGCTTTCTTTACTTTGCATCTTTATCATAAAAATACCAAAAATATTATATTATCATATCTATCAGATCTCACTTTCGTAAGTGACCGTGAAGGGATTGACAACCCCTTTATTGCGTTGCTTGCGAGGATTTTATTTGTTTGTGCAGGTGTGAGGGACTCATGCGTGGCCTCCTACTAGATTGATACCTTGGTTCCCAAAAACTGAGGAAAATACTTACGCTACTTTGCTGCATCACCCTTTCCTCTTCAAGGGAAAACCAATGCAGTGCTCAAGAGGTAGCAGCGCGTGGTTCAGCAACTCGCCGCTCCAGTTCAGCTCGATGAGGAGTAGCGAGTTGCTCCAAGCCGGCACAGCGGCGAGCACACCGGTACGGGCATCGTCGCTGTCGTGTCGTAGCGCGCCTCGCGTGCCTGCGGCAGTGCCATGCAGGCAGAGATAGAAGCCGAGTGCGTGGAGAGCGACGAGTCAGTGGCCAGCTTCGCTGTGTCCATCGCTATTATCGAGGAGAAGTAGAATACGGGAGGCTGCCGCCACTTGGGTCCCATGAAGGCCACCGCCGAGGCGACGACTGCGCATTCAGGTGATTTCTTTGCTTCTTTGTCTCTTCCGAGGACCTTCGTCGACCCCGCAAAGTGTCTGCCGGACATGAGGAAGACAAAGGGATCCGCGGGTGGCCATTTAGATTATGTACTCCCTCTCCAGCTGGCAGGAAATTTTTGTTCGAAGAATTGATAAATTGTATGTATCTATAACTAAAATAAGTCTAGAAACTAGAATTCTAGGACAAGTATTTCCGGACGAAGGGAGTATTAATTATACCAAGAGAGCCGGATTGGCACCGCTTAGTTCATGTAAATGTAATGAAATCCATCATGTGTATATGAAGATCCGGCTTTTTTATACAAAATCCTTCATGCTTATATGAAATCAGTCCGTGTTTGCACGAATTTCATCTGGTTGGTTAGAGTTGTGAAAATGTATGCTGTTGGCGTTTGATGTCGTCCTCCGCGGAAGGAAGTGGGAGGAAATTTGCCGGCTGCCGTTGGAGATGCTCTTATGCTGGAAATAATAGAGCGACATCCAATCCATTTGAGTTAATTGCGTGTATGATTTTCCCTCTATAAAAAGTTAATTGCATGTATAGTGTACACGTGACTTGCAGGGTGGCTACATCTTCGTACAGAAAGTTAAAAAGAAACAAGTCCATCCTTAATCTTGTATTCTAAGTACTCTATGGGTTCCACTGTCAGTACAGTAGCGAAAGAAGTATATATTAAATAAGTAACATATAATATAAAAATCTAAAGTTAAAGACAGAATTCGAACTCATGTCATCACATTGCGAGCATCCGACGCTAACCGGTCCAGCACATTTTTGTTGTAGACCATGCTGGAGATATATCTCCATGTCTACTCTTATACTCCATCTGTTCCTAAATATTTATCTTTTTCAGATTTCAAATAGACTACCACATATGGATGTGTATGTAGACATATTTTAGAGTGTAGATTCACTCATTTTGCTCCATATGTAGTCACTTGTTGAAATCTCTAAAAAGATAAATATTTAGGAACGGAGGGAGTAGAAAACAGAGTTGGTGATGATGGTGTGCGTGCCATCCTGCAATATAGGCCGTTGGATTCATATCTAACGGATAGGAAGAAAACTATGGCAATTTTGCAAAAATATACCCACACCCCTCTCCATGTTCGCAAATACGGCCTTCCCTCGTTCATTCTTTTCTCTCACAAGATAAACTACTCATAGAAATGCATCTTGATGTTCCGTGCAATGCACGGGCATCTAGCTAGTTTCTTTTAAAATAGTTACCGCGATAATTGGGTTGAAGTGATATATTTTATGTCTGCCCCAAATGATTTCAGATTCACTAGTAGTAACAAAGAAAAGGTTACTTTGTTAATTAACAGAAAATAGGGTGAAAACTATCACATGAGGCCGGTAAAAATGAGGCACACTGGGTTCAGTGTCATTGTTACTACAGCTGTGCGCGCGCGAGAAGTCTACATATCGAGGGGGCTACTGAGCGAGGCACAGAGACACAATGTTCGAGAGAGAAACCAATTGACAGATTACGATTAGATCGAGTTGTCACCCTTCTGCTGTCATTGTTGGGGTGGGGGGAGGGGGAGGGAGAGAAAGATGTATCGAGAGTGTGCGCGGTAGGCATAAAGGCACAACTAGCAAGTGTGTGTGTATGTGTGTGTGTGTGTTTGAAAGAGGAGTACATACATTACTATCAAGATCGAGGTGCCGCCCTACTCCTTAGGTGTCGGGTAGTGTGTGTGTGTGAGAGAGAAGCCATTCGATAGATTAGTATCAAGATCAAGGTGTCACCCTACTCCTTCGGTGTTGGGAAGTGTGTGTGTGTGTGTGTGGTTGTGTGGGTGTGGGTGTGTGTGTGTCGGGGGGGGGGGGGGCAGTGACACTCACATATCCCTACTCTGATAAAAAACAGAGTTGGTGATGATGGTGTTCCTTCAATCCTGCAATATAGGCCATCCGATTTATACCCGACGGATACGAAGGAAACTGTGGCAATTTTGCAAAAATATACCCACACCCTCTCCACATTTTCAAATAAGGCATTCCCTCGTTCATCCTTTTCTCCCACAAGATAAACTACTCATACAAATGCATCTTGATGTTCGGTGCAACGCATGGGCATCTTGCTAATATGGAGAAGGAGTTTTTGTGACACATATCTGGCTATATTAAGGGATAGGTAGATAGCATTTGTACGAAGCATACTTAAAGCATCACGAAGATAAACAAAATTGTGTGCATGCAAGTGCAGGAAAAAATGAAGCGAGAAACAATGTGTGTGTGCACGCGCGCGCGTGTGTGTGTGAGAGAGAGAGGGAGAGAGAGAGAGAGAGCGAAATCTCAAAACAAAAGGTGCTCTGCTGGAATCCCATTGTATGTATTCATATGGTTTCGGAACTCGAGTTAACCTTAGGCATATGTGTGAGAGACATTATTATACTTTGAGACATTAGTGGATGTGGGTGGGCGGAATTAAAGGGGTGGGCGTGTTCAACAGAGAGAGCGTGCGTGTTTCTGTGTGAGAGACTTGTAGGACGCGGTAGAAAGACGAATTCTAACCTTGACGGACACGTGTGTGATTCCGATGCCCACAGGGAAATGAGATATGTATGCGTGTGAGAGAGATTGCACAATTCATTCACGTATCACTATCTACGATCGTGGACGTGCATCGCTTGAACATAAATCAATATCTACTTCGTATCATGGCCAAAGGTACAATATCGATTCAACGCTACAAAGATTTAACACTCACGTTTCACATTTTTCTATTTAAATAAACCTTTTCAGTTGTGCATGCCAAAGTTACAGTGATGTTTCTTCAAACAACCAATGTAGCTATCATGTACATGCACCATTGTTACTCTTGCATTCAAAATCATTAGTCTTGGATGATTTAAGGTTCTATTATGAAGTAATATATGTAATATTCATATATGAATTCAATGGGTACACAATTTATGAAATGGAGGCTATGTAATCATATGAGGTAACACTTTTAAGTAGCGGACTACAATATCCATTTCTTTTTGTGCACCTCTACACTAACACGTCAATGCATTATCTTTAAAGTAAATAACCAATTGCACTAAATTATCTATTTACACGAGAACTACATAGGATGAGCGTTTGATCGCTTTTTTTGTGAATGCGCCACTACACCCGTACGATTGGCTGCGCCCGTGTGAACGTCCAAGTTATCTGTGCATCATCCTGAGTTATTGTCTTTTTTTCTGGGGTGGACTTCACACCATTTATTAACTGCTGACGCATGCCCCGTGTACACAGTCTCGCATGACCTTCCCGCTAGCACGGTCCAAAATTAGTTGAAACTGGATACGAACGATCCCGCGGGCGGCAAAATCTCCCGCCTCCTTCTAAAGTTTCCGCCACCTTAGTCTTTAGCATGCGAAATTCCCCTTTTCTCCTTGGTGCACGGAAACCAACAATTACAATACCGCCGTCATCTACATAATAGGTCGGGGCTGATTTGGTAACTTCCGATTCCCCCCACTACACGGCACCCCCATTTCCTCTCCCCTCCCGCAAAAATGACTAACTCCACAGCACCAGAGCATCTCACATCACGCCGTCCGTACTTCATCGACCTTTCTCCCCTCCCCTCTTCAAACCCTGGACTGCTCATCTACCGGCGTACCAGAGCCCATCCACTGCCAGCGGCGTCCACCTCGCCGGATCTGCTTCTGCGGCCGCATCTAACCTTCCCACCTCCCCTAGAAACAAGTAGACTGCTCATCCACCACTATACCACAGCCCAGTCTGTGTCGACCTTATCCATGGTGCCAGATCTGCTTCGTCGTTACTCTCGTCAACTGCAGCGCATCAGCAGCGGCTCATTCATACTCCCCACCGGAGACACTTCGTCCACCCCCCGGAGCCGCCCCACCGATGCCCTCGTCGACGGCCTCTGATCCTCTTCGCCGACACCTTCCTCAACCCTACCGGAGCCGCTTCACCGACACCATCTGGAGTAGCTTCGCCTATACCATTTTCAACTCTACCGGGGCTGCTTTGCCAACTCACAAGTCCACGGACTCAGATCCGCTTCCTCGCACCCTCATCCAACCTACCGGAGCAGCTTCTGACGCCCCGTCCACGGCCGCAGATCCGCATCATCGACACCATCCTTAACGCAACCACCGGAGCAGCTTCGCCTATGCCCTCGTCCACGGCCACAGATCCGCTTCGCCCACACCGTAGTCCACCCTACCGGAGCAGCTTCACCTACGCCCTACTCCACAGTTCTAGATCTCCTTACCGGACCCCGACAGCCAGCGCAGAGTCATCACCCTTGACGTTTCTAACCTGATTCCCACTGTCTGGCAAGATGCCAAGCACCCACCACGGCCTAGGTACTTGTCACCTTTAAACCCGTCCAGCATCACCTGCCCGATGTACTTCAAATATACTAACAGGTCGCTGTTACCTGTTATGCAGCTGGCAAAAACTACAAGGACGATGTTTCTTCTGGATCTAACAGCTTGGCCAACCAAGATCCTGGACCGAGGCATTGCTATGATCTAGTAAGCGTGTCTCTCTCTCTCTTGTATTGTTCTGTGCCTGCCAGCGTGCTTTGCTAGGATTTTCGACCAGTAATCGCTTTGTGCAGACAATGATATCTACTACTGGCTGCTAAATTAGATATGTAGATGCCATACATGATACTACCTCGTACCTCCGTTCCTAAATATAAGTCTTTCTAGAGATTCCACTATAGGCTACATACGGAGCAAAATGAGTGAATCTACACTCGAAAATGCATCTATATACATCTGTATGTGGTCCATACTAGAATCTCTACATAGACATATATTTAGGAACAGAGGCAGTACATTACACAAAATCGTAGGTGGCATGTAGGAATTCTAGTACACTACATTAGGCTCCCTTAGAGTGCTTGCTAGTCCAGCACACAGAGTCATGGCTAGTTTATGCTACACACACAATCATTAATTGGTGGTTTAAATATGCGCAAGGGATATGTATTATCATGTAGGGATATCTGAAATTAACCGTGTCAACTTGCGGATAGGGTTACACAATGAAAAAGTACAAGATGCATGTGGCAATTTCATGGAACATCGCAAAAAAAGGAGAGCCAGTGATGAGCCTATACAGTGTTCTATGGTACGCCACTCCTACAATGCAATCATCGTGACATGTTATTTGTATGTCAGTTCTATTGGCCAAGTTTCTTAGGGACAGTTATTACATGTTATCCTAAGAAAATAAGCACCTGTGAATATAAGCTCCATTTAATAAGCCAACCAGTTCTTTTCATTGTGTTTTCAGCTTATCTTTGGTATGATCAGTGAAAAGTCTAGATTGCATTATATTTTTTCATTTTGCTGCCCATATGAAAATTAATTTGACTTGCAAACATCACAAATTGAACCCAGTGCAGTAATTAATATGATAGGAAAACATACCTTCACTATTTGCTCAAAATGCAAATACAAAGATACCATCTACTTGGCACAATCTACTTTGGTCAATGTTTTCCATAGAGATCCCATTGCCTAATTTAAACAAAAAACGCATGGACCACATTTAAATGAAGAACAATAATTTATTGAAATTCAATGGTCCAAGTGGCTGGTTATTATCATATAGCAGCACCACCTGAAAGCATCATATAGCAGCAGCAGCTCATAGCAACTCATCATATAGCAGCAACAGCAGTGTGCAATTCATCATATACCAGCAGCAGCTCATAGCAATTCATCATATAGCAGCAGCAGGAGCAGCTCATAGCAATTCATCATATAGCAGCAGCATGAGCAGCTCATAGCAATTCATCATATAGCAGCAACAGGAGCAGCTCATAGCAATTCATCATATAGCACCAGCAGGAGCAGCTCATAGCAATTCATCGTACAGCAGCAGCAGGAGCAGCTTATAGCAACTCATCACATAGCAGCAGCAGCTCATAGCAATTCATCATATAGCAGCAGCAGCTCATAGCAATTCATCATATAGCAGCAGCAACTCATTGTAATTCATCATATAGCAGCAGCAGGAGCAGCTCATAGCAATGCATCATATAGCAGCAGCAGAAGCAGCTCATAGCAGTTCATCGTATAGTGGATCAGAATGAAAATTTGGCAAAAAATCAGAGGAGATCCTCACCTTGTTGGATGAGCTCGTCCTTCAACAACACCTCAAGGCCACGTCCTGGGAGGTGGGGAGGGTGAATAAGGTGCCTTCTGTCGTAGTGTGGCATCAACCGTAGTTGTGCAGCGCCTGCCGGAGTAGTGCGTTGGACGAACCACAGTGGAGCAGCTGCTGGAGACCATGAGAATGAGGGGCGGCACCAGAGGGAGGAGCAGCCAGGGAGATTTGCCCCTACCTGCCGGCCATATAGCCTAGCTGGACAGAGCATCGTCGAAGACCAGGCCAGATGGGACTAGTGGCGATGGCTTGCTGGAGGAACCCTAGTGTTGCAGGCAGGGTATCGAGGTAGAGGGAAAGGGGAGAGGAGATGCAAGCGGGCAGGGCAATGAATGCTTGCGTGTTTGTTTTTACTTGAGGGTGAGGTGTGACGCGGGTGTCACCAGTTGCATTTTGAGTGTAATATAGGCAGACAACATAGTCATTTCACTATTCCCCTTCCCTTCAATTTTTAGTGAGGTTCTACCCGAAACACCCCCCTCCAAAGCGAAATTAGTTAAGCCCAAGCCCATAACTCAAAAATGACTTCTTTACATCTTTTATGGCTTATTTTGACAATAAGCCCTGAAAAGGCGGAATAGAACTGGCCCTTGACCTGCAATTCAATTGTGCGTGGAATGATGAATCACTCCTGCCTGCTATAGTGTACATTTAGGCATCATCATACATGGCATAACCTAATACATGTGCATTCCATTGTAGAATCTGGAATATGCAATGTTTATGTTAGTTCATACGTTGCACATGATGTTTAAATGCCCCTTAAATCTGGTCAGTCAAGTGATGGTCTTTAAGCCTCATTTTTTGCTTCTTTTCTTGATATGTAAGATTTGCTCACACATCTGTTCAATTGCTTGTTTGCATCAGCCAGCCATACTAGGACTGTTTGCTTTGATTACTTGTTGTTCTTGACCTAACACTCTAACAGATCTTGTCAACGATTTAAACACTAAGGGCTGCTGTAGTGGAGCCTTTTCTAACTCATAGGTGGCATAAAGGTTTGGTTGTACACTAAAGTAGGCTCTCCAAGAGTACCTGGAGATCCAGTTCGAAGGTATGACTAGTTTTTACATAGTGCAGACATAGCAAATGCTCGTTTCATTGTGTGCAAGTGCAAGAGATGTGGCATGTTTCATTATGTAGTGTTGTTTTGTTATAATCTCATCCTTTTGTGTTCACAGACTGGAAAGTATGCATATTTATCTTCCAAGGAGACAAGTAACTAGTTTGTGTCACCTTGCGGAGGAGGTGCAATGAAGATAAGATTGAGGATTTACAAGTACAAGTTGTTAGGAAGGAGCCCTGCAAGAGAAGTAGGAGCTGTGCTGAGCCTCTTCAACCTGTTAAGGTAAGCCACTGTATCCAACTCAACAGTTCAATTCATTGTTTGTTTCAGGCATAGTTAATTTGCTCTTTTTAATTGCTTTATTTGTCCTCAGTAATGAGATGCCCAAAGAATGATGCCTGATGTTGGGTACTTGTATAACTATTAGTTGACATAATTAAAGGCCTTACCATTTAATTACTCTGCCGAAGTGTGCCTGAAGCTTTGAAGTCTATTAACCAACTATTATTGAATGTGGCTCACAATCTAGTTTATACTAGGCTAATGATTGCATAGTTTTGCTTGCTGTAGTATGTTTGTATGGAACCCTCTGCTGTTCATTATTCTTCCTAAGACATTAATTGAGCTACATAATGGCCAACTGCTTGCTTACTTCTACGCAACGTGTTGTCTAAATTTGTAACTTGTCTGTGTTTTGGATTGGGCCTCAACATCATGCTCCTCTGGTGAGCTAAGAGAGATTTCTGTATGCAGGCTACACAAACTACCTTTTTTATAATTTTTAAAATATCACCTGCTTATGCTTCATGATGTGTAACATTATTGTTAGTCCTGTTTTGCCATGTACAAAATAGTTTGTCTTACACGCTTCACTGTTGTAACTATATTTTTGCCCTAGTCATGTGTACTTACAGAAACATTTCAGGATGAAGTGACCTCAACACAAAGATCTGCGAGCAGTGCGGCATGGCCATTACCGAATGATTGTGGATTGGAATTGTAATGTGCTGATGTTCTCGAGCATCAACTAGAGGTGGCAAGACAACGTGTACATGATTCTGAACGTACAATCAACAAGTTGAGACTGGACATGCATGTATTAGATGCAGGAGTCAAAAAATGAAACAAGACACTGAGGTAACAACAAATGAATTGGAGATTTTGCAGACTGGAATTTGTGCTATCTAAATCCGGCCAATCCTATTTTCTGAAGAGATTATAGTTCAAATGGTTTATGTCGCGTCCATGATGTATGAGATGTATTTGCCTAGTGTATGTAATTTGATGTTCGTGTATGCTTTATTATCACTGGTGCCAAACCATAATGCCCAGTGGGTATAACCGGCTATAATTTCTTTATTGTATAGTGTAGGATTATTCTACGTTTCTATGCCTTAGTCTCTTTATTGTATAGTGTATGTTTCTTAGAGGTGATAGTATAGAGTAGGATAATTCTTTGAATATGCTATGTCGTTCAAACGGGGGCCAACTCGCCCAAACGTTGTAGTGACCATGGCCGTCCACAGGCCGTATGATCCATGGGCCACCTACGTGACGGACGATCCATGGCCTTCTATGGGCTGTTGGATCTATGGGCCTTCTATGGGCCGTCGGATCCATGGGCCTTCTATGGGCCGTCGGATCAATGGGCCTTCTATGGGCCGTCGGGTCAATGGGCCTTCTACGTCCCGTAGGATCCATGGGCCGTCTATGGGTCATCTCATCTATGGGCCTTGTACGGGCCGTATAAGGGGTCATAAACGGGCTAGAGTTGGAATCGTCCGTTCATGGGCCAACCATAACGGGTCATCATTAATCGGCCGTATTAGATGACGCTATGAAAACGGCCCAACGTATTAATGGGCCACAAACGGGCCGACTGTAACCATGGGCTAAATTGGCCCACAAGCAGAAAATGACAGTAACGGGCCGAAAGTAAACGAATGCTGGAAATGAGCCCAAGAATAAATGGGCCCTGAGAAGGCTGAAAGATAACATGGGCTGGAAACGGCCCAACGGAATAATGGGCTGTTAATGGGTATAAAGTGTACACTGTTCATTACGGGCCAGTTTTACCACGTGCCGTTAATGGGCCGAGGGTTACTAAGGGCCTCATATGGGCCGAAAGACGTCATGGGCCATACATGGGCCGGAAGTTAAAACAGGCTGGAATTATATTGGACGGCCCAAATGACGCTACTGGGCCTAATTCGGATAGGCCATAAACGGGCCCTGGGTTAGCGGGCTGTAAATGGGCTATATGCGAACAGGCCGTTAACAGGCTTGCCATGGGCTGGCCCGCCACCTTTTGACCAAGTCAAATGGGCCAGCCTTTTCACAGGAATGGGCCTCTGTTGGGTCGTGCCACGTGTCGACGTATCATAGGCGCTTTGGGTCCAATGAGTGGATGACATATGTCCCAACGGCGAGCCGACACGTGTTCCCTCCAGCAAATGATGATTTTACACGTGGAAAATCCCCATTGGTCGGGGCTGTTAATGTGTTATTGGATCCAAAACTGGACCCGATAGCTTAACGGCGTTCCATTATGGTGGATGCCACGTGTCGGTCACCCTTAACGAAAGCACTTCTGTGACGTGCGATTTATCGTCATGGAAGTGGACACTTCTGTGATGATAATTTTTGTAATGTCATGGAACACTTCTACGACAGCACATGTATGACTATCTTGATTCTGTCATAAAATTGTCATGGATGTACATGCATGACAGAAAACGTGACCTACTGTGACAAACACATATCATCACGGAAGTGAATTTTTTTTGTAGTGGTAGTATGACTCGTTGTTCAAATTCCTACTGACCACAAAAGGTCCTTCCCAAGATGGGGATAACTTGTGTGCATCAGTTTGATCCTGGATGAGCCGGAGCTCCAAGTCACCTTCTTGAAAGGTTCTAGGTCCTATTGGTAAATCGCCAAACAAGCTGCTACTAAGTCACGATTTTCATCTAACAGGTCATGTGCATCCTGACGGGCTTGTTCGTTATCAGCTTCAACATAAGCCGCCATGCGGGGCGAGTCATGACGAATGTCACTAGGTAAGACTGCCTTTGCTCCGTAAACCATGAAGAAAGGCGTATAACCCATAGACCTGTTAGGGGTAGTATTGATGCTCCTTATCACAGAGGGCAACTCCTCCACCCAACAACCTAGCGCCCGTTGTAAAGGAACCATAAGCCGGGGCTTGAGACCTTTCAAGATTTCCTGATTGTCTCTTTCAGCTTGACCATTGGATTGGGGGTGATCTACTGATGAAATATCAAGCCGGATATGCTCACGTTGGCAGAATTCCTCCGTAGCACCCTTGGACATATTAGTACCATTGTCATTTATAATGCTGTGTGGAAAGCCAAAATGAAAGATCACCTTTTTCATGAATTGAACCGCCGTGGCTGCATCACACTTACTAACCAGCTCTGCCTCAACCCACTTTGTGAATTTGTCAACTGCCACCAAAAGGTGTGTCTTTTATCTTTGGATCTTTTGAAAGGTCCAACCATGTCGAGCCCTCAGACTGCAAACGGCCAAGTAATTGGAATCATCTGCAATTCTTGAGCCGGCACGTGTGCCCGTCGTGAGAATTTCTGACAACCATCACACCTACTGACCAGATCCTCCGCATCAGCATGAGCCGTCAGCCAGTAAAAACTATGACGGAAGGCTTTGGCTACAAGAGACTTTGAACCGGCATGATGGCCACAATCTCCTTCATGGATTTCATGAAGAATTTCTTGACCTTCCTCAGGAGAGACACAGCGTTGAAACGCCCCTGTGACACTGCGATGATGCAACTCACCATTGGCAATTTTCATTGATTTAGACCGCCGAGTTATCTTTCTAGCCAAGGTTTCATCCTTAGGCAACTCGCCCTGGGTCATATAAGCCAAATATGGCACTATCCAATCTGGGATGACGTGAAGAGCCGCCACCAGTTGTGCTTCCGAGTCTGGAACAGCCAATTCTTCCTCCGTAGGCAACTTGATAGAAGGGTTATGCAGAACATCTAAGAAAGTGTTAAGTGGAACCGTCTTATGCTGAGACCCCAGTCGGCTTAAAGCATCAGTCGCTTCATTCTTTCTGCGATCAATGTGTTCCACTTGGTAACCCTTGAAGTGTCTAGCAATGGCATCAACTTCACGGCGATAAGCCGCCATGAGAGGATCTTTGGAATCCCACTTGCCTAATACTTGTTGAGCCACCAAATCCGAGTCGCCAAATCACCTTACCTGGCTGAAGCTCATCTCCTTAGCCATCCGAAGACCAAGGAGCCAGGCCTCATACTTAGCTGCATTGTTAGTACAGGGAAACATCAACCGTAGCACATAACAAAATTTGTGACCTCGAGGGGAAGCTAATACAACTCCAGCCCCCGAGCCCTCTAATTGCCTGGACCCATCAAAATGAATAGTCCAATATGTGTTATCCGGCTTCTCTTCAGGCATCTGCAGCTCTGTCCAATCGTTGATGAAATACACTAGTGCTTGAGATTTGATAGTAGTGCATGGCACATACTAAGTCATGAGGCCTAAGCTCAATGGCCCACTTGGCGACTCGTCCTGTGGCTTCTCTATTTTGAATTATATCTCCTAAAGGAGCAGAACTAACCACAGTGATGAGATGACCCTGAAAATATTGCTTAAGCTTCCTGCTCGCCATGAACACCCCATAAACTAGTTTCTGCCAATGTGGATATCTCTGCTTGGACTCAATAAGCACCTCACTGACGTAGTAAACCGGCCGTTGAACCAGATATTCCTTGCCAGCCTCTTTTTGCTCTACTACAATGGCCACACTAACATCACTTGTGTTAGCAGCCACATATAACAATAATGGCTCCTTATCAAAAGGAGCAGCAAGGACCAGCGGCTCAGCGAGATGTCTCTTCAGTTCTTCAAAGGTGGCGTTAGTAGCATCATTCCAGACAAAATCGTCTGTATTCTTCATCATTTGATACAGCGGTATGGCCTTCTCACCTAACCGGCTTATGAACCAGCTTAAAGCAGCAATACGACCCGCCAAACGCTGAACATCATTGATGCACGCTGGCTTAGCCAAAGAAGTGATTGCTTTGATCTTCTCCGGGTTAGCCTCGATGCCTATGGTAGAAACTAGAAAACCCAAAATCTTTCCTGCTGGTACTCCAAAAATGCACTTGGCTGGGTTAAGCATCATCTTGTAGACCCGGAGGTTATCAAAGGTTTCCTTCAGATCATCTATCAATGTCTCCTTCTCTCTAGACTTCACCAAAATATCGTCCACATAAGCATGAACATTGCGCCCAATCTGATTGTGAAGATAGTTCTGCACGCATCGTTGATAAGTCGCCTGGGCACTCTTAAACCCAAAAGGCATAGACACATAGTAGAAGGCTCCAAATGGAGTAATAAAAGCCGTCTTCTCCTGGTCCTTAACGGCCATCTTGATCTGATGATAACCAGAATAAGCATCCAAAAAGCTCAAACGCTCAAAACCCGCCGTAGCATTAATGATTTGATCAATATGAGGAAGAGCAAAAGGATCAGCCGGACAAGCCTTGTTTAAGTCCGTGTAATCCACACACATACGCCAGGTGCCGTTCTTTTTAAGCACGAGCACCGGGTTAGCCAACCACTCTGGATGAAAAACTTCAATAATGAACCCCGCCGCCAAGAGCCGGGCCGCTTCTTCACCAATGGCCTTGCGCCTCTCCTCATTGAACCGCCGAAGAAACTGTTTGACTGGCTTAAATTTTGGATCAATATTGAGAGTGTGCTCAGCGAGTTCTCTCGGTACACCCGGCATGTCAGAAGGTTTCCATGCAAAGATGTCCCGGTTCTCACGAATGAACTTGACGAGCGCGCTTTCCTATTTGGGATCTAGATTAGCACTGATACTAAACTTCTTAGATGAGTCACTTGGAACAAAATCGACAAGCTTGGTGTCATCAGCCGACTTAAACTTCAGCACGTTTCATGTTATGTAGTTGGCTTTTTCAAAGATGTCATGTCCGCCGAGTCAACATTGTCCTTGTAGAACTTCAACTCCTCTGTTGCACAAACAGATTTAGCGTAAGCAGCATCGCCTTCCTCACATTCCAAGTCTATCTTCCGGCTCCCATGCACTATGATGGTGCCCTTATGACCCGGCATTTTAAGCTGCAAATAAACATAACATGGCCATGCTATGAACTTGGCATAAGCCGGTCGTCCAAATAGGGCGTGATACGGGCTCTTGATTTTGACCACCTCAAAAGTTAACTTCTCGGCCCTAGAATCATGCTCATCTCCAAAGGCTACTTCTAGTTCAATCTTACCCACTTGGTACGCTGACTTACCATGCACCACTCCATGGAAAACAGTGTTGGATGTCTTAAGATTTTTGTAAGTCAACCCCATGCGACGGAAAGTCTCATAATAGAGGATATTGATGGTACTGCCTCCGTCCATGAGTGCTTTAGTGAATTTATATCCACCAACCTGAGGTGCCACCACCAAAGCCAGGTGACCCGGATTGTCAACCCGGGGAGGGTGGTCTTCCCTACTCCATAGAATAGGATGCTCAGACCATCGCAAATAACGGGGGACTGCCGACTCAACAGCGTTCACAGCCCTCTTATGAAGCTTCTGGTCCCGTCTGCACAAACTGGTGGTGAACACATGATACTTCCCACTATTCAATTGCTTTGGATTGGTCTGATATCCAGATTGCTACTGTTGCTAACCTCCCTAGCCAGATTGCTAATTATAGCTACCTTGGTTTCCTTAAGAGCCTTGAAAATTGGAATTTGAACCGCCGCCTGGGCCATCAAAACCGCCGCCACCTGAGCTGCTGCCTGGCCCATGATTGGTATTGAACATGTTAGAGTTCTTGAAATCCTTCATGATCGTACAGTCCTTCCGTAGGTGAGTGGCCGATTTCTGCTGAGTACTGTGCCTTGGACAGGTGATGTGGACCAGATCATGACCAAGGCATCCAAGAGTGAGGTTAATGCTATCACAAATGCTAAACCATTAGAGAATCCAAAGGAATACAAGGGCTAAACCATTATCTTAGTTGGGAAGCTTCTGGTGCCTATTTTGGGAGAAATGACACATCAGATTTCCAGCTGCAACTTCCCACCTAAGCCTAATTAATTCTGGAAGTCTCTAGCACTTTATAGAGGCCAGAAAAGATGGTCTTTGAAGTCATCTTTCATTAAAAAAACGGTGCATCATTTGAGGTCTTGAGTCAATAGTTGTGCAAGTTTCCATGCAAGCTGTCCAGGAATTTATTACAGCGCGAGGCTCAACAAGTTTTCTCCTGCTACAGCTTGGGGCTCATGAATTTGCACTTCATTTTATGTTGTTTTCACACCTAACTAGTGGGTGCTTCTAGTATAAATACTCCCCAGCTGTTCCATGTGAAGGGGGGATGAGATTTCTGAGTTTATGTTTGTAGACAGCCGGTGAGGTTGTGTTGTGCTGTGAGCACTAGTATCGTTGAGTGTTAGCTCATGTGTGTGGATAGGAGGGCCTGTCCTCAATTCATATAGGATCCTTGTGATTCCCTCTTGTGATTCTTCATAGGTTCACAAGCTTCATGGTTTGGGTTGCATCCTTGTAAACCAAGCTAGTTATCTCCTGCAATTTATCTGAGAGTGTTTCCTCTTGTTCTTGCCACTTGAGAGAAACAAAGTTTGCTGAAACAAGTTTCGAGTGAGTTTGTTGCTGCTCCTTGTGAGTTCTTTGGCATCATGAAAGATCATTTCCGAGGCATCCCCTATCATCTTGGCATCAGAGCTTTTGGTTGTTCGCGGTGCTATTTTCTCTCTTGCTAATTTTGTTCTTGAGAAGCTTCCATGGGTTCGAGGAGATCCAGCAGTGTTGATGGTGTGCATGGAGGTAGGCACCTCGTGGAGGAGGAGCTGCCACTTCCCGTGTACGATCCAAGCTTGCAGCCCGCCTATGTGTTGGCATTGGAGGAGAGGCGCATATCGGTCGTGGAGACCAACCTTAGCCGGAGAATCGACTCCCTCACCGAGGAACTTCGTCGAGATAGGCTTGCTGCACGGGGTCGACATCAACAAATCCCCGAACAGCAGGGCCAACGCCACCTTGAGGAGGGGCATGGAGAGCACAACTACGTCTACTCAGGTGATGCTCATAGCTACTAAGCTGCACCACCTCGGCGTGCTCGCTATGACCAGCAAGGTGCTATTTGGGCGCCACCGTCGCCACCATGAGATGGGCTTGCTGCACGGGGTCGACATCGACAACTCCCCATACAGCAGGACCACCATGGAGAGCATTGGAGCGACCACTCCAATGATGCTCGAAACTACTATGAGCCTCGACCACGACATGTTCATCATGATCGTCATGGAGAAGGCCAAGAAGGCTTTGCCATGGGAGGAAGAGGTCATGGGCGTGCTCATCGTGACAATGAAGATGATGGGATTGGTAAATTCAAACTTACCATACCATCAATGGGAAAACAGAGCCCGATGATTATTTGGAGTGGGAGATGTGTGTGGGTCAGATTTTTGACAGCCATCGCTATACGGAGGAGAAGAAGGTACGATATGCATCCATTAAGTTTACTGGATATGCTTTGATTTGGTGGAACCAATTGTGTTGTGCTGGAGGTCGTTCGGAGACATGGGTGCAAATGAAAAAGCTGTTGCAGAGACAGTTTGTTCCTGAACATTTCACAAGAACCTTGTATAATCGACTCCAACGGTTGTGCCAAGGTAATTCTAGTGTTGATGAGTACTATAAAGAGATGGAGATTTTGATGATTAGGACAGCAGTGAATGAGCCAGAGGAGGCCACAATGTCAAGATTCTTTCATGGACTGAATGAAGATGTGCAAGAAAGGATAGAGATGGTTACATATCAAGATTTGCAAGAACTTGTACATCAAGCTATTCGTGTAGAATAGCAGCTGAAGCGTCGCCAAAATCGTAGCCAAACCTATACATCAAGCAGTTGGAGAGGTTCAGTTCAGCAAGAAGTAGACGGAAGTGTTGCTGCAGATTTTCGCTCACACAACAAGATGACTACAAAAGAAGCTAATGCATCAAAGGTTGAATCTTCCAATACTCCTGCCACTCGCATTAGTAATATTCAGTGCCATACATGCAAGGGTAGAGGTCACTTCAAGAAGGATTGTCCTAATTTGAAGAAGGTTTTACTCACAAATGATGGATATGTCACCGATGACTCAAGTGACAAATCTGAATCTGAGAAGAAAGATGCAAACTGTTGTACTTTTGAGACCGGAGCACCTCTGAGTTCGGATGGAGGAGATGGTGTTAATATCATGGTTCACAAAGTGGCTCATGATGATGCACCTATTGTTGAGAAGGTCCAGCGACAAAATGTGTTCCAATCCATTTGCAAGATCAAGGACAAAAACTGCAAGGTGGTCATCGATGGAGGCAGCTACAACAACATCATTAGTAGTGATCTTGTGCATGCTCTTGGGATATCAACATGGAGGAAGCCCCAGCCATATTATGTGAAGTGGCTGAATGGTGTTGATAAGCTGAAGATTACGCATCGTGGTAGGGTGCAATTTTTAGTGGGAAGTCATCGACAACAAGATTCTTTCATGGACTGAATGAAGATGTGCAAGAAAGGATAGAGATGGTTACACATCAAGATTTGCAAGAACTTGTGCATCAAGCTACTCGTGTAGAATAGCAGCTGAAGCATCGCCAAAATCGCAGCCAAACCTATACATCAAGCACTTGGAGAGGTTCAGTTCAGCGAGAAGTAGACGGAAGTGTTGCTGCAGATTTTCGCTCACACAACAAGATGCTACAAAAGAAGCTAATGCATCAAAGGTTGAATCTTCCAGTACTCCTGCCACTCGCATTAGTAATATTCAGTGCCATACATGCAAGGGTAGAGGTCACTTCAAGAAGGATTGTCCTAATCTGAAGAAGGTTTTACTCACAAATGGTGGATATGTCACCGATGACTCAAGTGACAAATCTGAATCTGAGAAGAAAGATGCAAATTGTTGTACTTTTGAGACCGGAGCACCTCTGAGTTCAGATGGAGGAAATGGTGTTAATATCATGGTTCACAAAGTGGCTCATGATGATGCTCCTATTGTTGAGAAGGTCCAGCGACAAAATGTGTTCCAATCCATTTGCAAGATCAAGGACAAAAATTGCAAGGTGGTCATCGATGGAGGCAGTTACAACAACATCATTAGTAGTGATATTGTGCATGCTCTTGGGATATCAACATGGAGGAAGCCCCAGCCATATTATGTGAAGTGGCTGAATGGTGTTGGTAAGCTGAAGATTATGCATCGTGGTAGGGTGCAATTTTCAGTGGGAAGTTATGTGGACAAAGTGGTATGTGATGTGGTGCCAATGCAAGCTTGTCATCTTCTTTTGGGAAGACCGTGGCAGTTTGATCATGATGCTACTCACCATGGGAGGTCTAACAAGTATTCTTTCATGCATCAAGGAGTGAACTATGTCTTGGAACCTATGGTGGATCAAGTACTCAAGGTTGAGCGATTCCCACAAGTGAAGAAGCCCAAAAAGAATACCTCAAAACCGAGGACGGTTTTGTTTGAAGGAAGGGAGGATGATGTGGACCAGATCATGACCAAGGCATCCAAGAGTGAGGCTAATGCTAGCACAAATGCTGAACCATTAGAGCATCCAAAGGAAGACAAGGGCAAAACCATTATCTTAGTTGGGAAGCTTCCGGTGCTTATTTTGGGAGAAATGACACATCAGGTTTCCAGCTGCAACTTCCAACCTAAACCTAATTAATTCTGGAAGTCTCTAGCACTTTATAGAGGCCAGAAAAGATGGTCTTTGAAGTCAGATTTCATTCAAAAAATGGTGCATCATTTGAGGTCTTGAGTCAATAGTTGTGCAAGTTTCCATGCAAGCTGTCCAGGAATTTATTACAGCGCGAGGCTCAACAAGTTTGCTCCTGCTATAGCTTGGGGCTCACGAATTTGCACTTCATTTTGTGTTGTTTTCACACCTAACTAGTGGGTGCTTCTAGTATAAATACTCCCCAACTGTTCCATGTGAAGGGGGGATGAGATTTCTGAGTTTATGTTTGTAGACAGCCGGTGAGGTTGTGTTGCTGTGAGCACTAGTATCGTTGAGTGTTAGCTCGTGTGTGTGGATAGGAGGGCCTGTCCTCAATTCATATAGGATCCTTGTGGTTCCATCTTGTGATTCTTCATAGGTTCACAAGCTTCATGGTTTGGGTTGCATCCTTGTAAACCAAGCTAGTTATCCGTTGCAATTTATCTGAGAGTGTTTCCTCTTATTCTTGCCACTTGAGAGAAACAAAGTTTGTTGAAACAAGTTTCGAGTGAGTTTGTTGCTGCTCCTTGTGAGTTCTTTGGCACCGTGAAAAATCATTTCCGAGGCGTCCCGTATCAAAAGGGCTCGTTTAACAGCTACTCAAGAGTGGGACCTGACCCGCCGGACCGAGGAGGTGATCTCCCCTTACGTCGCTGATTGTTGCCCTGTGCATTGGTGTTAGCCACAAACTCCGAGCTGCCATCAGCCTTACGCTTATTATTGCCTCCTTGATTCGCGGGGTTATGCTGATGACCCTTGGCATTGCTGTTCTTCTTCCCTTTCCCTGTCTTCTCATCATCAGACTCGGGATCCTGGGTACTATCAGAATTGGCCTACTTGACTAGAGCCGCCATTAGCTGGCCCATGTCATTACAATCGCGCTTGAGCCGTCCCAGCTTTTGTTTCAGAGGTGTAAAATGGCAATTTTTCTCCAACATTAAGAATGCAGAGCCGGCATCCATCTTATCAGATGAATGTATTATGGCTTTGACCCGGCGCACCCAATGGGTCGTGGACTCACCCTCCTCTTGTTTACAATTAGTCAAATCCACAATTGACATTGGCTGCTTGCATGTGTCTTTGAAATTCTGAATAAACCGGGCTTTTAATTCTGCCCATGAACCGATGGAATTGGGTGGCAGCCCCTTCAACCAAGTGCGAGCCGTTCCATCCAACATCATGGTGAAGTACTTAGCCATTGCCGCGTCACTGACCTCCAGTAGCTCCATGGCCATCTCATAGCTTTCAATCCATGCCTCTGGCTGTAAATCGGCCGTGTAGTTAGGCACCTTTCGAGGCCCCTTGAAATCCTTGGGCAAACGCTCATTATGCAGAGCCGGTACCAAGCAAGGGACACCTCTAGTCCTTGTGGCCACGCCTGCCTCAATAGAGGTTGTCGGATGAACTGGAAAAGACTGATGAGCCGCCCGCTGAGCCGCCTGCTCAGCTACTTGTTGAGCTACCCGCTCAACCTCTTGGCGGATCCTGTCCTGGTCAACCAAGTTAGGAGCTCCATCACGTGTCGGGTCATGCCCGCACGGCTGGTCGCTGCGCCGGGCATTGCTTGAAACGGCTGCTGAATCTATGTGCCTGCTATAACTCGGGCTCCGGCTTGGGTGAGGGGTCGAATGAATCTTGTCTCGACTATAAGAATATGCCTCCTGCTGCGCCAGAGCCATCTGAAGAAGTTCTCCGACCCTTCAGATTTCAATCACCGTCGGAGAGTCACCCTTCGCTGGGAGAGCCGCCAATCGCGTTGCCGCGGCGATCATGTTCTCCAAAGGGTTAGAATAGTGACCCGGTGGTGTTGGTACATAAGTAGGTGGAGCACTATTCATGCGAGGACGTTCCATCACCCGTGGCTGAACCGGTGCCCCAGCCCTGGGCGTTGCCACCCGGTTTACCTCCGGCGGGTTACTGGGGCCTGCACCGGGTGTGCGGAAGAGGTTTCTAGGATCATAGGTCAGAGGCGGACGGGACTAAGCCTTCTGGTGTCTTCTCCTCATGACCTGATTTGATGCATTCAGATCCATCGTAAGCTGGAAAGCCTTTGATTGAATCTGTTGAGCTCGAGCGTCCAAAGCCGCCCGCTCCGCGGCCATCTTGACATCCTCCACTGCTAGGTTTTCCTTGGCTTGTGCTACCTCCTCACATAACCGTGCCACTTCTGCATTGTGCTGAGCCTGATCCATCGGGTTAACCACGGCAGTTAACAGGGCTGTCATCCTATCCATGAGATCCATCAGTACCCGAGCCGGCGGGCGCGCAGGGCCTCCTGCCTCGGCCGCCGCTGACCCGGAGGTTATCGCTGCCGCAGCCGTAGAGTTTTGAACGGGCTGCGCGATACATCTCCGTCGTATCTACTTTTCCAAACACTTTTGCCCTTGTTTTGGACTCTAACTTGCATGATTTGAATGGAACTAACCCGAACTGACATTGTTTTCAGCAGAATTACCATGGTGTTATTTATGTGCAGAAACAAACATTCTCGGAATAACCTGAAACTTCACGGAGC
This sequence comes from Triticum aestivum, assembly GCF_018294505.1. Classification (NCBI taxonomy): domain Eukaryota; kingdom Viridiplantae; phylum Streptophyta; class Magnoliopsida; order Poales; family Poaceae; genus Triticum; species Triticum aestivum. The sequence goes on from NC_057806.1 coordinate 224,228,548, forward strand.
AACTTTTTGGAAAATATAAAAAATACCTACAAAAGATGTAGGCTAGGGGGCCCACCACGTGTCCACGAGGGTGGGGGCACGCCTGCCCCCCTAGGGCGTGCCCCCTAACTCGTGGGCCCCCTAGAGCTCCTCCGACTCCAAATCCAACTCTATATATTGTGTTTCGGGGAGAAAAAAAATCAGAGAGAAGAATTCATCGCGTTTTACGATATGGAGCCACCGCCAAGCCCTAAAACCTCTCGGGAGGGCTGATCTGGAGTCCGTTCGGGGCTCCGGAGAGGGGAATCCGTCACCATCGTCATCATCAACCATCCTCCATCACCAATTTCATGATGCTCACCGCTGTGCGTGAGTAATTCCATTGTAGGCTTGCTGGATGGTGATGGGTTGGATGGGATCTATCATGTAATCGAGTTAGTTTTGTTAGGGTTTGATCCCTAGTATCCACTATGTTCTGAGATTGATGTTTCTATGACTTTGCTATGTTTAATGCTTGTCACTAGGGCCCGAGTGCCATGATTTCAGATCTGAACCTATTATGTTTTCGTCAATATATGAGTGTTCTTGATCCTATCTTGCAAGTCTATAGTCACCTATTATGTGTTATGATCCGTTAACCCCGAAGTGACAATAATCGGGATACTTACCGGCGATGACTGTAGTTTGAGGTGTTCATGTATTCACTATGTGTTAATGCTTTGTTTTGGTACTCTATTAAAAGGAGGCCTTAATATCCCTTAGTTTCCATAAGGACCCTGCTGCTACGGGAGGGTAGGACAAAAGATGTCATGCAAGTTCTTTTCCATAAGCACGTATGACTATATTCGGAATACATGCCTACATTACATTGATGAACTGGAGCTAGTTCTGTGTCACCCTAGGTTATGACTGTTACATGATGAACCGCATCTGGCATAATTCTCCATCACCGATCCATTGCCTACGAGCTTTCCGCATATTGTTCTTCGCTTATTTATTTTCCCGTTGCTATTGCTATCATCACTACAAAATACCAAAAACATCACTTTTACTACTGTTACCTTTTGCTACCGTTACCACTACTATCATATTACTTTGCTACTAAATACTTTGCTGCAGATATTAAGTTTCCAGGTGTGGTTGAATTGACAACTCAGCTGCTAATACTTGAGAGTATTCTTTGGCTCCCCTTGTGTCGAATCAATAAATTTGGGTTGAATACTTTACCCTCGAAAACTGTTGTGATCCCCTATACTTGTGGGTTATCTAGACTATTTTTTGGCGCAGTTGCCGGGGAGCATAGCTCTATTCTTTGAGTCACTTGGGATTTATATCTGCTTATCATTATGAAGAACTTGAGAGATCCAAAAACCAAGGTTTATCCCTCAACTACGAGGGGGGGGGGGTAAAGAACTGCCATCTAGCTTTGCACTTGATTCACCTTCTGTTTTGAGTAAGCTTGCGACACCTAAACCTGCTTCTGCTATTCGTTCTGATATGTCGCATGTTATTGATGATGCCACTTCTGCTATACATGATACTTATGATGAAACTACTTCTATGCCTGATACTACTGTGCCACTTGGCGAATTTCTTGATGAACAACTTGCTAGGGATAGAGAGATTGAAAATATTGAATCTGATAATACTGATGAAATTGATGATGAAGACTTGCCTATTATTCCTGAGGGTTATGTTTTTGATAAAGAAGCTTCTTTAGCTATTTTAGCTTGCAAAGATAGATACGAACTCAAGAGGTTATTAGCTAAATGGAATAAGCAATCTCTAAATGCTAGGATGAAACCTGACCCTGCTTTTTCTACTTCACCTATCTGTGTTACTGATGAGGATTATGAATTCTCTGTTGATCCTGATATAATTACTTTGGTTGAATCTGATTCTTTTCATGGTTATGAATCTGAAACTGTTGTGGCACATCTTACTAAATTAAATGATATATCCACCCTATTCACTACTGATGAGAGAACTCGTTACTTTTATATCCTTAAAATATTTCCGTTCTCATTAAAGGGTGATGCTAAGATATGGTTTAATTCTCTTGATCCTAGTTGTGTGCGTAGTCCCCAGGATATGATTTATTACTTCTCTGCTAAATATTTACCTGCTCATAAGAAACAAGCTGCTTTAAGGGATATATATAATTTTGTGCAAATTGAAGAAGAGAGTCTCCCACAAGCTTGGGGGAGGCTTCTCCAATTACTTAATGCTTTGCCTGATCATCCTCTTAAGAAAAATGAAATACTTGATATCTTTTATAATGGACTAACCGATGCCTCCAGAGATTACCTGGATAGTTGTGCTGGTTCTGTTTTCAGGGAAAGAACACATGATGAAGCTGAAATTCTATTGAATAATATGTTGACAAATGAAAATAATTGGACACCTCCGGAGCCAATTCCTGAGCCTATTCCTAAACCAACTCCGAAGAAGAGGGGTATTCTATTTCTCAGTCCTGAAGATATGCAAGAGGCAAAGAAATCTATGAAAGAAAAAGGTATTAAAGCTGAAGATGTTAAGAATTTACCTCCTATTGAAGAAATACATGGTCTTAATTTACTGCCTGTTGAAGAAATATATGATCTTAATCCATTACCTATTAAAGAAACTCATGGTCTTGATAACCCGACACAGGTAGTAAAGGTAAATTCTCTCTATAGATATGATAAAGCTGAAATCCCATTTACTAAGTTTGCTAGCCCATGCTTAGATGAGTTTGATAAATTTATGGCTAAGCAAGAAGATTTTAATGCTTATTTTGGTAGACAATTGAAATACAATTCAAATATGCTTGAACACTTGGGTGATTATATGGCTAATGTCAAACGTGAACTTAAACTTATTAGTAAACATGCTTCTATGGTTACCACTCAAGTAGAACAAGTACTTAAAGCTCAAAATGATTTGCTCAATGAATTTAATAGTAAGAATAATGATAATGCTGTTAGAGTGGCTACTAGAACTGGTAAAATGACTCAGGAACCTTTGTATCCTGAAGGCCACCCTAAGAGAATTGAGCAAGATTCTCAGAGAAATAATGTAGATGCACCTAGTCCTTCTAAAAGGAAGAAAATGAAAAGTGATAGGACTTTGCATGCTTCTAGTAAAACTATTATTGAAACACCTGAGAATCTAAATGATATTTCTATCTCTGATGCTGAAACACAATCTGGTAATGAACCTGAAACTATTGATAATGTTAATGATAATGTTCATGATGATGCTCAACCTAGTAATGATAATGATGTAGAAATTGAACCTGCTGTTGATCTTGATAACCCACAATCAAAGAATCAACGTTATGATAAGAAAGACTTTGTTTCTAGGAAACATGGTAAAGAAAGAGAGCCATGGGTTCAGAAACCCATGCCTTTTCCTCCCAAACCATCCAAGAAAAGGATGATGAGGATTTTGAGCGCTTTGCTGAAACGATTAGACCTATCTTTTTGCGTATGCGATTAACTGATATGCTCAAAATGAATCCTTATGCTAAGTATATGAAAGAAATTGTTACAAATAAAAGAAAGATACCGGAAGCTAAAATTTCCACCATGCTTGCTAATTATACTTTTAAGGGTGGAATACCAAAGAAACTTGGAGATCCCGGTGTACCAACTATACCATGCTCCATTAAAAGAAACTATGTTAAAACTGCTTTATGTGATCTTGGAGCCGGTGTTAGTGTTATGCCTCTCTCTTTATATCATAGACTTGATTTGAATAAGTGGACACCTACTGAAATATCTTTGCAAATGGCTGATAAATCAACTGCTATACCTGTCGGCATTTGTGAAGATGTGCCTGTTGTAGGTGCAAACGTTACTATTTTAACGGACTTTGTTATTCTTGATATTCCCGAGGACGATAGTATGTCTATTATTCTTGGAAGACCTTTTTTAAACACTGCAGGGGCTGTTATTGATTGCACTAAAGGAAATGTCACTTTTCATGTCGGTACACTTTCCGAGGAAACAATCCCAAGTCCACAGTATCAATTCTATTGGAAAAATTCCATCGATTATATTTGGTTTGAATTTCCTCTTCCTACTGTCAAGAAGAAATATGATATTCTTATTATAGGGGATGTGCATATCCCTGTTGAGGTAACATAGTGTTATTCAAAATTTCTCCGGTTCCATGTTATTCGGAATGAGTTTGTTAACAAGACCTAATCAACCTTGTTAGTGGATTCCTTTTGATGAGAATGAGCTGGATGAAACTAGAAGGCACAACCTTCTGTATCCCACTTTTACTTTTTGTTATTTATTTTAAATAAAATAAAAATAGTATTTTTCTGTCTGTTATCTGATTATCCGTGCAATATAAAAATACCCCGAAAATAAAAGTTCTCCAAATGCCCTGAAATTTAAATATGATTTTTTCTAGAATATTTGAGAATATTTGGCACTGATAACACAGCAGGGGGGTCACCCACCTGCCCACGAGGGTGGAGGGCTCGCCCTACCCCCCTTGGGCGTGCCCCCTGCCTTGTGGGCCCATGGTGGCCCTCCTCCACTTATCCTTTCACCCACACATTCCTTCTTCCTCCCCCAAACACGAATAACCAGCTCAAACCCGAGTCCAAGCTCGTTTTGCTGCCATTTTCGATCTCCTTGCTCAAAGCACCTCTCACAAAACTGCTTGGGGAGATTGTTCCTTGGTATGTGACTCCTCCATTGGTCCAATTAGTTTTTGTTATAGTGCTTTATTCATTGCAAATTTTTGCTGCTTAGGTGACCCTGTTCTTGAGCTTGCATGTCAAATTTATATGGTCAAAAGTAGTTTTGATGCATGATATAGGCCCTAGGCACTTGTAGGAGTAGTTGCTATCAATATTATTGAGTTTGGTTTACCTTTATTTTGAAGTTACTAAAAAAATTCAGAATTTTTCAGAGGAAGAAATATGCTTAGGAAAATGTTCCAAGGTGGTTCTTCAAGGAAGCAAGGACCCAGGCATGCAATGTGTGATGCTGATGATGAGCCACCAAGAGACGCTCCAGTGCATCCTTGTGAAAGGCCTTCTGAGAACTTTATGGATCGAGCGGGAATTAAGGAAGAATTTAACGCATATTTGTGTAACACTGATCTTGTGAGCTTCGAGGAAGAGAAGTGCAGCCAGTATCACCAGCTCACTAGTTCTTTTGTGAGGAGGTTTGAATTTTCATATTCACGCAAAAGGAGGATATTATTACCAGAGAGGAGGTAGATGAGTACGAGAGGAGGGCGGAGGCCGCTCGTCGCGACGCTGCAGCTCAGGAGGCGATAGCCGCTGCATCTCAGTACGACCCCAACTATTATTATGGATATCCGCCAGGCCAGCCGTGGCCATAGACCAACTTAGGCCAAAAGCCTAAGCTTGGGGGAGTACGTATTTCTCACCGACATTATATTCATGTTCACACACTCATTGCCAGATGTCGGTGCTCATACTTTTTCATTGTATCATCCATGCTAGTTTATTTCCCTTTTTATGCTTTCTTCTTGTGTGTTTAATAAACCTTAAGAAAAACCCAAAAAAATTAGTTGTAGCTTTTAATTAGTTTACTTTCCATGCTTGTAGTAGTAATTAAAAAGAAAACCCAAAAAGATTTCCTGTTCTTCTTTTACTTGTTGGGAGATCTCCCATGTAAATAGTTTTATTTCTTTTCTTTTCCTTGGGGGTCGATAGGAGAAGACCTTAATTAAATTGTTGAAGTGGCTCTTGTATGCATAATTGTTGATCTGACAAAAGAGCCCATATTGCCTTGTCTTCTCCTCTTTATTGAATGCTTGTAGATTCCAGCTTAGTCCAATGCACATGCACTATTATTAATATTCACATCGTTCAGTCGTGCAAGTGAAATGCAATTATGATGATATATGATGGACTGGCTGAGATGAGAAAAGCTGGTATGAACTCGACCTCTTTTGTTTTTGTAAATATGATTAGTTCATCGTTCCTGATTCAGCCTATTATGAATAAACATGTTTGCAATGACAACTAGAGATCATAGTTTCTTGTGCCATGCTTGATTAGCTATGGTTTATAATGGTTTACCTTGCGTGCCAACATGCTATTAAAATGGTTGTGATGTGGTATTATAGGGTGGTATGCTCCTCTGAATGATTTAAGTGACTTGACTTGGCGCATGTTCACGCATGTAGTTGAAACAAAATCAACATATCCTTCATGATATTTATGTTCATGGTGGATTATATCCTACTCATGCTTGCATTCGGTGTTGATTAATTTTAATGCATGTTCATGATTGTTGTCGCTCTCTAGCTGGTCGCTTCCCAGTCTTTTGTTAGCCTTCACCTGTACTAAGTGTGAATACTGCTTGTGCATCCAATCCCTTTAAACCCCAAAGTTATTCCACATGAGTCCACTATACCTACCTATATATGGTATCTACCTGCCGTTCCAAGTAAATTTGTATGTGCCAAACTCTAAACCTTCAAATAAATATCATGTTTTGTATGCTCGAATAGCTCATGTATCAACTAGGGATGTCTGTATCTTCCATGTTAGGCGGGTTATTCTCAAGAGGAGTGGAGTCCGCTCCTCACTCACGAGAAAGTGGCTGGTCACCGGGATGCCCAGTCCCATGCTTTAAGCAAACTAAATCAAAATAATTGCAAAAAAAATACCCCTGGCACTCTTGTTAGTTGGAGGAACTCGTTGTTTCGAGCAAGCCATGGATTGATGCTTGTTGGTGGAAGGGGGAGTATAAACTTTACCATTCTGTTTGGGAACCGCCTATAATGTGCGTAGCATGGAAGATATCGCCATCTCTTGGTTATTATGTTGACAATGAAAGTATACCGCTCAAAATATTATTCACCTCTGTTTCAAAACCAAGCTCTGGCACCTCTACAAATCCCTGCTTCCCTCTGCGAATGGCATGTCTATTTACTTTTATGCTGAGTCATCATCCTCTTATTAAAAAGCATCAGTTGGAGAGCACTTCTATCATTTGCATTCATTATATTTAGTTACATTGGGTATGACTTGACTGGATCTCTTTTACCATGAATTACAATGTCTAGTCAGTCCTTGGTCTTTAAAGGTGCTCTGCATTTATGTTTTGCGGTCTCAGAAAGGCCTAGCGAGATACAATCTTGTTATATCATATTACGATTGTTTTGAGAAACTGCTATCATCCGAGATTTATTATTATTGCTTGCTAGTTGATTATGCTATTGATATGAGTAAACTTGAGACCTAAGAGTTATTGTGAATGTGGTTAGTTATAATCTTTGCTGAAAACTTGAATGCTCCCTTTACATATTTACAACAACAAGAGCAAACAGAGTTTGTAAAAGTTTTTCTTTATCACTTTCAGTTTGTCAACTGAATTGCTTGAGGACAAGCAAAGGTTTAATCTTGGGGGAGTTGATACGTCTCCGTCGTATCTACTTTTACAAACACTTTTGCCCTTGTTTTGGACTCTAACTTGCATGATTTGAATGGAACTAACCCGGACTGACGATGTTTTCAGCAGAATTACCATGGTGTTATTTATGTGCAGAAACAAACGTTCTCGGAATGACCTGAAACTTCACGGAGCAACTTTTTGGAAAATATAAAAAATACCTGCAAAAGATGAAGGCCAGGGGGCCCACCACCTGTCCACGAGGGTGGGGGCGCGCCTGCCCCCCTAGGGCGCCCCCTACCCCATGGGCCCCCTGGAGCTCCTCCGACTCCAACTCCAACTCTATATATTGTGTTTCGGGGAGAGAGAAAATCAGAGAGAAGAATTCATCGCATTTTACGATATGGAGCCGCCGCCAAGCCCTAAAACCTCTCGGGAGGGCTAATCTGGAGTCCATTCGGGGCTCCGAAGAGGGGAATCTGTCACCATCGTCATCATCAACCATCCTCCATCACCAATTTCATGATGCTCATCGCCGTGCGTGAGTAATTCCATTGTAGGCTTGCTGGACGGTGATGGGTTGGATGGGATCTATCATGTAATCGAGTTAGTTTTGTTAGGCTTTGATCCCTAGTATCCACTATGTTCTGAGATTGATGTTGCTATGACTTTGCTATGCTTAATGCTTGTCACTAGGGCCCGAGTGCCATGATTTCAGATCTGAACCTATAATGTTTTCATCAATATATGAGTGTTCTTGATCCTATCTTGCAAGTCTATAGTCACCTATTATGTTTTATGATCCGTTAACCCCGAAGTGACAATAATCGGGATACTTACCGGTGATGACCGTAGTTTGAGGAGTTCATGTATTCACTATGTGCTAATGCTTTGTTCCGGTGCTCTATTAAAAGGAGGCCTTAATATCCCTTTGTTTCCATAAGGACCTCGCTGCCACGGGAGGGTAGGACAAAAGATGTCATGCAAGTTCTTTTCCATAAGCACGTATGACTATATTCAAAATACATGCCTACATTATATTGATGAACTGGAGCTAGTTCTGTGTCACCCTAGGTTGTGACTGTTACATGATGAACCGCATCCGGCATAATTCTCCATCACCGATCCATTGCCTACGAGCTTTCCGCATATTGTTCTTTGCTTATTTATTTTCCTGTTGCTATTGCTATCATCACTACAAAATACCAAAAACATCACTTTTACTACTGTTACCTTTTGCTACCGTTACCACTACTATCATATTACTTTGCTACTAAATACTTTGCTGCAGATATTAAGTTTTCAGGTGTGGTTGAATTGACAACTCAGCTGCTAATACTTGAGAGTATTCTTTGGCTGCCCTTGTGTCGAATCAATAAATTTGGGTTGAATACTTTACCCTCAAAAACTGTTGTGATCCCCTATACTTGTGGGTTATCACTGCGTGCCAGTCATGAAGATCCCTGCCTGCTTGGCGGCTCAAAGGGGTCGGGAATACTGCTGCCATCGGAACAGCCCCCAAGCCCACAGTCTTGCAATTGAAATAATGAAACCGTCTCACCTGTGGACGATCCACCGTCAGAGCATATGGCCGTCTCACTGCCAGACACAGATCCTTCAGAAAATTCTCCTCCATGGATGCATCCCACGAAGGCACGCTTCATGGCGGGCTGAGTCCGGGCGGGTCTCGCGCGCAGAGCCATCTCGATGATGTCGGTGCAGATGTCCGGCTCAGGGCCCGGCTCACTGATCTGGCCGATGAAGACGTGTATTCCGCTGAAGGGGACCCGGTACCCATACTCAATTGAGCTGGCGTCGGGGCCCCAGCTAGCGTCGTCGATGTAGAGCTTGCCGCGATGACTCTTGGTCATCCGGTGTCACGGCCCTAGATTTGCTTGTAACTAGTTGCATGAAAGCATTCATGTCATCATGTTTAAATTTCGGAAATTTGAATTAGGGATTGATAAACCCTAGCACAAATGCAATTGAAATAGGTTCAACCAAAATATTTTCAATGACCTCAAAAATATCCTTTTAAAATGTTCATGATTTATGGAAAAAGGTGAAAGCCTCTACCAGAAATGATGCATATTTTTCCAGGACATTTTGGTCATTGAATTAAATCATTATGGTATTTGAGTTGGAGTTTAAAATTTACCATTAAATATTGGTTGCTCCAAATATTCTGAAATTTGTTGTGTGGTTTGGAAATAATTCAAATATTCCTCACAAAAATTTACAGAATTAACCAAAGTGTTTTGGTTAGTATTTTATTTGCAAAACAGTAGCAGAAATTAGAAAAACTGAAACAAATAATAAAAGAGAGGGAGAGAAGGCCACTAGGCCACCTACCTAACCTACCTGGCGGCCCAGCTGCGGCCCAGCACTGTTGGCCCAGCCCAGCAGGCGCCCCCACCGTCTTCAACCTCCTGCCAGTAGGCAGGAGGGTGTGTGGTCGCCGCACGTGGGCACGTGCCCTGGCCACCTCTCCCTCCCAGCCTGCCTGGCTCCTCCTCAACGCCCAGGAGACGCCACCCACTTCCCCGGGCCCCCCTTCCTCTCTCTTGTGTCCATCCCCTCCTCTCCCTCGCTCTCCCCCACGACGGCCGACGCGGCCATGGAAGCACTGCCGCGAACCACCACACTCCCCGACCCCCTCTCGCCTTCCCGTGTTGCGTGGAAGCTCCGCCACCGTCGCCTACGCCTCCTGGACGACCCGCGGGATGCCAGATGCACCGCACCACGACCATGGCGTCGTCTTCAACCTCTCGGCCACCGAGATCGCCGATGACCGCATGCCGTCACCAACCCTTCCCCGAGCCCGCTGAGACACGTACTGCAACCACCGTGAGCTCCTTCCCCAAACCCCCCTCTTCTCCGTCTCGTTTGCATGACGTAGAGCCATTCCCCACCGTCACCGAAGCTCGCCGCCGTTGCGCTTCGTCGCCACCGCGGCTACTGATGACATAGCTCGCGCCTGAGCGTGTCGCCGTGCTCACCGAGCTCCCAGGAGCCGAACACATCACCCAACTCCTCCTGTCGTGCTCCGCAGCCCCGTTCCGCTCGATGCCGTAGCTCCAGCCGCCGCCGAGGTTGACGCCGTGCCCAACTCCGGTCACCTTGCGCCCTCCCCCTGCCACAGTTGGATGCGCACGAGCCCCAGCTCCTCGTAGGTGGGCTCGGCCATCGTTTTGGTCGCCGGAGCAGCCATTTCGATCGTCGCCGCCGAGTATGTGTGCTCGCCGGCGTTGAACTCCGGTGAGATGACGTGGCCCGTCATTAGCTACTAATGACCCTGCTGATTAACGCCCCCTGAGTCACTGACACCTGGGCCCCACGTTTTAGTTAACCATAGTTTATTTCTCTGTTTAGCTTAAACTAACAATAGTGGCCCCACATGTCAGTGTTGACTTGCTGACGTGGCCCTTGACCCGACCCCACTTGTCTGTGACCTAGGCAGCACTGGGTCACTGACCAGTGGGCCCCACTGGTCAGGTTTGACCTAGACGGCTCCTGTTGACCTGCTGACATCAGCATGACCCAATGCTGATGCAGTAATACATTTTCTGGATTTATTAATAATCAGTAAATTCCAGAAAATATCCAAAACATTGAAAAATCATAGAAAATAATCTATAACTCAGAATGAAATAAATTATATATGAAAAATTATCAGAAAAATCCAATCTATCCACCTGTACCATTTTCATGCATGTTAGAACAACTTATGGCTGCTGTTTAGGCCAAATCATATAAATGGCATTTAAACCCTCACATATGGAGTTTGAATTTGAACCTAAGGTTCAAACCAACTCCATTTAACATGTTGCTAGTTGCATTAGCTCAAAACACAGCATATTGCATGCCATGATCATGCATCATATTGTGCATTGCATTGATTGTGTTTTCCTTCTCTGTTGCCGGTATTTGTCCCCTCTTGATGGACGTGGTTCCGACGATGAGTTCGATGACACTGACGAAGAGATATACTATCTTCGGAAGTGCCAGGCAAGCAAAACCCCCTTGTTCATTCCGATACAATCCCACTCTCTCGCTCCTACTCTCTTTTACTGCATTAGGACAACAACGATTCAACTCTTACATGCTGCGGTAGTTGAACCTCTTTCCTCTGCATGACTTGTCATTGCCACAGTAAATAGATGAAACCCACTAGCATGAGTAGGAGTTGTTTGAGCCCTGATGTGCCTACTCATTCACGCTTGTTTGTCATGCCTGCTATTGCATAGAGTTGTGTAGGGTCTGATTCATCGGGAATGATGATGAACATGTCCTACTATGTGTGAGCTAAGTGTGTGAACACGATCTGGTAAAGGTAGCGGTGAGAGGCCATGTAGGAGTACATGGTGGGTTGTCTCATTGAAACCGTTCTTAGGAACTGAGTTTTGTGTTTGTGATCCATGAACAACTACTACCACTCATTGGGATCCTTAATTGACCCTCTCGGCTTCTTAATCACCCTAGTACTCTGTCCAGGAGTTGCAACTAGTTTCTGGTGTTTGTAGGTTATGTGTTGGCGGCCGTGCGAGTGCTGACCCTAGGGGTGGGCTATGATGCGGTAGATACACCGTGGCACGGTGTACCGGGCGCCCGTTTGGTGTCTCGAGAACCCTGTTCACATCGTTTGGGGCCGTATGTGGAAACCTCGGTCGGACTCCCTGTGGATGGAACCTGGATAGGCGATAAACCTGGACTAGAGACTTGAGTGTTTAGGTAGGCCGTGGCCGACACCCTCGTTGGGCTTCCGCTTCAAGGTTGCCGAGTACATGTCGCGTAAACGACAGTAAGTGGTGGGAGCATGTGTGAAGAAGTACACCCCTGCAGGGTTATCATTATCTATTCGAATAGCCGGATTCCTCGGATATGGAAACTTGGACCCCTTGCATAGTTCATAGACAAGTGAAAGTGGATACTCTAAAACTCGCAAGATAAGTGTGAGTGCTATGGATGGCCTTCTCATAGGGAGACGGGAGCGGATCCATAATGGTGTATTGAATGGTAAATATGTGGACTCGTGTGCGCCACCTCAAAAGAGTTGCTTGCAATCGTAGTTCAGGTTAGCCACTGAGTCAAAGCTGGCTTGCTGCAGTTAAACTCCACCACACCCTTTATTGATACCGATGCATATGTAGATAGTTCTGATGTAAGTCTTGCTGGCTACATTTGTACTCACGTTTGCTTATTTTATGTTTTGCAGAGAGACGTCAGTCTCTCTAGTAGTTCCGTGTGGACTTCGACGTTTTTCTTGATACCTCAGCTACGATCTTGTGCCCTCGGCACGATCTGGTAGATAGTCAGGCTTCTTAGCCTTTTTCATTTGTAGATGTTTGTACTCAGACATGTTAAGCTTCCGCATGTGCTTTGATTGTATGCTCTAAGTGATGGGTCATGAGACCCATGTGTGTAATATCTCGCTCCTCAGAGCCTAATGAATAAATACTTGAGTCGTAGAGTTATGTTGTGATGCCATGTTGTATTTACACATATCTTGCATATTGTGTGTATGATTGAAATGCTTGGTATGTGTGGGATCCGACAATCTAGTTGTTTATCCTTGGCAGCCTCTCTTATGGGGAAATGTAGTCTAGTGCTTCCATGATCCATAGTAGTCCGCTACAGCCCGGTTCACCGGAGTCCTGTTAGCCCAGCACTACTGGTCAGGACACTTGACTGGCCGGCATGTGTTTCACTTCGTTCCTGTGTCTGTCCCTTCGAGGAAATGTCACGCGGTGACATCTGGAGTCCTGCCTAGCCTGCTACAGCCCAGGTTCCCGGAGTCCTGTTAGCCCAGTGCTACAGCCCGGATTCACACGCCGCTGACCTACATGCTCGATGTGATTCATGTATGCCTGTCCCCATAGGTTAGTGCCGCTTTGGGTTCACGACTAGCCATGTCGGCCCGGGTTCTCTGTCATATGGATGCTAGCGACACTATCATATACGTGAGCCAAAAGGCACAAACGGTCCCGAGCCATGGTAAGGCGACACCCGTGGAATACCGTGCGTGAGGCTGCAAAGTGATATGAGGTGTTACCGGCTAGATCGATGTGACTTGGAATCGGGGTCCTGACATCCGGCCCACAATGTATCCCTTGAGCCCTTCGAAGTTGCCCTTCAAGAACTCAAATCCACCGTGCGCAGGGCCCACGGTGGGCGCCAACTGTCATGGAATTGTCATGGCAGATGTCCTAGTGAAAGGACTTAATCATTGAGCCATCGCAACTAGGAACCTTAAAGGGGTTAAACGGGACAAAGGACGCGAGGAGTTTATACTAGTTCAGCCCCTTGCGATGAAGGTAAAGGCCTAATCCAGTTTGAGGTGATATTGCTAGGGTATCGATGACCAGGGAGCGAATACGCTTAACCTGGCTCTCGATCTGTTGTTTCTTTCCATAAGCCATTGCTGGGTCATCCCCTTATATACACGGGTTGACACCCTGTGGCATATATAGTCCCACTCAGCTCATACAACGTGTCCGGCTCGGTGACGAATCTTACATGCCTTACATTATAAGTCTATTCATACATGGCGGTTTATACTTACGGGCCTTAAGCCGCCTCTGGGCTTGGGCCTCTGTAAGTGTCAAAACCGGCGGATCTCGGGTAGGGGGTCCCGAACTGTGCGTCTAGGATCGATGGTAACAGGAGACGGGGGACATGATGTTTACCCAGGTTCGGGCCCTCTCTATGGAGGTAATACCCTACGTCCTGCTTGATTGATCTTGATGAATATGGGTGTTACAAGAGTTGATCTACCACGAGATCGTATTGGCTAAACCCTAGAAATGGGAAATCTAGGGTTACATAGAGTCGGTTACATAACAAGGAATCTTCATAGTCGGTTGCCAAGCTTGCCTTCCACGCCATGGAGAGTCCAATCCGGACACAGGTACAGTCTTCGGCCTTCATGTCTTCACAGCCCATCAGTCCAGCCCAATAGAAAACAGGCCAGACGCCCGAGGACCCCTTAGTCCAGGACTCCCTCAGTAGCCCCTGAACCAGTCTTCAATAGTGAGGTGTTCGGCACACAAATTGTCTTCGGCATTGCAAGGCGGGTTCCTCCTTTAATGATCTTCAAGTGATGTATTCGGCCATCGACTCAATGTCGCTCCCCTTGGCTTCTGCACGTTAAATAACTTCGCCTCCCACATGTCAAGCGAAGGAGGAAGGTCAGGGTATTTTTGCAGATAGCACCCCGTCCATGCAAGGAAGAGCACCTATTAAAGAGATTGGATCCTAGATCCATTCAGTACAACGCAGAGGAAATCCCCAAAAACATCTTATGAGAAACCATTCCAGCATGGCCAGTGCCCCCAGCTCCTCCACCCGTTCCGGCCCAGAGAAAGGCCAATGGGAGAGGTGTTCAATGTCCCACAGTCAATTGACGAAGCTGTAGACGCAGGGACTTCTTCCCCCCCCCCATACCTGCAGATCTAGTTCCTGTTCGAGTGGGGCTAGATTCCTTCAACGGTGAGATTTAGGCAGAGGACTTCCCAACCCATCCGGGGGAGAGCGAGTATGTTTCGTCCCCTACCTGCTAAGGGGCGTTGGATTTCCCATCCATCCGTTCCTCCGAGGGCTTCTGGAATACTATGGCCTCCAGCTGCATAACTTCACCCCTGCCTCCATTCTGCACATTGCGGGTTACGTCGCTTTATGTGAACTATTCCTGGGTATCGAGGCTCATTTTGAGTTGTGGAGGAAGTTGTTCTGTCTTGTCCCGCGTAATCATGAGGGGTCAATATTTGAAGTGGGCGGAGCCAAAGTATGGTGTGTCGCTGATACCGGATATCTGTCCGGCACACCAAGGAAGGCATCCAAAGAATGGCCTTATGAATGGTTCTATATTGAGGACGTCATGCTTCCCGACCTAGTTCAAAAGGGTCTTCCTGAATTTTGCGAGCGTTCCGCTAAAGAAATGCCACATTTGGCGTCCTCGGAGTCTTGAAGAGGATGATAGCACAAAAGTTTGCCAGCTTATGAGCAAGATAAAGACGCTCGCTCAGTCCGGACTCACAATAATCGAGGTAATGGCGATCTCCATAGTGCGTGGGGTTCAGTCGCTACAATACAGAGGGATGTCCATGTGGCAATATAATGGAGAGGATAACACCTCCCGCTATGGCCGAAAGGGTCCGGATACCCCCGCCGCTCTGGCCAAAATCTTGGCCGAGCTGTTTAAAGGGGAGGAAGAGGAGTTCCTTCGCATTAAGCACAGAGATGGATATTCTATGTATGATCCTCCCAGTTGGGTAAGCTTTGACCCCTCTATTCCACTCATTCCCCTTCCGGATTACTTTTGATAAATTTTAAGTCTGTTTATGACAGCATTGGCGGAAGGTCACCGAAGGACTCCATAGTCCTGCCCCACAGCCGGAGATCCACAACCGGGAGCTAGATCCTAGGTTTGAAGAGGATCCGAATATATTCGTGGTGCTTGTGGGGGGAGTGTTTTACCAGACAAGCTATGACGGCACAAAAGTGGCCATCACCGCCGACTATCCTGGCCTTCTTCCTGCTTCACATGTAAATAATTAAGAAATACCTTCTCTAAAAGAGTTCACTTATTCTACCTCACCCACCGCATTGTATCGTGCTTCACAGGGGAGACGCTCGGCGATTTTGAAGAGATCGGCTCCCGCACCGGGCAAGCCTTCCAAGAGGAAAGCAAACGAAGACACGGTTGTGCCTTCATCGAAGAGGTATGAATTCGCCAACCCGCACCTGAGCAGTTGCTACCTCTTGAGCACTGCGTTGGTTTTCCCTTGAAGAGGAAAGGGTGATGCAGTAAAGCAACGTAAGTATTTCCCTCAGTTTTTGAGAACCAAGATATCAATCTAGTAGGAGATCATGCACAAGTCCCACGCACCTACACAAACAAATAAGAACCTCGCAACCAACGCGATAAAGGGGTTGTCAAGCCCTTCTTGGTCACTTAGAGAGTGAGATCTGATAGATATGATAAGATAATATTTTTGGTATTTTTATGATAAAGATAAATAAAGATGCAAAGTAAAATAAAAGGCAAAGGAAATAACTAAGTATTGGAAGATTAAGATGATAAAAGATAGACCCTCGGGCCATAGGTTTCACTAGTGGCTTCTCTCAAGAGCATAAGTATTACGGTGGGTAAACGAATTACTGTCGAGCAATTGATAGAATTGAGCATAGTTATGAGAATATCTAGGTATGATCATGTATATAGGCATCACATCCGAGACAAGTAGACCGACTCCTGCCTGCATCTATTACTATTACTCCACACATCGACCGCTATCCAGCATGCATCTAGAGTATTAAGTTCAAGAGAACAGAGTAATGCTTTAAGGAAGATGACATGATGTAGAGGGATAAACTCATGTAATATGATATAAACCCCATCTTTTTATCCTCGATGGCAACAATACAATACGTATCGGTTCCCTTTCTGTCACTAGGACCGAACACCGCAAGATTGAACCCAAAGCTAAGCGCTTCTCCCATTGTAAGAAAGATCAATCTAGTAGGCCAAACCAAACTGATAATTCGAAGAGACTTGCAAAGATAAACAAATCATACATAAAAGAATTCAGAGGAGAATCAAATATTGTTCAAAGATAATCTGGATCATAAACCCACAATTCATCGGATCTCGACAAACACACTGCAAAATAAGATTACATCGGATAGACCTCTAAGAAAATTGAGGACAACTTTGTATTGAGATCCAAAGAGAGAGAAGAAGCCATCTAGCTAATAAATATGGACCCGTAGGTCTGAAGTAAACTACTCACATCACCGGAGAGGCCACGTGGTTGATGTAGAGGCCCTCCATGATCAATGCCCCCTCCGGCGGAGCTTCGAAAAAGGCCCCGAGATGGGATCTCTCAAGTACACAAGGTTGCGGTGGTGGAATTAGGGTTTCGTGGTGCTCCTGGATGTTTGGGGGTACGTGGATATATATAGGAGTTAGAAGTACATCGGTGGAGCAATGGAGGGCCCACGAGGGTGGAGGGCGTGCCCAGAGGGGTAGGCGCGCCCCCCTGCCTCGTGCCTTCCTCCCTTGTTTCTTGACGGCCACTCCAAGTCTCCTGGATCACGTTTGTTGAGAAAATCACGTTCCCGAAGGTTTCATTCTGTTTGGACTCCGTTTGATATTCCTTTTCTTCAAAACCCTAAAATAGGCAGAAAAAACAACAATTTGGGCTGGGCCTCCGGATAGTAGGTTGGTCCCAAAAATTATATAAAAGTGTAAAATAAAGCCCATTAATATCCAAAATAGATAATATAATAGCATGGAGCAATCAAAAATTATAGATACGTTGGAGACGTATCAAGCATCCCCAAGCTTAATTCCTGCTCGTCCTCGAGTAGGTAAATGATAAAATAAGAATTTTTGATGTGGAATGCTTCCTAACATATTTCTCAATGAATTTTTCTTTATTGTGGCATGAATGTTCGGATCCATAAGATTCAAGATAAAAGTTTAATATTGACATAAAAATAATAATACTTCAAGCATACTAACTAAGCAATTATGTTTTCTCAAAATAGCATGGCCAAAGAAAGTTATCCCTACAAAATCATATAGTCTGGCTATGCTCTATCTTCACCACACAAAATATTTAAATCATGCACAACTCTGATGACAAGCCAAGCTATTGTTTCATACTTTTGATGTTCTCAAACTTTTTCAATCTTCACGCAATATATGAGTGTGAGCCATGGATATAGCACTATGGTGGAATAGAATGGTGGTTGTGGAGAAGACAAAAAGGAGAAGATAGTCTCACATCAACTAGGCGTATCAACGGGCTATGGAGATGCCCATTAATTGATATCAATGTGAGTGAGTAGGGATTGCCATGCAACGGATGCACTAGAGCTATAAGTATATGAAAGCTCAACAAAAGAAACTAAGTGGGTGTTCATCCAACTTGCTTGCTCACGAAGACCTAGGGCATTTTGAGGAAGCCCATCATTGGAATATACAAGCCAAGTTCTATAATGAAAAATTCCCACTAGTATATGAAAGTGATATCATAGGAGACTCTTTATATGAAGAACATGGTGCTACTTTGAAGCACAAATGTGGAAAAAGGATAGTAACATTGTCCCTTCTCTCTTTTTCTCTCATTTTTTTATTTTTTTATTTGGGACTTCTTTATTTTTTTTCTTTGGCCTCTTTTTTTCATCTGGAGTCTCATCCCAACTTGTGGGGGAATCATAGTCTCCATCATCCTTTCCTCACTTGGGACAATGCTCTAATAATGATGATCATCACACTTTATTTACTTACAACTCAAGAATTACAACTCAATACTTAGAACAAAATATGACTCTATGTGGATGCCTCCGGCATTGTACCGGGATGTGCAATGATGCATGAGTGACATGTATGAAGAATTATGAACGCTGGCTTTGCCACAAATACGATGTCAACTACATGATCATGCAAGCAATATGACAATAATGAAGCATGTCATAATTCCGGAATGGTGGAAAGTTGCATGGCAATATATCTCGGAATCGCTATGGAAATGCCATAATAGGTAGGTATGGTGGCTGTTTTGAGGAAGGTATATGGTGGGTTTATGGTACCGGCGAAAGTTGCGCGATACTAGAGAGGCTAGCAATGGTGGAAGGGTGAGAGTGCGTATAATCCATGGACTCAACATTAGTCATAAAGAACTCACATACTTATTGCAAAAATCTACAAGTTATCAAAGCAAAGTATTATGCGCATGCTCCTAGAGGGATAGAGTGGTAGGAAAATGAAGGAAATATGCCCTAGAGGCAATAATAAAGTTATTATTTATTTCCTTATATCATGATAAATGTTTATTATTCATGCTAGAATTGTATTAACCGGAAACATGATACATGTGTGAATACATAGACAAACAGAGTGTCACTAGTATGCCTCTACTTGACTAGCTCGTTGATCAAAGATGGTTATGTTTCCTAGCCATAGACAAAGAGTTGTCATTTGATTAATGAGATCACATCATTAGGAGAATGATGTGATTGACTTAACCCATTCCGTTAGCTTAGCACTTGATCGTTTAGTTTGTTGCTATTTCTTTCTTCATGACTTATACATGTTCCTATGACTATGAGATTATGCAACTCCCGTTTACCGGAGGAACACTTTGTGTGCTACCAAACGTCACAACGTAACTGGGTGATTATAAAGGTGCTCTACAGGTGTCTCCGAAGGTACTTGTTGGGTTGGCATATTTCGAGATTAGGATTTGTCACTCCGATTGTCGGAGAGGTATCTCTGGGCCCACTCGGTAATACACATCACTTAAGCCTTGCAAGCATTGTAACTAATGAGTTAGTTGCGGGATGATGTGTTACGGAACGAAAGAGACTTGCCGGTAACGAGATTGAACTAGGTATTGAGATACCGACGATCAAATCTCGGGAAAGTAACATACTGTTGACAAAAGAAACAACGTATGTTGTTATGCGGTTTGACCGATAAAGATCTTTGTAGAATATGTAGGAGCCAATATAAGCATCTAGGTTCCGCTTTTGGTTATTGGCCGGAGACGTGTCTCGGTCATGTCTACATAGTTCTCGAACCCGTAGGGTCCGCACGCTTAAAGTTTGATGACGATTATATTATGAGTTTATGTGTTTTGATGTACCGAAGGAAGTTCAGAGTCCCGGATGTGATCACGGACATGACGAGGAAGTCTCAAAATGGTCGAGACATAAAGATTGATATATTGGAAGCCTATATTTGGATATCGGAAATGTTCTGGGTGAAATCGGGATTTTACCGGAGTACCGGGGGTTACCGGAAACCCCCCTGGGGTTTAATAGGCCAAGATGGGCCTTAGTGGAGAAGAGGAGGGGCGGCCAGGGCAGGTTGCGTGCCCCCTCCCCCACTAGTCTGAATTGGACAAGGAGGGGGGCAGCTCCCCCCTTTCCTTCCTCTCTCCCTCCTCCTCCCCCCTTCTCCTACTCCAACTAGGAAAGGAGGGAGTCCTACTCCCGGTGGGAATAGGACTCCTACCTGGCGCGCCTCCTCCTGGCCGGCCGCCTCTACCCCTTGCTCCTTTATATACGGGGGCAGGGGCACCTCTAGACACAACAATTGATCTCTTGGATTTCTTAGCCATGTGTGGTGCCCCCCTCCACCATAGTCCACCTCGATAATATCATAGTGGTGCTTAGGCGAAGCCCTGCGTCGGTAGAACATCATCATCGTCACCACGCCGTCGTGCTGACTGATACGTCTCCAACATATCTATAATTTTTGATTGCTCCATGCTATATTATCTACTGTTTTGGACATTATTGGGCTTTATTATCCACTTTTATATTATTTTAGGACTAACCTATTAACCGGAGGCCCAGGCCAGAATTGTTGTTTTTTTGCCTATTTTAGGGTTTCGAAGAAAAGGAATATCAAATGCAGTCCAAACGGAATGAAACCTTCGGGAACATGATTTTCTCACCGAACATGATCCAGGAGACTCGGAACCTACGTCTAGAAACAAAGGAGGAGGCCACGAGGTAGGGGGGCGCACCTACCCCCCCCCCCCAGGCACGCCCTCCACCCTCGTGGGCCCCCTGTTGCTCCACCGACGTACTCCTTCCTCCTATATATACCTACGTACCCCCAAACGATCATATACGGAGCCAAAACCCTAATTTCACCGCCGCAACTTTCTGTATCCACGAGATCCCATCTTGGGGCCTATTCCGGAGCTCCGCCGGAGGGGGTATCCATCACGCAGGGCTTCTACATCATCACCATAGCCCCTCCGATAAAGTGTGAGTAGTTCACCTCAGACCTATGGGTCCATAGTTATTATCTAGATGGCTTCTTTTCTCTTTTTGGATCTCAATACAATGTTCTCCCCCTCTTTTGTGGAGATCTATTCGATGTAATCTTCTTTTTGCGGTGTGTTAGTTGAGACCGATGAATTGTGGGTTTATGATCAAGTCTATCTATGAACAATATTTGAATCTTCTCCGAATTCTTTTATGTATGTTTGGTTATCTTTGCAAGTCTCTTCGAATTATCAGTTTGGTTTGGCCCACTAGATTGATCTTTCTTGCAATGGGAGAAGTGCTTAGCTTTGGGTTCAATCTTGCGGTGTCCTTTCCCAGTGACAGTAGGGGCAGCAATGCACGTATTGTATTGTTGCCATCGGGGATAACAAGATGGGGTTTTCATCATATTGCATGAGTTTATCCTTCTACATCATGTCATCTTGCTTAAGGCGTTACTCTGTTTTCATGAACTTAATACTCTAGATGCATGCTGGATAGCGGTCGATGAGTGGAGTAATAGTAGTAGATGCAGGCAGGAGTTGGTCTACTTGTCTCGGACGTGATGCCTATATACATGATCATACCTAGATATTCTCATAACTATGCTCAATTCTGTCAATTGCTCAATAGTAATTCGTTCACCCACCGTAAAATACTTATGCTCTTGAGAGAAGCCACTAGTGAAACCTACGGCCCCCGGGTCTATCTTCATCATATTAATCTTCCAATACTTAGTTATTTCCTTTGCTTTTATTTTACTTTGCATATTTATCATAAAAATACCAAAAATATTATCTTATCATATCTATCAAATCTCACTCTCGTAAGTGGCCGTGTAGGGATTGACAACCCCTTATCATGTTGGTTGCGAGGATTTATTTGTTTTGTGCAGGTACGAGGGACTCGCGTGTAGCCTCCTACTGGATTGATCCTTGGTTCTCAAAAACTGAGGGAAATACTTATACTACTTTGCTGCATCATCCCTTCCTCTTCGGGGAAAAACCAACGCAGTGCTCAAGAGGTAGCAAGAAGGATTTCTGGCGCCGTTGCCGGGAGTCTACGCAAAAGTCAATATACCAAGTACCCATCACAATCCTTATCTCCTGCATTACATTATTTGCCATTTGCCTCTCGTTTTCCTCTCCCCCACATCACCCTTGCCGTTTTATTCGCCCTCTCTCTCTATCCTCCCTATCTTTTTCTGTTCGCCTCTTTTCCATTTGTGTGTCGTTATGGCTAGTCCCTTATCTTCTCCATTGACTCCCGAGAATGAAATTCTAAATTTTAAGCAAAGGGAGGGAGAAAATCTAAAAGACGCTTGGTATAGAATTTGCAATGCTCAAAATAGATCTACCAGGAAGCAATCTACTTCCGTTCTTCTTCGTAATTTTATGTAGGCGCTACTCCTTGGCACAGGTATGTCCTTGATACTATTACCAGAGGGAACTTCTTGGGTAGCCATACTTTTGATTCCTATAATGCTATGATAGATTTGTTTGGCTCACCCCCTCTTTTGGTTAGTGGAACTGTATTAACTTTGGAGCATGTTATGCAAAGGCTCGAAATTACTGAAAATAAGGTTGCTACCATAGAGTTAATTGAAAATTTGGATAAAAAGATCCACAACCGAATCTCTCAATATGGATCTAAAGTAGGAGTCACTTTGAAAAATATTAAAGAGAAGGAACCCATAGTTAATGAGAAAATAAATCACGATTCCACTAGGATTGATAAACTTGAGGATATTATTACCAACTTGGGAACTGCTTTTTCTTCCGTAAAGAATACTCCAAGTCCTCCCACTAAAATTGCAAATCTTATGTATGTTCCTAAAAATAAGGGTGAATCCTCTAGTAAGGAAACTGCGGATCTCAAATCTATAAGTATTCCTCCCAATCTTTTTATGTCATTAAGGAACCATTTGATACAAATGAATTTTTCGATCTTGTGCCTAAAAGTTTGATAATCAATAAAAAGAAATAAATTCCTAAAAATGGTAGATGCCTCATTGAGGAATTGCCTACCAAAAATGGTGATACCTAGATCTATCCTTGCTTTTTATGCCTAGCTAGGGGCGTTAAACGATAGCGCTTGTTGCGAGGCAAGCCAATTTTATTTTTATTCCTTGCTTTTTGCTCCTGTTTAGTAATAAATAATTTATCTAGCCTCTGTTTAGGTTGTGTTTTTTGTGTTTAATTAGTGTTTGTGCCAAGTAGAACCGTTGGGAAGACTTGGGGAAAGTCTTGATATCTTGCTGTAAACAACAGAAACTTTAGCGCTCACGAGAACTGCTGCCATTTTTATTTGGAAGGTGATATTTAGATAATTCTTTTTGAATATGATTAATAGATAAATTCCTCACGTCCAGCAGTTTATTTTAGAATATTTGGGGTTCCATATATTACGCTAGCTACATATTACTACAGACTGTTCTGTTTTTGACAGATTCTGTTTTTCGTGTGTTGTTTGCTTATTTTGATGAATCTATGGTTAGTAAAATAGTTTATAAACCATAGAAAAGTTGGAATAAAGTAGGTTTAACACCAATATAAATAAATAATGAGTTAATTACAGTACCTTGAAGTTGTCTTTTGTTTTCTTTCGCTAACGGAGCTCACGAGATTTTCTACTTTAAGTTTTGTGTTGTGAAGTTTTCAAGTTTTGGGTAAAGATTTGATGGATTATGGAACAAGGAGTGGTAAGAGCCTAAGCTTGGGGATGCCCATGGCACCCCCAAGATAATCTAATGACACCTAAAAGCCAAAGCTTGGGGATGCCCCGTAAGGCATCCCCTCTTTTCATCTACTTCTATCGGTAACTTTACTTGGAGCTATATTTTTATTCACCACATGATATGTGTTTTGCTTGGAGCGTCTTGTATGATTTGAGTATTTGATTTTTAGTTTACCACAATCATCCTTGCTGTACACACCTTTTGAGAGAGCCATACATGATTTGGAATTTGTTAGAATACTCTATGTGCTTCGCTTATATCATTTGAGTTATATAGTTTTGCTCTAATACTTCACTTATATATTTTAGAGCACGGTGGTGGATTTGTTTTATAGAAACTATTGATCTCTCATGCTTCACTTAGATTACTTTGAGAGTCTTAAATAGCATGGTAATTTTCTTAAATAATCCTAATATGCTAGGTATTCAAGATTAATAATTTTTTTTCTTATGAGTGTTTTGAATACTAAGAGAAGTTTGATGATTGATGATAGTTTTGAGATATGGAGGTAATAATATCAAAGTCGTGCTAGTTGAGTAATTGTGAATTTGAGAAATGCTTGTGTTGAAGTTTGAAAGTCTCGTAGCATGCACGTATGGTAAATGTCATGTAACAAATTTGAAACATGAGGTGTTATTTGATTGTCTTCCTTATGAGTGGCGGTCGGGGACGAGCGATGGTCTTTTCCTACCAATCTATCCCCCTAGGAGAATGCGCGTAGTGCTTGGTTTTTGACGGCTTGTAGATTTTTGCAATAAGTATGTGAGTTCTTTATGACTAATGTTGAGTCCATGGATTATACGCACTCTCACCCTTCCATCATTGCTCGCCTCTTCGGTACCGTGCATTGCCCTCTCACATTGAGAGTTGGTGCAAACTTCGCCGGTGCATCCAAACCCCGTGATATGATACATTCTTTCACACATAAACCTCCTTATATCTTCCTCAAAACAGCCACCATACCTACCTATTATGGCATTTCCATAGCCATTCCGAGATATATTGCCATGCAACTTTCCACCATTCCGTTTATCATGACACATTCATCATTGTCATATTGCTTAGCATGATCATGTAGTTGACATAGTATTTGTGGCAAAGCCACCGTTCATAATTCTTCCATACATGTCACTCTTGGTTCATTGCATATCCTGGTACACCGCCGGAGGCCTTCATATAGAGTCATATCTTGTTCTAAGTATCGAGTTGTAATTCTTGAGTTGTAAGTAAATAGAAGTGTGATGACCATCATTCATAGAGCATTCTCTGAAACAAAGGGAGGCCAAAAAAAGAAAGGCCAAATAAAAAACAAAGAAGGGACAATTCTACTATCCTTTTTCGACACTTGTGCTTCAAAGTAGCACCATAATCTTCATGATAGAGAGTCTTTTGTCTTGTCACTTTCATATACTAGTGGGAATTTTTCATTATAGAACTTGGCTTGTATGTTCCAACAATGGGCCTTCTCAAGTTCCCTAGGTCTTCGTGAGCAAGCAAGTTGGATGCACACCCACTTAGTCTCTTTTGTTGAGCTTTCATACATTTATAGCTCTAGTGCATCCGTTGTATGGAAATCCCTACTCCTTGCATTAACATCAATTGATGGGAATCTCCATAGCCCATTGATTAGCCTCTTTGATGTGAGACTTTATCCTTTTTTGTCTTCTCCACATAACCCCCATCATCATATTCTATTCCACCCATAGTGCTATGTCCATGGCTCGCGCTCATATATTGCGTGAAAGTTTATAGGTTTGAGATTACTAAAATATGAAACAATTGCTTGGCTTGTCATCGGGGTTGTGCATGATGAGAGCATTCTTGTGTGACGAAAATGGAGCATGACTAAACTATATGATTTTGTAGGGATGAACTTTCTTTGGCCATGTTATTTTCAGAGGACATAATTGCTTAGTTAGTATGCTTGAAGTATTATTATTTTTATGTCAATATGAACTTTTATCTTGAATCTTTAGGATCTGAATATTCATACCACAATTAAGAAGAATTACATTAAAATTATGCCAAGTAGCACTCCGCATCAAAATTTCTGTTTTTATCATTTACCTACTCGAGGACGAGCAGGAATTAAGCTTGGGGATGCTTGATACGTCTCCAACATATCTATAATTTTTGATTGCTCCATGCCATGTTATCTCTTGTTTTGGACATTATTGTGCTTTATTACCCACTTTTATATTATTTTTGGGACTAACCTTTTAATCGGAGGCCCAGCCCAGAATTGCTATTTTTTTTTGCCTATTTTAGGGTTTCGAAGAAAAGGAATATCAAACGGAGTCCAAACGGAATGAAACCTTCGGGAACGTGATTTTCTCACCGAACATGATCCAGGAGACTTGGACCCTACGTCAAGAAACAAAGGAGGAGGCCATGAGGTAGGGGGGCGCGCCTACCCCCCAGGCGCGCCCTCCACCCTCGTGGGCCCCCTGTTGCTCCACCGACGTACTCCTTCATCCTATATATACCTACGTACCCCCAAACGATCAGATACGGAGCCAAAACCCTAATTCCACCGCCGCAACTTTCTGTATTCACGAGATCCCATCTTGGGGCCTGTTCCGGAGCTCCGCCGGAGGGGGTATCCATCACGCAGGGCTTCTACATCATCACCATAGCCCCTCCGATGAAGTGTGTGTAGTTCACCTCAGACCTATGGGTCCATAGTTATTAGCTAGATGGCTTCTTCTCTCTTTTTGGATCTCAATACAATGTTCTCCCCCTCTCTTATGGAGATCTATTCGATGTAATCTTCTTTTTGCGGTGTGTTTGTTGAGACCGATGAATTGTGGATTTATGATCAAGTCTATCTATGAACAATATTTCAATCTTCTCTCAATTATTTTATGCATGATTGGTTATCTTTGCAAGTCTCTTCGAATTATCGGTTTGGTTTGGCCTACTAGATTGATCTTTCTTGCAATGGGAGAAGTGCTTAGCTTTGGGTTCAATCTTGCGGTGTCCTTTCCCAGTGACAGTAGGGGCAGCAAGGCACGTATTGTATTGTTTCCATAGAGGATAACATGATGGGGTTTTCATCATATTGCATGAGTTTATCCCTCTACATCATGTCATCTTGCTTAAGGCGCTACTCTGTTTTCATGAACTTAATACTCTAGATGCATGCTGGATAGCGGTCGATGAGTGGAGTAATAGTAGTAGATGCAGGCAGGAGTCGGTCTACTTGTCTCGGACGTGATGCCTATATACACGATCATACCTAGATATTCTCATAACTATGCTCAATTCTGTCAATTGCTCAACAGTAATTCGTTCACCCACCGTAAAATACTTATGCTCTTGAGAGAAGCCACTAGTGAAACCTATGGCCCCCGGGTCTATCTTCATCATATTAATCTTCCAATACTTAGTTATTTCCTTTTCTTTTATTTTACTTTGCATCTTCATCATAAAAATACCAAAAATATTATCTTATCATATCTATCAGATCTCACTCTCGTAAATGGCCGTGTATGGATTCACAACCCCTTATCGCGTTGGTTGCAAGGATTTATTTGTTTTGTGCAGGTACGAGGGACTCGCGCGTAGCCTCCTACTGGATTGATACCTTGGTTCTCAAAATTTGAGGGAAATACTTATGCTACTTTGCTGCATCATCCCTTCCTCTTCGGGGAAAAACAAACGCAGTGCTCAAGAGGTAGCACTGGCGGAACTCTCCCTCAAAGCTCAGCTGGATCTGAGTTCGAGGGACGTCATCGAGCTGAATGTGTCCTGAAATCGGAGGTGACGTACGTTCGGTACTTGATCGGTCGGATCGTGAAGACATACGACTACATCAACCGCGTTGTGCTAACGCTTCCGCTTTCGGTCTACGAGGGTACGTGGACAACACTCTCCCCTCTCGTTGCTATGCATCACCATGATCCTGTGTTTGCGTAGGAATTTTTTTGAAATTACTACGTTCCCCAATAGAAAAGTCCATCGCTCGTCCCCGACCGCCACTCATAAGGAAGACACTCAATAAATAAATCATGCTCCGACTTCATCACATAACGGTTCACAATATGTGCATGCTACGGGAATCACAAACTTCAACACAAGTATTTCTCAAATTCACAACTACTCAACTAGCATGACTCTAATATCACCATCTCCATATCTCAAAACAATTATCAAGTATCAAACTTCTCATAGTATTCAATGCACCTATATGAAAGTTTTTATTATTGCCATGTTTTTCTAAAGGACTCTCAAAATAATATAAGTGAAGCATGAGAGAACAATAGTTTCTATAAAACAAATCCACCACTGTGCTCTAAAAGATATAAGTGAAGCACTAGAGCAAAAACTATATAGCTCAAAAGATATAAGTGAAGCACATAGAGTATTCTAATAAATTTCAATTCATGTGAGTCTCTCTCAAAAGGTGTGTACAGCAAGGATGATTGTGGTAAACTAAAAATCAAAGACTCAAATCATACAAGACGCTCCCAGCAAAACACATATCATGTGGTGAATAAAAATATAGCCCCAAGTAAAGTTACCGATAGACGAAGACGAAAGAGGGGATGCCTTCCGGGGCATCCCCAAGCTTATGCTTTTTGTTGTCCTCGAATTTTACCTTGGGGTGCCATGGGCATCCCCAAGCTTAGGCTCTTTCCACTCTTTGTTCCATAATCCATTAAATCTTTACCCAAAACTTGAAAACTTCACAACACAAAACTCAAAATAGAAAATCTCGTGAGCTCCGTTAGCGAAAGAAAACAAAACACCACTTCAAGGTACTGTAATGAAATCATTCTTTATTTATATTGGTGTTAAACCTAATGTATTCCAACTTCTCTATGGTTTGTAAACTCTTTTACTAGCCATAGATTCATCAAAATAAGCAAACAACACAAGAAAAATAGAATCTGTCAAAAACAGAACAGTCTGTAGTAATCTGTAGCTAACGCAAGTTCTGGAACCCCAAAAATTATAAAATAAATTGCTGGACGTGAAGAATTTATCTATTAATCATCTGCAAAAATAATTAACTAAATAGCACCTTCCAAATAAAAATGGCAGCGATTCTCGTGAGTGCTAAAGTCTCTGTTTTCTACAGCAAGATCAAAAAGACTTTCCCCAAGTCTTCCCAACGATTCTACTTGGCACAAACACTAATTAAACACAAAAAACACAACCAAAACAGAGGCTAGGTAATTTATTTATTACTAAACAGGAGCAAAAAGCAATAAATAAAAATAAAATTGGGTTGCCTCCCAACAAGCGCTATCGTTTAACGCCCCTTGCTAGGCATAAAAGCGAAGATAGATCTAGGTATTGCCATCTTTGGTAGGCAATTCGTAAGTGGCTCTCATAATAGATTCATAAGGTAATTTAATTTTATTTCAGGGAAGTGTTCCATGCCTTTCCTTGATGGAATTTGGAATCTAATATTCCCTTCCTTCATATCAATAATCGCACCAATCGTTCTAAGGAAAGGTCTACCAAGAATAATAGGACATGAAGGATTGCAATCTATATCAAGAACAATTAAATCTATGGGCACATAGTTACTATTTGCAACAATAAGAACATCATTAATTCTTCCCATAGGTTTCTTAATAGTGGAATCCGCAAGGTGCAAGTTTAAAGAACAATCAACAAAATCACAGAAACCTAGCAAATCACACAAAGTTTTTGGAATCGTGGAAACACTAGCACCCAAATCACACAAAGCATAACACTCATGATATTTAATTTTAATTTTAATTGTAGGTTCCCACTCATCATAAAGTTTTCTAGGGATAGAAACTTCCAACTCAAGTTTTTCTTCATAATATTGCGTCAAAGCATCAACGATATGTTTAGTAAAAGCTTTATTTTGACTATAAGCATGAGGAGAATTTAGCACGGATTGCAACAAGGAAATACAATCTATCAAAGAGAAATTATCATAATTAAATTCCTTGAAATCCAAAATAGTGGGTTCATTGATATTTAAAGTTTCGATCTCTTCAATCCCACTTTTGACAATTTTAGCATCAAGATCTAAAGACTCTGAATTTTTGGAACGCCTTCTAGGTAAAGGTGGCTCATCTTCAGCCCCATCATTATCAAGATTCATATTGAAAAACAAAGATTTAATAGGAGACACCTCAATAACTTTTAGATCTTCATCCTTATTATCATGAAAACTAGAAGAACACGCTTTTATAAAGCAATCTTTCTTAGCACGCATCCTAGTGGTTCTTTCTTTGCACTCATCAA
Organism: Triticum aestivum; assembly: GCF_018294505.1. NCBI lineage: Eukaryota > Viridiplantae > Streptophyta > Magnoliopsida > Poales > Poaceae > Triticum > Triticum aestivum. The sequence continues at coordinate 224,258,656 of NC_057806.1, forward strand.
TGGAAATTCTCATGGCTTTGAGAGACTCATTGATATCATGCTTAGGTTGAATAGATCTAAGTTTCAAAGAATCAACATCAAGAGAAATTCTATCAACGTTCCTAGCCAACTCATCAATCTTAAGCAATTTTTGTTCAATCAGAGCATTGAAACTCTTTTGCAAAGTAATAAATTCTTTAATATTCGATTCAAAATCAGAGGGCATCTTATTATAATTTCCATAGGAATTGTTGTAGGAATTACCATAATTATTATAGGAATTACTAGGAAACGGCCTGGAATTAAAATTGCCTCTATACACGTTATTACCAAAATTATTCCTACCAACAAAATTCACATCCATAGATTCATTATTATTCTCAATCAAGGTAGACAAAGGAATATCATTAGGATCAGTTGGAGCACTCTTATTAGGAAACAATTTCATAAGTTCATCCATCTTTCCACTCAAAACATTAATCTCTTCAATTGCATGCACTTTTTTATTAGTAGATCTTTCGGTGTGCCATTGAGAATAATTAACCATAATATTATCTAGGAGTTTGGTAGCTTCTCCTAAAGTGATTTCCATAAAAGTGCCTCCCGTGGCCGAATCTAAAAGATTTCTTGAAGCAAAATTCAATCCGGCATAAAAGTTTTGTATAATCATCCAAAGATTCAAACCATGCGATGGGAAATTACATATCATTGATTTCATCCTCTCCTAAGATTGTGCAACATGTTCATGATCAGGTTGCTTAAAATTCATAATATCGTTTCTAAGAGAGATGATCTTAGAGGGAGGAAAATATTTAGAGATAAAAGCATCTTTTCACTTATTCCACGAATCAATACTATTTTTAGGCAAAGACGAAAACCAAGCTTTAGCACGATCTCTAAGCGAAAACGGAAATAGCTTCAATTTAACAATATCATTATCCACATCTTTCTTCTTTTTCATATCACACAAATCAACAAAGTTTTTTAGATGGGTAGCGGCATCTTCACTAGGAAGGCCAGAAAACGGATCTTTCATGACAAGATTCAGCAAAGCAGTATTAATTTCACAAGATTCAGCATCAGTAAGAGGAGAAATCAAAGTGCTAATAAAATCATTATTGTTGGTATTGGCAAAGTCACACAATTTAGTATTATCTTGAGCCATCGTGAAAAGCAAGCAATCCAACACACAAGCAAACAAGAAGCGGACAAAAGAAGGCAAATAGAAAAAGAGAAGGGGAACGGAGAGAGAGGGAGAGAGGAAAAGAGGCCGAATAAAATGACAAGGTTGAAATGGGGGAGAGGAAAATGAGAGGCAAATGGCAAATAATGTAATGTGAGGGATAAGAGTTTGTGATGGGTACTTGGTATATTTTGACTTGGAAATGGCGCCAAAAATGACTCGTTGTGGGAGTCAAATCTTGACTTGACTTGGCGCGAATCTCCCCGGCAACGGCGCCAGAAATCCTTCTTGCTACCTCTTGAGCACTGCGTTGGTTTTCCCTTGAAGAGGAAAGGGTGATGCAGTAAAGCAGTGTAAGTATCCCTCGGTTTTTGAGAACCAATGTATCAATCTAGTAGGAGATCATGCACAAGTCCCACACACCTACACAAACAAATAAGAACCTCGCAACCAATGCGATAAAGGGGTTGTCAAGCCCTTCTCGGTCACTTACGAGAGTGAGATCTGATAGATATGATAAGATAATATTTTTGGTATTTTCATGATAAAGATAAATAAAGATGCAAAGTAAAATAAACGGCAAAGGAAATAACTAAGTATTGGAAGATTAATATGATAAAAGATAGACCCGGGGGCCATAGGTTTCACTAGTGGCTTCTCTCAAGAGCATAAGTATTACGGTGGGTAAATGAATTACTATCGAGCAATTGATAGAATTGAGCATAGTTATGAGAATATCTAGGTATGATCATGTATATAGGCATCACGTCCGAGACAAGTAGACTGACTCCTGCCTGCATCTACTACTATTACTCCACACATCGACTGCTATCCAGCATGCATCTAGAGTATTAAGTTCAAGAGAACAGAGTAATGCTTTAAGGAAGATGACATGATGTAGATGGATAAACTCATGCAATATGATATAAACGCCATCTTTTTATCCTCGATGGCAAAAATACAATACGTATCGGTTCCCTTTCTGTCACTGGGATCGAACACCGCAAGATTGAACCCAAAGCTAAGCACTTCTCCCATTGCAATAAAGATCAATCTAGTAGGCCAAACCAAACTGATAATTCAAAGAGACTTGCAAAGATAAACCAATCATACATAAAAGAATTCAGAGGAGAATCAAATATTGTTCATAGATAATCTAGATCATAAACCCACAATTCATCGGATCTCGACAAACACACTGCAAAAGAAGATTACATCGAATAGATCTCCAATAAAATCGAGGAGAACTTTGTATTGAGCTCCAAAGTGAGAGAAGAAGCCATCTAGCTAATAAGTATCGACCCGTAGGTCTGAAGTAAACTACTCACACATCACTGGAGAGGCCATGGAGTTGATGTAGAGGCCCTCCGTGATCAATGCCCCCTCCGGCGGAGCTCCGGAAAAGGCCCCGAGATGGGATCTCTCGAGTACAGAAGGTTGCGGCGGTGGAATTAGGTTTTCGTGTTGCTCCTGGATGTTTGGGGGGGGTACGTGGATATATATAGGAGGAAGAAGTACATGGGTGGAGCAACGGAGGGCCCGCGAGGGTGGAGGGCGCTCCCAGGGGGTAGGCGCGCCCCCCCTGCCTCGTGCCTTCCTCCCTTGTTTCTTGACGGCCACTCCAAGTCTCCTGGATCACGTTTGTTGAGAAAATCACGTTCCCGAAGGTTTCATTCCATTTGGACTCTGTTTGATATTCCTTTTATTCAAAACCCTAAAATAGGCAAAAAAACAGCAGTTTGGGCTGGGCCTCCGGTTAGTAGGTTAGTCCCAAAAATGATATAAAAGTGTAAAATAAAGCCCATTAACATCCAAAATAGATAATATAATAGCATGGAGCAATCAAAAATTATAGATACGTTGGAGACGTATCAGCAGTCACGTCCAGCTGTGACCTTCCCGTTTTCCATGTGTCAGGAGGAAGGTGCGCCGGACTATATCCAGAGGTTCGAGCGGGCATACTTCCCGTAGCCAGGATTCAAATCCTGCCGTGCAGACGGGCGCTAATGCAGGGGCGACGCCGGACTGTCCTCCAGCCGAGGACTCGGATGATGTATCCATCACCAACTCGGAAGTGGAGAGTGCCATGTATTATTGGCGCCGCCGGGCCATTTTACAAGACCCTGGCTTTTCAGAAGAGTCGTTTAACGCTTTCAAGTTAGCCGATGCATACATCCAAGCTGCTCGAGATGGGATTAACAGGGCCACAAAGCAACATTTGAAAGATGTGCAGGTAAATTCTATGATAACCATATGCCAGTAGCCCCCGAGACTTCAAGGAGTTGAAACAACTGATTTAAGGATCAATGTACAACTAGGTGCTTACGGAGAGGAACACCTAGCTAGCTCAGGAACTAGAAAAGTGTCGGCGCCAGCTGCTTGCTGCCAATGCCGAACTGGAGAAATACAAGGCATCTCCCGGTAATATTTTTCTCTATCGAAAATTCATAATGATACACCAATAGTGTGAATCTGGGTTCTAATCTTTGTGTTGGGTCGTTAGACAAGTACGAGAGCAGCTGGTCACCGCGTGAAGCGAAGAACATGGAGCCAAAAGGCTACTAGTAGCGGGCGAGCGCGTATTGACAAAAGTCATTGAAGAGAAAAAGAAACTCCAGGATTCGAACACCAAACTGGGCGAAGAGCTGAAAGATGTGCGAGCACAGTTAGCCGACTCTGTGAATGAGAACAAGAAGCTGCGAGGCAGCATATTCAGTATGTGGCCGCTTTTATCTTATAGCAGTTTGGAGGTAGTTGTAGCTAATATAGCTGTAATTGCAGGTGTATTGACGAACCGCCCCGAAGAGGAAGTGTCCGGATCATCAAATGATCTTCTACAAGGGCTGTCGCAATTGCACGAGCAAGCTCGGCAGGCTATGCAGACTGTAGTCAAGGCTTTATGGCCATACGACTCCCCTCCAGGAAGCATGGAGAAGCTGGTAGAGTTGTTCAAGGGAGCTTGACGGTGTATCCGGCTGTGGAAGATATCTGCCTACCGAGAGGGTGCGCGAGAGGCCTGGGCCATGGTGAAGACGCGATATACCAAGCTGGATCCTAATCACATGGCTCATGTCGGACCGGAAGGGCTAAATGGGGAAGAAATTCTCGTTAGTATAGTGTATGACCAATTAGAGGTGGCCGCCAAATATTCCCAATAGGATTGTAAGTTAGACTACCTGTTGGAAGGTGTAGAGGAAGAGGTGTTCGAGTCCAAGTGACTGTGTACTTTCCTCATCTAGCCGAATTGTATATCATTTGTCATGGCAGACCTTTTCACTTCAACCTCCGGACCCAAAGGTGCGGAGTGTTTCCGAATACCGTCGCGGCCGAATAGGCCGGGGTATGCCTGGAAAACTAGGCGTAGGGGTTGATACGTCCATTTTGCATCATGCTTTTATATCGATATTTATTGCATTATGGGCTATTATTACACATTATGTCACAATACTTATGCCTATTCTCTCTTATTTTACAAGGTCTACATAAAGAGGGAGAATACCGGCAGCTGGGATTCTGGGCTGGAAAAGGAGCAAATATTAGAGACCTATTCTACACAGCTCCAAAAGTCCTGAAACTTCGCGGAAGATGTTTTCCAAATATATAAAAAATACCGAGAGCAAGAACTTCACCAGGGGGGCCACACCCTGCCCACGAGGGTTGGGGGCGCGCCCTACCCCCCTGGGCGCGCCCCCTACCTCGTGGGCCCCCTGGTGGCCCTCCGGTGGCCATCTTCTGCTATATGGAGTCTTCCGATGGGAAAAAACTCATAAGCCATCTTCTCGGACGAAACTCCGCCGCCACGAGGCGGAACCTTGGCGGAACCAATCTAGGGCTTTCATAGAGCTGTTCTGCCGGGGAATCTTCCCTCCTGGAGGGGGAAATCATCGCCATCGTCATCACCAACACTCCTCTCATCGGGAGAGGGCAATCTCCATCAACATCTTCATCAGCACAATATCATCTCAAAACCCTAGTTCATCTCTTGTATCCAATTCTTGTCTCTAAGTCCGGGATTGGTGCTAGTAGGTTGCTAGTAGTCTTAATTACTCCTTGTAGTTGATGCTAGTTCGTTTAATTGGTGGAAGATCATATGTTTAGATCCTATATGCATAATAATACCCCTCTAATTATGAACATGTTTATGCTTTGTGAGTAGTTACTTTTGTTCCCGAGGACATGGGAGAAGTCTAGCTATTAGTAGTCATGTGAATTTGGTATTCGTTTGATATTTTGATGAGATGTATGTTGTCTCTCCTCTGGTGGTGTTATGTGAATGTCGACTACATGACACTTCACCATTATTTGGGCCTAGAGGAAGGCATTGGGAAGTAATAAGTAGATGATGGGTTGCTAGAGTGACAGAAGCTTAAACCCTAGTTTATGCGTTGCTTCGTAAGGGGCTGATTTGGATCCATATGTTTCATGCTATGGTTAGGTTTTACCTTAATACTTTTGTTGTAGTTGCGGATGCTTGCAATAGAGGTTAATCATAAGTGGTTTGGTTCCACGGTCCATTTCCCCCCCATGGAGGTACAAAGGAATTCTTCCTTGTTGTGGCTTTCTCCTCTGCCTCTTTTCTTCTCACGGTTGAATTGGTCGGTCTTGCGCTTCAATGCTGTATTGGTGGATCCGCCTCTGGTTTCAATGTCAAACACCTGGTTGGTCGTCAATTTCGTTTCTCTGTGGCTTCAAATAAAGTTGGTCATTTCATTTACGGCCTTAAGGACCGTGTTTGGCCGTCTGCCATTTCAATCTCTATCGTCATTCGGTTTGGTCCACTACTAGTAATGATCATACTTGGCATTTTGACCAAGAGCTTTCTGAAGTGGTTATTCGTTCTCCTGTGGCTATCAAAACAAAACCCAACTTCTTAACTAGAGGGGATTATCAACAAGCTGGGTCCTCGAAAGAACTGACAAAATTTGGTTTAGAGCATACATTTGCAACTAAAGATGCATCTCATGAAGTCAACACTAATAAGGCTCAAGGATCCACTCATAACCAGGATTCATTGGTTCACGATGATCAAACTCTGGTTCATTGTTCAACCATTTCGTTTGGTAGCTTTCATTCGAATGTTCCTACGCAACACGAAGGCAACAATGCTATCCATTTTGGCAATTTCCAATCAGTCATTAAAACATATTCTCAAGGATAGCAATCCACATTTATTGGCAGTAATTACCGGTCCTCTTATTGGGATTCTATTCCTACTTTTACTCTTCTTCACATTATGGATTTCCGACATGTTGGTTATGATGATGCACACATTACCAAAATTTGGGCCCTGGACTTGGTCCCAATGGATGATTATATTTTCAGAAGAGTCAACAAATGTTCCCACTGTTATCAATTGGGCCATCTGGGTACAAACTGCCCAATTTTACAAAATATGGAATCGGGCCTGGCCCAGGATAGCCCCACGGTACCGGATGCTTCTGATGACAGGCGTGGGATGGACAAGTTAAGATTTCCTTGCAACATTTGCTCCTCCATGGAACATTTTTCGGATCTTTGTCCTTCCAAATTATATTGTCAACATTGCCATCTTTTAGGACACTTGCCTACTAATTGTGGAACAAGGAATTGCTTGTATCTTTGGTCGCAACCCAAAATAGACACACCAGAAAATATTCACTTGGCTAACGATAATCAATGGGATTATATTCCTTCTCAAGTACTAGTAACAAGGCAACCGGTCACCGATTGTGTTATCAAATCGCCATCACATCAGAGTCAGATATCCACTTGCCCCAGACCATCGATTACCTTCCCTAACTGCAATAAATCTCTACACGAATCTGTAGCCACCCGATGCAGTATCTGTGGCCGGTATGGACACATGGCATTTACCTGTTGGAGGGAGAGAGAGGCATAAAGATTAGTTTGGAAGCCTAAATCAATCTCCGCTGCCGTTCCGCATTCCACCTCCCCTCCCCTGCCCACCTCGAGAGCTCCGGACCTTGCAACAATGGCGAACTACCCCGTCAACATTGTTCCCTACATCCCCACGGGGATGACCATCGAGCTCGGACCGCAGGATCGGATTGTGCGCAGCGACATGGCGGTGCACCCGGTCCCTCCTCTCAACCACGACTTCCTTGCCATTGCTGAGGTGAATCGCCATGTCCCGTTCCATCATAAAGCTGCTCTAAGGCAAGTCATCACTAGTCTTCTCCATGAGTCCAACTTTGTCCCCACTGAAGTAGATGACCACCCGCTTGGCATTGCTATTTATGGTTTTCCATCGCCTCTGATGCGTGACAATGTCGTCGGTACTACTTTTGAGATTGATGCTGAGGAGGATGGTGACATGAACACAATAGTATCTTTTGTTTCGCATGATGAGGCACTCAATATGAGGCTCACAACCTATGGCCCAGATGTGTGGATTTTGTATATTGGTTTTCCGCAAGATTATCAGACTTACCACTATTTGCATAGATCTGTTGATGGCTTTGGTAGTTTGACTCACTAGCACAACCCCAGAGGAGATAGGAAGTATGTTTTGATCAGGGTTAAGGTCATTCATCTCAGATTGGTCCCAAAGAGTCTAGTTATCAGACAACTTGGTGGCAATCGTCGCTGCTGGACTATGTGTGTTACAATGCTGCGCAGCTCTAACTGGAATGCACATCTGCCTGAAGTCCCACCTGCTGGGGAGGATCCACCACCTCAAGATGGAATACCACACCCCCTCTATGGTGAGGGCCTCAATGCTGAGCAGCTTTACCAAATGTAGCTCAATAATTGGATGGCTCAGCAAGGAGCTGGAAACAATGTTGCAGAAGAGGTGGGTGAGAATGCTGCAGTACAAGTGGATATTGAGATTCAGCCTCAGTGGGGAGAGTGGCCTCCATCTCCACCTCCTGCCCCACCTACACTCTACAACTTCCAAGAATGGCTGGCAAATGAAGGATTACAAGTCCAAGATGGTATCCTACCCAGCAACAATCTATAGGACAGTCCTTTTGCAGCTTGGAATGACTCAATCTCCCAAAGCAGTTCAGCCACAAGTTCAAACTCTGAGGCACTTGTGCTTGTGCCAGTTAACATTCTGCAGGCCCTACAGAGGAATGGAGCTCTCAACACTATAGCCACTGCCCCAAGTAACCCAGCTGTGCAAGTAAATGAGTTGATGCTGCAACACAACTTTCAGGTGCAGAGCCCTCAAGTACAGATCAGAATTCCTGTTACAAATGCTGGTATGAACATACACTTTTCTACTAATAATGAGTTCATGAACACCATGCTAGTTGCTGAACCATTATCATTTGTGCCCATTACAAACTTTCTCTCAAGCTCCATCATTCCAACTTTGGCAACTTATGGTCCTTAGGCACATGGCTATGGCATTCGGCCGACCAATTTGGACATTCATCTAGCTCTTTCTGAATCCTTGGATGGCTCTGTCCAAGTGACCTCCTTTGTCTCACAAGGGGAGGTTGATGGCTCTATCACTTCAACTGCTCAAACCTCGTCGATGAGTAGTGAGGATCTAGCTGGTTCTGTTGCTCAGCAGAGTGCAGTTACATTATCTGAAACTTCTGAAGTGCAGGAAATGGATACTGGTTCAGTTGTGTCTGAACTTTCTGAAGTGCAGGAAATGGATACTTCTGAGATTATGCCTGCTGTGCAAACTGAGGTCTCTGTGGGGGGCCATCCTGGCAGGCATTGCAAGAACAAAGCTCCGGTCTCCGTGCTCAGTGTGCATAGAAGCGCTCGATCCAACAAATACGATGGGTTCAAAGTGCATTCCATTACTGACAGCAAGAAAAAAGCTTCCAAGGTCAAACCTAGAGTGACTCCATCTACTGTAGTCATTATTGAGCTCACTGAAGACCAAATAGAAGTGGAGGAAATCCCTCCTTCGATGACTGTGGCCCAAATTCAGGAAATTGCTGTGCAGAAGTGTGTTGTCCCTCCTGAAGAAGTGACTGAAGAAATGCTCCTTGCAGACAAGGGGGCAGGCCCTTCCTCATTTTAATTTACTTTCTGTTTAATTTTCTTAATGGTTCTCTCGAACTGCAACGTTTTATGTTGGAATATCCGGGGTATGAACTCTAACCCCAAGCTTTTGGCTCTATCAAATGCTATTGCTGCTAGTGGTTGCTCAGTTATTTGCTTACAAGAAACCAAAAAGCCTATTTTTGATAACTCATACATTAAAACATGTTGCCCTAAACGGTTTGATAAGTTTGCATTCATTCCTTCAAGAGGTGCATCTGGGGGAATTGTGACCATTTGGAATAGTGCTATCTTCTCTGGCACTATGTTAATTGAGGAAGAATTTGCCCTAGTCACTAAATTTAAATCACATCAATATTCTCAAGAGTGGACTTTGGTAAACATATATGGGCCTTGCCAGGGTGAAACAAGAGTTGATTACACAACCTGGCTGCTTAATCTTCACATACTTCACAATGAAGACTGGCTGCTTGTTGGGGATTTTAATTACATCCGCAGCCCTAACAATAGAAATAAACCAGGTGGTAATATTAATGACATGATCACATTTAATGACTTCATTCACACACAAGGTCTGATTGAACTACCACTTAAGGGGCGATCATACACATGGAGCAACATGCAAGAGGACCCTCTACTTGAACAACTAGATTGGTTCTTCACCTCAAATAATTGGACCACCTCTTACCCTAATACCACTGTAAAACCTCTTTCTAAACCAGTTTCTGATCATATTCCCTGTGTGATCTCCATCGAGACTAACATCCCTAAAAGTAATCTCTTTCGATTTGAATCATACTGGATTCAACATCCTGGCTTCATGGAGGTGGTGGAATCATCATTGAACAAAATAATCCCCTCAAATAACTATGCCACGATTATCTGCCGAAAATTTAAGGCTCTCAGATATGAACTCAAACGATGGAGTAAACAGATATCCAAACTGGCCACTGCTATAGCTAACTCCAATGCTGCACTTTCTGATCTGGACGCGTTGGAAAATAAAAGGGCCCTCACAATACCTGAAAGTAACTTCAGAAGAATTCTCAACAAACATCTGCTTAGACTCCTTGATTACCAAAAACAATATTGGAGAAAAAGATGCACCATAAGGTGGGCCACTTTTGGGAATGAGGACCCAAAATTCTTCAAAGCAATGGCCTCTGAGCGATATCGACGGAACAGTATTTCATCTCTACAACTAGATAATGGCACCATAATTGAGGATCATATTGGTAAAGAAGCACTAATTTACCAAAGCTTTAAAGAGAGATTGGGCACTTCAAGAGAATTCCAAATGAAATTTGATCTAGCCAATATTATCAAAAAGCGTAATGACCTGGATCAGCTGACAGTACCATTCACTAAAGAAGAAATTGATGCTGTCATTAAGGAATTGCCTGCGGATAGAGCACCAGGGCCGGATGGTTTTACTGGACTTTTTCTTAAATCTTGCTGGCACATTATCAAGGAGGATTTCTATAAATTGTGCGACCAGTTCCATGAAGGGACTTTAAACCTTGAGAGCATCAATGATGGGTACATAACCTTAATACCTAAAATCTCCTCTCCGGCCACAGTCAATGATTTCAGACCCATCACACTCCTCAATTGTTGCCTAAAGGTCATCACTAAACTGCTTGCCAACCGACTCCAAAAACTCATTCTAAAGATCATACATAGAAACCAATATGGTTTCATCAAGGGCAGAGCAGTTCAAGATTGCCTTGTATGGGCGTTCAAATATATACATCAATGCCAAACGTCTAAGAACAAAATTGTCCTCCTTAAATTGGATTTTGCAAAAGCTTTCGACACCATTGAGCATGATGCAATGTTAGACATAATGAAGCACATGGGTTTCAATGATAAATGGATCCAATGGATTCAAACAATATTTTCCACGGGGAAATCTTCAGTTCTTCTTAACAGAGTGCCGGGCAGACAATTTCTTTGCAAAAGTGGTGTGCGTCAAGGAGACCCCCTCTCTCCACTTATATTCGTTCTAGCTGCAGATCTTCTCCAAGCGGCCATTAATGATGCCTTCAGACATGGTCTCCTACATCTACCATTCCCAAGACCAAATCAAAAGGATTACCCTGTCATACAATACGCGGATGACACCATAATCATAATGCCGACTTGTCAAGACCAAGCGCAATTAATGAAAGGGATCCTCACTGACTATGCCACCTCCATTGGCCTCAAAATGAACTTCCACAAATCGACCTTGATTCTTATGAATTGTGATGCGAATTTAAGCCAAGACATTTCTCAAATCTTTGGATGCAAAATAGGGAAAATGCCCTTCACATACCTCGATTTACCTCTTGGCACCTCTAAACCTTCTGTACAAGACCTAATGCCAATCGTTTGCAATATGGAAAGAAGGCTAACGTCCACTCTGTCAATGATGTCATATGGCTCCAAATTATCTCTCCTCAACACAGTAATTACCTCACTAACAATTTTTGCACTATGCACACTTCGATTTCCACCAAAAATACTTGAGTTGTTGGATAAATTGAGAAGGAAATGTTTATGGACAAAAAAATAGAGCAAGGTGAAAAATGTAATTCTTTAGCTGCATGGGACAGAGTATGCAGACTAAAAAATGTGGAGGGCTTGGGATAATAAACCTCAGGATACAAAGTGATGCGTTGCTATTAAAGTACTTACACAAATTCTACAATAGATATGATCTCCCTTGGGATGAATTGATCTGGTCCACTTATTACACTGACAAAATTCCACATGCCTCTGACCCATGTGGATCATTTTGGTGGAAAGACATTCTTAAACTAACTCCTATCTTTAGAGGGATCTCAAGGGTTCAGATGCTTGTTGGAGACAATGTGCTATTCTGGAAAGATCTTTGGCTGGATGAAATTCTCACAGACACACATCCCAGGGCATTTTCATATGCAAGAAATGAAGATTGTTCTATCAAAGACTTCCTGACCATCAACTCCCTAGAGGAACAGTTCTATTTGCCACTCTCTAGCCAAGCCCTAGAGGAGGTACAAGATATGCAAGGCCTTATGGCCCAAATAACTTTTGACAACAGTCAAAACGCAAAAGATGTATGGTCTTACACTTGGGGGAGTAGAGAATTCTCTGTGAAAAAATATTATAGCTTCTACTTTAGAGACATGAGGGCCCACAAATCGTACCAGTGGTTATGGAAATCAAAAGTCACAACCAAAATCAAAGTTTTTGGCTGGATGGTACTTTCGGATAGATTAAACACAAGAAACATGCTGAAAAGAAGACACTACAATATTGGTACTAACCTTAGCTGCCTACTCTGTGGACAAAAAGAAGAAGATATTGATCATATGATCCTCACATGCCCATTCAGTAGAAGCTGCTGGGCCACTTTTGGTTTGGACCCTGGACCACAAGCCAACAGATTGTCCTGGATGGAACAAGCAAAAATTAGCTGGAATCGACCTCTATTCATGGAAATTATACTACAAGCTTCCTGGAGTATATGGAAAGAGAGGAATAACAAGCTGTTCAGAAATATCCAACCTACATACAAATCCTGGCTAAACAGATTCAAGGAAGATTTTGGCCTTTTACAGTATAGGGCTAAAGATATTAAGAAAGACTTTATCTTCTTACTTCTAGATTCATTGCCCTTTGATTAGCACACCCCCTTTACTCTTTACCCCATCACCACAAAGTGGGATGGGTGCCATGTACATGATGTAACACACTATGTAAATGTGTTGTGATAATTAATATATGACAGTGGGGGCCTCCCCCACTGTCTCGGTTCCTCAAAAAGAAACCTTGTACGGAAGGCCTTGCGAACAAGGGCTCGAGCTGCGGCATGGTGCCCGCCGAGTCCGGCATGAATTTCAGCCAAGAGCTGCCACCCCTCTTCCTCGGATATACATCGTTGAAGGACTCCGGTGGCGCTTTTCTTGTAGAACTCTCCATCATGAACCTTGTAGGCCTTTGAACGTCGGACAATGCAGCGGGCCTCATTCTGGTCCTCACGAAGCTCTTTCCTGTTGAGGTAGGCCAGGAAAGGTTTGGTCCATGGGGCAATGACTGCCATGATGAGATGTGCCGATGGTGTTATTTTGATGGCTGAGCCCCCGACGACGTTGGTGTTTCCGGGATCTTGGATTATGTTTGGTTCCGGACTAGTATTGCCGTTTTCCCCCTGCCATACCACGGATGGATTGAAGAGCCTTTCCAGGAAAATATTAGGTGGGACGGGGTCGCGCTTTGCGCCAATACAAGCAAGAACATCCACCGCTTGATTACTTTCTCGAGCCACATGATGGAACTCGAGTCCCCCGAACCGGGCCGACATTTTTATGACTGCGTTACGATACACTGCCATCTTCGGACCTTCGGACCTTTAGCGTCGAAATCTCCATTTATTTGAGATATTGCAAGGTTGGAGTCCCCGCGTACTTCTAGGCATTGTCTGCCCATGGAGACAGCCATCCGGAGACTATGTAATAAGGCCTCGTATTCGGCTGCATTATTGGAGTCAGTGTATAGTATTTGGAAAACTTACTCGACGATGTCTCTAGTAGGGGACGTTAGAACAACGCCTGCTCCTAACCCTGCCAGCATTTTGGAGCCGTCGAAGTACATGACCCAATTGGAGTATGTGTTGTAATCTTTAGGGAGTTCGGCCTCTGTCCATTCGGCGGCGAAGTTGGACAGTACTTGGGATTTTTTTTTGACCATGAAGACTGCAGGGCTTACACCCCACAACATTTTATTAAAAATAAAGCAAACACATACAGGGTTTCCTCAAGGTGAGGAAAGAAAAAATAACAAAGAAAAAAGAAAGAAAGAGGAAGAAAAACTATACAGGGTAGGGGAGCACTATACCTATAAATTACAAATAAACAAAGGAGATAAACAAGAACTCTCCTCAAGGAGGAAGAAAATCAATGCACTTAAGAAGGGCGTCTCTAAATTTCTGTTTTATTCGGTGGGAGAGCAGAGTGGTATCATGAATAAAGCTATTCCTCCATGCCCTGAAAGAGGGTTGAATTTCCTGAAAGTTCTATCATTCCCGATCTTCCAAATATTCCACCAGGCCAAGAAAACCACCTCCCCAAAAAAAGGTTTGTTGAAATCCTTCCTTGCATGATGAGCAATTTCCACCATATCGTCACCATTTTTCCATTCAATTTGTAGGTAGTTCCAGACTCGAGCACTAAAATTGCACTGGAAGAACAGGTGATTTCTGTCCTCCAGATCTCCAGTCAGACAAAGAACACATTCAGGCCCTTCATTAATTCTCCAATGTCTCCTCTGAATCATGTCCTTGGTGTTAATCCTGTCCATGATGACAAGCCAAGCAAACATCTTGATCGACATAGTGCAGCAACTTTTCCATATCCATCCCAGGATGGGGTTTGAGACCATTGGCTGATAGACAAAATCATAAAACTTTTTTGCTGTATACTCTGATTTCTTGCCATGCCTCCATTCCCAGTGGTCATTAGATTGATTGTCCAAATGGAAAGACCCCATTAATGAGGAGAGCTGTTGCATTTCTTGGAAGGCTTGTTCAGTCATAGGCGAGTAGAAAAGCTCCTGAAAAGAACTAGCCTGAAAAACTTCCTTAACTGAGAGGTTTTTGTGGAGACAAAAAGAAAATAGCCTAGGAAATTGCTCTTGCAGAGGAACCGAACTGTTCCCAATTTGCCAGTAGTCTGACAAGAACTGCACTGTATCTCCACTATGAACATCAACCAACGTAATGGCTCTGAAATTATCCATCAACTTGCATACATCTTTCCACCAAAAGGAGCCACAGAGAACAGTATCATGTGGAATCCTTTCAAAGTAGTAAGAATCCCAAACTAATTGCACCCAGGGCACATCCACCTTATTATAAAATTTGCTGAGGTGTTTCAATAAGAGAGCATCATTCTGCAGTCCAAGGTTTAAAATCCCAAGCCCCCCCTTTGACTTAGGTCTACAAACAAGTTGCCAAGCCACCAGTGAGTGACCCTTTTCCTGACCATATTTCCTCCATAAACACTGCCTTTGGATTCTTTCCAATTGTTTTAAAATACCCTGAGGAATGGACAAGCTACAAAGGTAAAAGATAGGCAAGGAAGAGATCACAGAATTGACTAATTGCAGTCTGCTCCCTTGTGGCAAGAACCATGAACTTGCTGTCAATCTTCTCTCCATACAATCCACAAGAGGAAGGAGGTCAACTATTTTAGGCCTGGTGGTCCCCACTGGCAGCCATATGTAAAAGGCATAGTGCCTAATTTGCAATCAAAAAAGGCAGCCAGGTCAGAAGCATCCTGCTCATCTACATTGATAGGATACATGGAGGATTTATGGAAATTGATCTGCAGTCCAGTTGCCTGTGAGAAGGAATGCAAAACTGATTTCAGAGCCCTTAATTGACTTAGATCAGCATTTAGGAATAGCAGTGTGTCATCTGCATATTGGACCACTGGGAAATCTAGATCATGGGTAAGCAGGGGCCTGCTTATTAAACCTTGTTGGAGAAGATTGTTCACTAAAGTCTGTAAAAGATCAGCCGCAATAACAAATAGTAAGGGAGAAATTGGGTCCCCTTGCTTGACTCCACATTTGCATTTGAAATGATGACCAGGGACTCCATTCAGTAGTACAGAAGAAGTGCCAGAAGACAGCAACTGCTTAATCCAAACAATCCACCTTTCATCAAAACCTTTTGCAATTAAGATCTTTATGATTGCCTCGTGCTGGATAGAGTCAAAAGCCTTTTCAAAGTCCAACTTAAGCAAAAGGATGGGCCTTTTAGACTGATTGCACTGATGGATATACTCAAATGTCCAAGCAAGACAATCCTGGATTGTTCTTCATTTGATGAAACCATATTGGTTTTTATGCACACATTTGGTGATCTCCAGTTGGAATCTGTTAGCAGCAAGCTTTGTAAGAAACTTTAGGCCAACAGAGGTTAGAGAGATTGGTCGAAAATCTCCCACACCCTCAGGTGTCTGCTTCTTTGGGACCAGGGTAATGAATGCATCATTCAAATTTTCTAATTGCACTGTTCCAGCATGAAACTCCGTAACCAGCTGTATAAAATCAGCAGAAATTATATGCCAACACTTTTTTAAAAAGAGCCCGTTAAAGCCATCAGGTCCAGGGCCCTTATCAATAGGCAAGTCCTTGATAACCTGCTCAATTTCTTTTAATTCAAAAGGTTTTGTGAGCACCTCCAAACCCTGGACCCTGGGTATTAGAGACAATATGGTTGCATCCAAAGAAATTGACTTAACTGTCCCCATTCTGCTTTTGAAGGTTGTCAGGAATTCTCTGGCCATTTCCTCATGGTTAGATGTTACTGTTCCATCTGACAGCAACAAGCTTGCCACAGAGTTTTTTCTAAATCTTTCAGTTGCCATGGCCTGAAAGAATTTGGAGTTTTCCTCTCCCACTTTGATGTACCTAATTGTACATCTTTTCCTCCAGTACAAGTATTGTATGTGAAGCAGGTGTTCATGGTGCATTTTAATTATTTTCCTGAAATTAAACTCAGGCCTGGATAAAGATCTCTTATCTTCAAGATTGTCCAACCAAAGAATTACCCAGTTACACTTCTCAATCAACCTTTTGATGTGTGATAAACCTTTCTGCCATTTCTTGAGAGCAAACCTCAAAGCTTTCAGTTTGTCCACAATTATTGCCGAAATATGGGTCTTACGACTGGGGCGAGCCCACACCTCCTGCACACATTCCATAAAGCCTGCCTGATGAATCCAAAAGTTTTCAAACCTGAAGATATGTGCTTTGGGAATTGCTGTACTGATGGCCACCAGACAAGGAACATGATCAGATGCAGTCTTTGCCAAAGGGGTCAGTTGGGTCATGGGATATATGTTAATCCAACTTGCAGAAGTAAAAACCCAGTCCAACTGTTCCAGGAGTGGCCTATCTTGCATGTTAGACCATGTGAATTTACGTCCTTTTAGAGGAAGTTCTAACAATCCCAAATGGCCAAATATTTCATTGAAAATGAACATATCATTAATATCACCCCCGGGGAGATTTCTATTATCAATGGAACGGATGAAGTTGAAGTCCCCCATTAACATCCACATCTCATTCGGATCAATGTCCAAATTGTAAATCCAGGAGACAAACTCATCTCGCAACTCACCCTGGCATGGACCATACACATTAACCAGAAACCATTGTTCATTATTATGGACTGAGGTAAAATGCATAACAATAGCATATGGTTTAACTGTGAGAAGGGTGCCACGGAACATATCAGATCGCCATGCTGTTAAGAGGCCCCCAGATGCTTCGCTAGAGGGAGACTCAACAAATTGATCGAACCCTTGAGGACAAATTCTTTTCATGATAGAGCGCGAGCAAGAGGGTAACTTAGTTTCCTGCAAACAAAGCACTGAGCACTGACTCTCTATCACTTTCTCCTTGAGAGAGCGCTGCCTAGCATCTGAATTCAGACCACGAACATTCCAGCATAGAACTTTCCAACTACGCGTTGTGACACGATTCATGGATAACCATTGCGTACAGAAGTAATAAAAGTGTGGCACATAATGCCACACCCTCCAAAATAAAGCTAAATTCAGTACCCCAGAGTGTCACCTCCCAGCCCGGACTTAGTTCAACAGTAATAAAAATAGACACAGCCAGCACCATCAGACTTGGCATATAAAGTAACATAAAAACTAATTGGAAGATGCAGATGAGTTCTCCTGTGGATTAGCCATAAGCTTGTCCACCGTTAGGAGCGCAGGATCAACCTCCAACTGCGCCCCCACAGCTTGGAGAACATGAAGCGGGGTGTGAGGTGGTGCAGTGGGCCGAGCATCTTCAGTACTTGGGATTTGATAGCTCGACATGGTTTATATGTAATGTCAAATGGGAGGAGTTCAATAGCCCATTTGGCAATCCGGCCCGTAACACTGCGGTTGTTTATGATGCCATTGAGTGGTACTTCGGAGGCCACCGTGATCGAACACTCCTAGAAGTAGTGACGGAGATTTAGGGATGCCATGAAGACCGCATATGCTATTTTTTGATAATGAGGGTACCAGAATTTGCATGGTGTAAGGACAGTAGATACGTAGTATACTGGCTTCTGAAGCGGGAATTTATGTCCGTCCTGTTCTCGTTCAACGACGAGTACGGTGCTCACCACCTGGTGTGTTGCCGATATGTATAATAACATCGGTTCGCTGGCGTTTGGTGCGGCCAGGATTGGATTGCTCGCAAGAAGGGTTTTTATTTCCTCCAGTCCAGTTGTTACCGAGTCCGTCCACTCGAAGTGGTCGGTTCGTCGTAGAAGGCGATAGAGTGGCAGTGCCTTCTCTCCCAATCTGGAGATAAAGCAGCTTAGAGCTGCTACGCAACCCGCAAGATTTTGAACTTGTTTAAGGTCTGTTGGCTTAGCCAATTGTGACAAAGCTCAGATTTTGGCTAGGTTTGCTTCGATTCCTCAATTAGAAACAATGAAGCCCATCAGTTTTCCAGTGGGGATGCCGAAGACACACTTTTCCGGGTTGAGCTTAATGTCATACGCCCAGAGGTTGTCGAATGTAAGACGTAGGTCATCTATTAGTGTTTCGACGTGCCTGGTTTTGATGACGACGTCATCGACGTAAGCCTCTACTGTTTTGCCGATCTATTTCTCCAGGCATGTTTGAATCATGCGTTGGTATGTGGGGCCGGCATTCTTGAACCCAAAGGGCATGGTGCTGAAGCAGAATGGCCCATATGGGGTGATAAATGCTGTTGTGGCTTGATCGGACTCCTTCATTTTGATTTGGTGGTATCCGGAATATGCATCGAGGAAACACAGTGAGTTGTGTCCTGCGGTGGCGTCGATGATTTGATCAATGCGGGGGAGGGGGAAAGGATCCTTATGGCAAGCCTTGTTAAGGTCTTTGAAATCGACGCAGAGGCGCCATGATTTGTCCTTCTTTGGTACCATCACCAGGTTTGCCAGCCAGTCCGCGTGTTTGATTTCTCTAATGAATCCGGCCTCGATGAGTTTGGTTAGCTCCTCCCCCATGGCTTGTCGCTTGGGTTCGGAAAAGCGCCGCAGTGATTTCTTGACCGGTTTAAACCCCTTTAATTTATTGAGGCTATGTTCGGCCAGCTCGCATGGGATCCCTGGCATATTTGAAGGGTGCCAGGTGAATATGTCCCAATTTTCATGCAGGAGTTCTCGTAGTGCGGTGTCAACTGTTGGGTTCAGTTGAGCTCCGATAGATGCTGTTTTATTGGGGTCCGTTGGCTGGACGTGGAATTTAACTATTTCTTCCACTGGTATGAAGGATGTGGATTTAGGACGTTTGATATAGTGTGGTTAGTTCGTCGACTGCGAGGGCTTCACATAGCTCCTCCAGGGCCAGGGATGCGGTTTTGTTTTCAGCATGGAGTGCTATGTCCGGATCACTGACGAGCGTGATTATACCGTTTGGTCCGGGAATTTTGAGCTTCATATACCCGTAATGGGGTATGGCCTGAAAGCGTGTAAAAGCATCCCGCCCCAATAGGGCGTGATATCCGCTCCTGAAAGGGTTTAATAGTCTGGGTTCCGGAATATCTTCTGATTGTTTAGGACCATCATCCGATGCTATGTTCGGAGGGCTGGTCGCATCCTTTCGCATGTGGGTATCCGGCTCTTCCTGATCGGCGATCTGAACATAGTCCGTCTTCGGTATAGAAGAAGACTCGCCATCCTGCTTCATGACTACCGCAATCTGGTGGGTGATCGGTGATGACCCACACGTATAGGGGATCTATCGTAGTCCTTTCGATAAGTAAGAGTGTCGAACCCAACGAGGAGCAGAAGGAAATGATAAGCGGTTTCCAGCAAGGTATTCTCTGCAAGTACTGAAATAAGTGGTAACAGATAGTTTTGTGATAAGATAATTTGTAACGTGCAACAAGTAACAAAAGTAAATAAGGTGCAGCAAGGTGGCCCAATCCTTTTTTTTGCAAAGGACAAGCCTGGACAAACTCTTATATGATGTAAAGTGCTCCTGAGGACACATGGGAATATCGTCAAGCTAGTTTTCATCACGCTCATATGATTCGCGTTCGGTACTTTGATAATTTGGTATGTGGGTGGACCGGTGCTTCGGTGCTGCCCTTACTTGGGCAAGCATCCCACTTATGATTAACCTCTATTGCAAGCATCCGTATATACAAAAAAAGTATTAAGGTAAACCTAACCATAGCATGAACTAGGGTTTAAGCTTCTGTCACTCTAGCAACCCATCATCTACTTATTACTTCCCAATGCCTTCCTCTAGGCCCAAATAATGGTGAAGTGTCATGTAGTCGACGTTCACATAACACCACTAGAGGAGAGACAACATACATCTCATCAAAATATCAAACAAATACCAAATTCACATGACTACTAATAGCAAGACTTCTCCCATGTCCTCAGGAACAAAAGTAACTACTCACAAAGCATAAACATGTTCATAATCAGAGGGGGATTAATATGCATGTAGGATATGAACATATGATCTTCCCCCAATTAAACCAACTAGCATCAACTACAAGGTGTAATTAACACTACTAGCACTACTAGGAAAAGGCCTACTAGTGGCACACCTGTTTTGCCTACTAATGGCGCACTACAGGTGCGCCACTACTAGCACGCCATTAGTATTTTTTACTAACGGCGCACCTGTGGTGCGCCATTAGTATCTGGTATACTAATGGCGCACCATGCAGTGCGCCATTAGTATAGCCCACCGTGCGCCATTAGTATGCTTCCTAGGGGGCCATATTTACCCATGCGCTTTGGCATACTAATGGCGCACTGGTGGATGATGCGCCATTAGTGTGCTCTAGCTTACTAATGGCGCACTATGTGGTGGTGCACCACTAGTATGAATATTAGGGATTTTTTTCTTTTCTGATATTTTCACAGGTTACAAAATATATTATTGGAGAGAATATAGCTAGCACCACACAGCAACAGCAGATTCATCGAATACATAGAAGATTAGTCTCCGAATACAATTCATCATATTAGTCTCCGAATTCAGAAGACCGAACAAAGGTAGAACATTACAAGTCTCACGACCGCGAGTAGCGAGTTTGTCGGAAGTACTACTAATCCTAACAACTCCTACTAATCATCATCATATAACTTCTACTCGTTATTAATAACAAATCATACGATCATCATCTTGATAGTCATCGAACCAACCCTACTTAATTGTTCTTAGCACATGATCATCAATATTAGGCATGACCTAAATACCCCATTTAAGGTAAAATAGCATAAAACAATATAGATCCTGACTCTCCATTATGGAGAATGGAGATCATCCTATGTCCAATTCTTGCGCTTTGCTTCCTTTTGCTTCCAAGAACCTCCTTATGACTGTCCATACATTTTTTTCCATCCTTTGATTTTCATGTCTCCACTTCTTTTAGAAATCTCGTATGGACAGTTGAGATTCGTAGGATGACCTGGCTGTATGTTCAAAACATTAAGACTACCTTTCTGATACATCAAATGAGGCACATAATTCTCTGGGATTATCTATTGAAAACATAGTAATAACTTCATAGTTAGCAATGATTTACTAGTTTTAGATGTATGCAAAAGATGCACGGATGTCGTAATAGTAAAAATCTTACCAAGGTATCTCCATGGTATTTACCGTAGTTGAACACATGCACTAGTGGCACGTATTGACCATAATGTTAAGGAGTTTGATTGTAGATATTGTAATTCTCAATGTCAGTACAAAATCCGACCAGATGATTTTTCTCCTTGAAGTTGTTAATTCGGAGCCATCGGCGTAGTGGGTTTTGTCTACCATCTCCTGCACATTCTTTGAACAATAAAAATAAGCTGTCAATGGAAATTAGCTGACAACTATTTTGAAATAAACAATATAAATTAGCCAATAACTATGTTTGAGAAACTCACATAGCGGTAGAATTGGAGGCGTATCAACAAGGACCCAAATGTCCATATTGTCTTGCTCGATTTTAGGATCACCAAGATCCATGGTGACAAGCATACCCACATCAAAACCATACATCTTGCAAAATGGTTCCCAATTTTTGCAACCAGAATGGGTTATGCTCCCAGAATTATACAGATTTACTTCAAAATCCACATCGTGATGAGTCCTTAGGTGAATTTTCTTTGTTTCAAAAATTTCATGGTCTTCAAAACCCATCCTCTCCAAGACATAGCGTCTTGCATGGCATGGGATAAGCTATACTCGAATTGTAAAAGATGAAAATTACACGTTGAAATAGTTGAAGTCATGCTTAAATATGAAAGTAACACTTGTCATCATCGTGTACCGTTTCAACTTCGAAGGTCTCCTCGAGCTTAATGCTGAAGCGCCGATCATCGTCCAGGTGAGGCATGTCGCACAGACCTCGATCGTCGTGGCACCAGCCGCACTCCCCCGGGAGACTTTCGTCGTCCGATGACGACATATCCTACGTTCATAATTCAAAACTACATCATCTCTTGCATTGGGGCCAATAAGATAATCCACAATGTGGTGAAAACACGCCCTTCGAACTGGTTTGAGCTATTGGTGAATGGAGATGGTCTAAGATTTTCAGTAGTAAGAAGTGAAGTGGTAATTTTGAGAGCAAATGGTTAGGATCAGTGGTTCCTCTTTCCTGTTTGGCTATCAATAGAATATTGTTAGTCATGCACACTTGTGCATTTACAGCCAGGCCCAGTGGAGTTGGCCTAAAAACATTTCTTTCTTTAAGCCTGCTACATCCATCTCAAGTATTTATGGTCAAGGGTTAGCAGGGCCATCCAAATAGAATTTGTGGTATGGGCTTTTTAGTAGGTCATCCTACCAGATTAGGGTATATCGATGACGAGCAACTGACATTAGTAATAACTATGAGTTTATATCACACTTCTATATGTATAACACAAGAGGCAGTTGATCCTACTTAATTAAGTACTAAGATACCCCGGCCCATGCATTAGTCGCAAGTACCCCATATGTCCTATTTTAGCAAAGTCATGCTAAAATTCACGGAAAATTTCAGCATGACCTTTGCTGAAAATAGGACATATGAAGTACCCGAATTTGCCGGAACGGAAGTTAATCGACATTCCAGTAAACTCAAGGGCCTCTCGGGGTACCTGCAAAATCATTATCCCCGCGTAATGAAGTCGCCAATGGGTCATTTCAGAAGATCACAAGTAGCATCATCACAAGTACAACATCATCACAAGTACAGCAGCAGGAGTGAATACAGGCATAACAACAGCAGCAGCAGGTTTATTCTTCTTCTTCATAAACATTAATTGGTGTGGGTGACTCTATCTGCCCTCTAATGACTCACTCAACTTAACAGGACAACCCACAAGCATTGTTTTGATTCCAACAGCTGCTGTAAAATACATCCAACAAAGGTGCTCTAAAATCAGAAATACTACCCCCAAATCTTTAGCTCAATTCTGAAAATACATGGCTAGGACTACGGTAGCATTCAACCACAAGCCCAAGCCTATACTTAACTAGGCCTAGGTCCATTAAATTCTTGCAGAAACCAAGAAATGGAATCAACTCCCCTTGTTGCTGATTCAGTCATGGGAGATGCCATGTCTCAAAAATATCAAGTAGCACCATCATGTTCGATTTCAATATAAGGATTATTACAAAATTAACAGTTAAGATCCCAGGTGAGTAACACACTTTGGTCTTCTAGTTACAAAACAAAACTGACATAACTCCTTAATCACTATTTCAGCAAGCAGCAGAGGAGGTTTAAAGGAAAGGAGCACATGTAGAAATACACAGCAGAAAAATACAAGAAGCCTTTGACACTGTGCTGCTCAAGGTACCACTACCCCATGCACATGTATTTGGGTAAGCAGCAGAGCAGAGGAGGAGGCCATTTAATCAGGTAAATGGTGCATTTACAAATTCTTTTCTCTTGGGAACTAGAAGAAAATCTCAGTCACTGAAATGGACACACAGGGTAACAAAACTAGTGCCTAAACTAAACTAACTAATTAGACTAACTAACTAAACTAGTCCCTAAACAAGGAGCCTAAACTAACTAATTAACTAACTAACTAATTAGACTAACTAACTAACTAATTAGACTAACTAACTAAACTAGTGCCTAAACTAAACTAACTACTTAGACTAACTAACTAAATTCAAAGAAAATCTCAGTCACGGAAATGCAGCAGCAGTTAGTAGCAGAGGAGAACGGGATCAGCGAGCAGCAGGGCAGCCCGGAGGGAGGGGGGAAGGGGGGCGAGGGAGGAGCTCACCGTGGTGGCGACGGCGAGATGGGGAGCAGTGGTGGCGACGGCGAGATGGGGAGCAGTGGTGGCGACGGCGAGCGGAGGAAGAAGAAGTGCTCGGGCCTCCTCTCCTGGTGGACGCGGGCCTCCTCCTCCTAGTGCTCCGGGGGCTGGCAGTCGTGGCGGCAGGCCGTCGGCGGCGAGGACCAAGACGGCGAGGCGGGGCGCGGGGGTTGTCGGAGCGGGTGTGGAGCGAGGGGGGGAAGTGGATTGTAGCGACCAGACCTCAAACGGTCTAATCTCTGTGCTCAGGTGTCATCCCTGGATCAGTAATACTGACACCACACAGTACTTGAAGGATTTATAACAAAGTAGCAATCACACACTTATTACATCGAATGTCTCAGAAGAGAACTTATTACAATAAATATGGCTTAAGGCCATCTAATAACGATAACAGCGGAAGTCTTGGAAGATAAGTGAGTCCATCAACTCCAACGACATCACTGAGTATAGAACCACGACCTAAAAACACCTTAATCGTCGTCTGAAAAGTCTGCAACATTAATGTTGCAGCCCGAAACGGGTCAACACATGGAATATGCTGGCAAAATAACACATAGAGAGTAATGGAATGAAATAGGCTATACTATATGCATATTTGGCTGGTGGAAATCTCTATGGTTATACTTTTGCGTAAAGCCAATTTTTCCCTACTGCAAAGGAATAAATTTTATTTAACTATCATGGTAGTTGTTAAAAATTGAGAATGGTTGACAGCATTCTCAATCCCAATTAAGCATCATCATTAAACAAAACCCAACAAAATTAAATTTTAGAGTAACATGTTGAGATTCACATGATAATCCAGGTACTAGATACTCAAGATGTCCATAACCGAGGACACGACTAATCATGATTAGTTTATACACTCTGCAGAGGTTTGCGCACTTTTCCCCACAAGACTCGATCTCCTCCGTTTGGTTTCTCGCACTACATGGTGTTTGAGAAGACGGATGACCGAGACATAGTCTTTAGCTGTCGTGAGGCATATGAAACAACTCTTCCTTCCTGCATAAGAACTGCTCCAAGTCCTCGACGTGAAGCGTCACAATACACCTCATAATCCTTGGTCTGGTCTGGCAAAATCAACACAGGTGATGTAACCAAACATTTCTTCAATTCTTGGAAACTAGCCTAACATTCCTCAGTCCATATGAACTTTGTATCCTTCTTCAACAATTTCGTCATAGGCTTCGCAATCTTTGAGAAATTCTCAATAAACCTCCGGTAGTATCCTGCGAGTCCAAGAAAACTCCGGATCTCTCCAACTGTGGTTGGCGCTTCCCACTTGGTCACGGTATGAACTTTGGTGGGATCTACTGCTATACCTTCTCCGGATATAACGTGTCCGAGAAATCCAACTTCTTTCAACCAAAACTCACATTTGCTAAACTTGGCATATAATTGATGTTCTCTGAGCTTTCCAAGAACCAAACGCAAATGCTCCTTATGCTCCTCTTCATTCTTTGAGTAAACCAAGATATCATCAATGAACACTACGACGAACTTATCCAAGAACTCCATAAACACTTTGTTCATCATGTTCATAAAATATGCAGGTACGTTAGTCAGACCAAATGACATAACGGTATACTCGTACAACCCATACCTAGTGGTAAAAGCCGTCTTGGGTATATCATGTTCTCGAATCTTCAACTGGTGGTATCTTGATCGCAGATCGATCTTGGAAAATACCTTAGCTCCTTGAAATCAATCAAACAGATCATTGATCATCGGTAGTGGGTACTTGTTCTTGATGGTTACTTCATTCAATCCTCGATAATCAACAACCATCCTTAACGATCCATCCTTCTTCTCCACTAGAAGTACTGGCGATCCCCAAGGCGAAGAACTTGGGCGGATATATCCTTTATCCAGTAACTCCTTAATCTCCTTCTTAATCTCCGCCAAATCCTTTGCGGGCATCCTATATGGTCTCTTAGATATTGGCCCTGTGCCTGGCAAAAGCTCAATCAAAAACTCAGTATCTCTATCCGGTGGCATGCTTGGCAACTCTTCTAGAAATACATCAGGGAAATCCTTCACTACTGGTACTTCCTCCTGCACAACTCATGTTAGAAAATTTACTTGAGTCCTCTTCGGCACATGCCGGGGTACATACTTGATCCTTCTCCCTTCTGGGGTGGTAAGCAAAATCGACTTACTGGCGCAATCGATGTTTCCTACATACATCGACAGCCAATCCGTACCCAGAATTACATCCAATCCTTGTGATTCCAAAATGATCAAATCCGAGGGAAACACATGCCTACCTATACTCAATGGCACTTGAAAACATCCCTTGCTAGCCATATACTCTGCTCCTGGTGAGCTTACTAACATAGGTGTTCTAAGAACTTTGGTGGGCAGGTTATACTTATCCACAAGTCCCCGTGATATGTATGAATGCGATGCACCGGTATAAAAAAGAACAAGTGCAGTAAATGACTTAACAAAAAACTTACCGATTACTGCATCCGGCTGCTGTTCAACCTCCTCCACGTTAACGTGGTTCACCTGTCCCCTGTTGAAAGGGTTCAGCTTCTTCCCAGAGCTTCCATTGCCATTACCATTCTGTGATTTAGGACATTCATTGGCATAATGTCCGGTCTTCTGGCACTTAAAACAAGTGACTTGGCTCTGGTCTCTCTTGGCTGGGGTCGATGGGTTGGTGCGGTTCTGGCCGTTGCTTCCTCCATTTCCATTACCATTCTTGGTGCCATTGTGATTGTGCGAGCTACCTCCTCCATGGGTATGCTCAAAATATCCTCCCAGTCTAGGGGTAAAACGTGGCTTCTGCTGAGCTCCTAAATTGTGCTCCCTTGTCCATACTTCCTCTTACGATTCTCAATCTGCTGTTGCTTCCCTTCAACCATGAGAGCACGATCTACCAACTCCTGGTAATTGTTGAAGGTTGCTACCATCAACTGCATGCTCAACTCATCATTCAGCCCTTCCAGAAACTTCTCCTTCTTAGTTGCATCCGTAGCAACGTCATCTGGGGCATAACATGCTAATTTACTAAAGTCCTCCACATACTAGCCAACTGTCCGTCCTCCTTGGCACAAGTTGCGAAACTCTCACTTCTTCATGGCCTTAGCTCCTGCTGAAACAAGGGCAGTTCGAAAAGCCTGCTGAAACTGGTCCCATATGACAGTGTCGACAGGGAAAGTGGCTGTGAAATTCTCCCACCATGATGTTGCGGGTCCTTCAAGCTGATGTGCGGCAAACTTCACCTTTTCCGCATCCATGCATCCTGCTGTGGTCAACTCTCTAGCTATCTTGCGGAGCCAATCATCTGCTACTATCAGCTTGGTGCTACTGGAAAACACCGGCGGATTCAGCCTAAGGAAATGGGCTAAGTGATCAACAGGTGGTGGTGGTGGTGGTGGGTTGTTGTTGTTATTCCCCTGATTCTGATTCTGGACTAGCAACTGCATCAATGCGTTCTGCTCCTGGATCAACTGGGTGAGCTCCGATGGAAAGGTAAATCCGGGGTCACGTCTCGGAGGCATCTGAGGTTTTAGAAAAGATGAGATTTAAGAATATAGGGGTCTAAAGAGAAAACACTACCCATATGCACATGAGACAAAAGCAAACAATTCACTTCATTCAATCAATCAAACAAGGGCATACAATCGATCTAACTATCGCAAAAGTGATCGGACTACTATATTTACATGGTGGAATACTACTACTGATGAGGTGGTCTACTAGAAATATTCTTCGGTTGCAGACTCCATTATATCTGCTCCTGCTTCATCAACATAGTCATCATTGCTATCGTCTGAATCCGAGTCAGTGTCGTCGATGATGATGTAGTCTTCTGGACGAATCTCCTTGGGTTCTTCGTCTTCTTCTACTAGTGTAGGGCCTCCCATTAATATTCTGATCTTCTTGATCAGATCGTCGATCTTCTCCACTAATACTTCGATTTCCTCTTCATAATCTTCACGTGTAGCCTTGAGTTCTTCCTCCCGTTCCTTGATTCTTGTCCTCGCCTTCTTCGGATCTATCATGTCGGCGCACATCTGGTTCTCCTGACATCGAATGTGCTGGTTTAACTCCTGGATAGAAACTGCGACTGATCTATCCTTTCTGGTGCTGATCATCTCCCAGTGCTCATCTCGGCGCCCACAAATCGGGTTGATAGTATCCTTGAGATCATTGTGGTAGACTTCTCCAATACGTCCCATGGCGATGTGAGCTGCCATGCTCTTTCCAAGACTCCAAGTTGGTGCATCAAAAGAAAACTCTATGGGCTTAGTGACTGGCATGAATGTCCTTCCTGGAACTTGAACTTGAATCATCCAGCGCTCCTCTTCAGGTAAAGTGGTGTTGTAGGTTCCAGTGAAGCTTGGTACTCCTATGTTCAGGTATCGAGTGACTTCCATCAAGTGACGTCCAAAGGGTGTATCTTCATCCGGTTGCGTGAACTTGTTCCTTGCATCCGCCATCCTAAAAGAGTAGAAAAGATGAGAAGTCAGAAAGAGAAGAGAGTGAGTAGTGATCTAGGTCTTTAGCTTAGTGGTCGTGTCCTACAGTCAGTGTGTGCTCTGATACCATCTTGTAGCGACCAGACCTCAAATGGTCTAATCTCTGTGCTCATGTGTCATCCCTGGATCAGTAATGCTGACACCACACAGTACTTGAAGGATTTATAACAGAGTAGCAATCACACACTTATTAAATTGAATGTCTCAAAAGAAAACTTATTACAATAAATATGGCTTAAGGCCATTTAATAACAATAACAGCGGTAGGCTTGGAAGATAAGTGAGTCCATCAACTCCAACGGCATCACTGAGTATAGAACCACGACCTAATAACACCTTAATCATCGTCTGAAAAGTCTGCAACATTAACATTGTAGCCCGAAACGGGTCAGCACATGGAATATGCTGGCAAAATAACACATAGAGAGTAATGGAATGAAATAGGCTATACTATATGCATATTTGGCTGGTGGAAAGCTCTATGGTTATAGTTTTGCGTAAAGCCAATTTTTCCCTACTGCAAAGGAATAAATTTTATTTAACTATCATGGTAGTTGTTAAACATTGAGAATGGTTGACAGCATTCTCAATCCCAATTAAGCATCATCATTAAACAAAACCCAACAAAATTAAATTTTAGAGTAACATGTTGAGATTCACATTATAATCAGGTACTAGATACTCAAGATGTCCATAACTGGGCACACGGCTAATCATGATTAGTTTATACACTCTGCAGAGGTTTGCGCACTTTTCCCCACAAGACTCGATCTCCTCCGTTTGGTTTCTCGCACTACATGTTGTTTGAGAAGACGGATGACCGAGACATAGTCTTTCAGAAGCGCTAGCACCTTACGATCGGGTAAACCGTTACACCTACTTTCCCCTACATCTGCTAGTCTACCACTGTAAGAGTTCGCACAACTTAATCAACTATGCTAGAGCCCATAATAGCTTGTGGGTGCACACGGAAGTTTCTAGCATGAATAATCTCATGGTCCCTTTGAGCCTGGGTGGCGGTCCAAAAGAAAAACAGGCAATCGCTGGAATACCCAAGTGCCTCAATCCACCCAGATGTGTGTTTAAGTTGCCACCTTAGATAAACCATTAATTAACAATCTCACATCTATCATGGATACACTCACCCAATCCATGTCTACTAGCATAGCATGGCATAATAAGCAAACGTAGAAGTAACTCCCAAAGGTTTGATAATAATAGGTGATAGGTACTACCTCAACTACTTCCCAAAACCACAATTTAATTAGATCCTAATCATGCAATGTGTGAGGATTGATCTAATGCAATAAAACTGGGTAGAGGGAAAGCATGATCAAAGTGTTACTTGCCTTGTTGATGATCCGGGAAACCTAGCGATTCGAAGTAGCAAGCGGCGCACTCCGGGTACTCTATCGCAAACAAACAAGCATACAATAACTACTCAAGTAATGCACATGTAAAGCTTCAAATAAGAGATCTAACCAGAAAGTTCAGCTTAAGAACTCCGGTTGGAAAAAAGAATCAAATCGAACGAAGCAACGAAAGACAAACGACAAAAGAAACAGGCTTCATTTACTATTCTGGATCTAAGGTAATTTTTTACAGTGGCAAAAACTTGTTTGAGTTGGTTAAACGGAAAGAGGGTTTCGAGACGAAACTCCAGGCGCTTGAATCGCCTGATTCCGATAAACGAGCGAAAAGTTAGACTAAAACGAAAATCGGATCAGAAATCGCGATCAGAAAAACTGCGGATTTAATCCGAGAAAAAAGAAAAATGACGAATGTTTGTTAAAACGAACGAATGGACGAACGCTCGCTAATTAAATAAACCGGAAAAACCTATCTATTTTAAAAAAACGAAACTAAAAAAATGAACAAAACCGTCGGAAAACCGAACGGTTTTCGAGAAAGACCGGCGGCGGCGAGACAACCTCCGGCGGCGGTGGATCCGGCGGGCGGCGATGTCGGCGGCGGTGGCGCTCCGGCGGGCGGTGGCGGGCGGCCGGTGCGGCAGCGCGGGTGGGTGGCGGTTAGGGTTTCGGGCGGGGGCGCGGCTGGGCTTGGCCGGGGCCTCGGGGCGCTTATAAGAAGGTCCGGCGAGGAGGAGTCCTGGCCGGTTACGGCCCAAGGTCGGTTCGGACTTCTTTTAAAAAAAATAATTACACTAGGAAAAAAACAAAAGGAATACTTAAACAGACTCCAAAAATCCTGAAATAAATTTTCCCCGGCTTCTAAAATCAAGCCGCACAGGATGAACATTTATTTGGGGCCTAAATTAAATTTTGAAAAATGCGCATTTTTCCTAAATTAAAATAAAATAGCAAATAAAACCAAATAAAATCTTATTTGATTTTTTATTAAATCCCCAACATTTCTTTATTTTGGGAAATTCATTTTATTCCCTCTCTCATAATTTTTATAATAGAAATAATTGAAGATAAAATAAATAAAATCAAATGATCCTATTTTCAAAATTTGAGACAACTCAAATATGAAAATAACGAAATCCCCAACTCTCTCCGAGGGTCCTTGAGTTGCGTGAAATTTCTAGGATCAACCAAAATGCAATAAATATGATATGCAATGATGATCTAGTGTATAACATTCCAAATTGAAAATTTGGGATGTTACATGGATCTGGCGAGGGAGGGACGAAGGGATTGGGCGAATTAGCTAGGGGGGAAGATTACTAATGGCGCACCCCCTGGCGGTGCGCCATTAGTATGTTTTTTATAGCAATGGCGCACCCCCGAGTGGTGCGCCATAAGTAATCTTTTTTTCAAATAGCAATGGCGCACCAGCCAGCGGTGCGCCATAAATAATTTTTTTTATTATTATTTTATGTTGCATCTAATAATTTTCTAGAAAATGAATATGAATATGAAACATTAATATTTTTTTATAAAAACAGTAATAATTTTTTAAAGAATATCATCAAATTTGTTATTTGAAAATATTTATGAATATAAAAAAATATCATCAATTTTTTTTATTTTTTTTGTTGCATTCATTAAATTTGTTATTTGAAAATATCATCCAAGTTTCTTTGGCGGAGCGGGGGAGGATGCGGGGGGTCGTTGGCGGCGGTGGAGCGGGGGAGGGTGCGGGGTGTTGGCGGCGGCGGCGGTGGAGTGGGGGAGGGTGCGGTGGGTCATCGTCGGCGGTGGAGCGGGGGAGGGTGCGGTGGGTCATCGGTGGCGGTGGAGCGGGGAAGGGTGCGGTGGTTCGTCGGCTTCAGGTGCGCCATTATAGTAGTTTTGCAAAAAAAAGTAGTGGTGCACTGCGCTGGTGGTGCGCCATTACTAGTTTAACTAGTAATGGTGCACTCTTCCCTGGAGTGCCATTAGTATTTTTGGAAAAATAAAAAAAATTGTTACTAATGGCGCACCGTGGGTCTGGTGTGCCATTAGTGTCTACCACACTAATGGTGCACCAACTCATGGTGCGCCATTACTATATAGTAGTTGCGCACCACATGTCTGGTGCGCCATTAGTGGCCATATCATCTATAGTCATTTTCCTAGTAGTGTAGCAACCTACTAGCACCAATCCCAGACTTGGAGATAAGAATTGGATACAAGAGATGAACTAGGGTTTTGAGATGAGATGGTGCTAATGAAGATGTTGATGGAGATTGCCCTCTCCCGATGAGAGGAGCGTTGGTGATGACGATGGCGATGATTTGCCCCTCCGGGAGGGAAGTTTCCCTGGCAGAACAGCCCTGCCAGAACCCTAGATTGGTTCCGCCAAGGTTCCGCCTCGTGGCGGCGGAGTTTCGTCCGAGAAGATGGCTTATGATTTTTTTCCCATCGAAAGAGTCCATATATCAGAAGATAGTCACCGGGGGGCCACTAGGGGGGCCACCAGGTAGGGGGTGCGCCCAGGGGGGTAGGGCGCGTCCCCACCCTCGTGGGCAGGGTGTGGCCCCCCTGGTGAAGTTCTTGCGCTCAATGTTTTTTATATATTTGGAAAACATCATTCGTGAAGTTTCAGGACTTTTGGAGCTGTGCAGAATAGGTCTCTAATATTTGCTCCTTTTCCAGCCAGAATCCCAGCTGCCGGCATTCTCCCTCTTTATGTAAACCTTGTAAAATAAGAGAGAATAGGCATAAGTATTGTGACATAATGTGTAATAACAGCCCATAATGCAATAAATATTGATATAAAAGCATGATGCAAAATGGACGTATCAACTCCCCAAGCTTAGACCTCGCTTGTCCTCAAGAGAAAAGCCGAAATAGAAAAATATGTTTGCATGTTTAGAGATGAAGGAGTCGATAAAAATAAAATACGGACATGAGGGCATCATGATCATTCTTAGAGCAGCAACTTATATAATTATTTTTCATATAATATCTGATGCTAGAGTAATAATTCAATCACAATATCAAGTATGAATCGTAAACTTTATTGAAAACTAACAAACTACAATCTCAGTCATTGAAGCAATTTCAATTTATCATAACATAGGAAAGGGTCAATGATAAGAGCATTTCAGCAAGTCCACATACTCAACTATCATATAATCTTTCACAATTGCTGACACTCACGCAATACTTATGGGTATGGAGTTTCAATCGGACACAGAGAAAGATAGGAGCTTATAGTTTTGCCTCCCAACGTTTTACCTCAAGGGTAATGTCAACAGTAATAGTTCATGAAAATTCACATCCAATTAGCCATATAAACCGGGATCTTTCCAACATATTGTGCTTGCCAAGGGATAAAATTTAAAAAGGAAGGGTGAGGATCACCATGACTCTTATGCAATGTAGGAGATAAAAGTAAAAGATAGGCCCTTCGCAGAGGGAAGCAGAGGTTGTCATGCGCTTTTATGGTTGGATGCACAAAATCCTAATGCGAAAGAACATCACTTTATGTTGCCACTTGTGATATGGACCTTTATTATGCAGTCTGTCGCTTGTGTTACTTCCATATCACACGATCGTATAAAGCTTATTTCTTCCACACCAATCAATCATACATATTTAGAGAGCAATTTTTATTGCTTGCACCGATGACAACTTAATTGATGGATATTACTCAATCCATAGGTAGGCATGGTCGACTCTCATGGCAAAACTAGTTTAAGGGTGTTTGGAAGCACAAGTAGTATCTCTACTTGGTGCAATGAATTTGGCTAGCATGAGGGGGAAAGGCAAGCTCAACATGTTGGTGGATCCAAGACAATATAATTTATCTCAGATGTAAGAAAACATAACCCATTATGTTGTCTTCCTTGTCCAATGTCAACTCTTTAGCATGTCATATTTTAATGAGTGCTCACAATCATAAAAGATGTCCAACATAGTATATTTATATGTGAAGACCTCTCTTTCTTTATTACTTCCTATTAATTGCAACGATGACCAAAACTATGTTTGTCAATCCTCAATAACTTTTATTCATCATACTCTTTCTATGTGAGCTCATTACTCTCCATAAGACTCACATGATCTCTTTGTTTCCTTTTATTTCTTTCTCTTTTCTTTTATTCACTTAGGATCATGGAAAAATAATCAAGCCCTTGACACAACACTAATCTTTATTATATAGCTCACGGACTCGATTACATAGAAGAATAATAAAGCAAACCTCACAACTAGAACGTTCTAAGAACTTTTATTCTACTAGATCAAGATATTATCAAAAGGATCGAACTAAGAAAAAGGTAAAGATAAAAGTGATGGTGATGCGATACTGGGGCACTTCCCCAAGCTTGGCAGTTGCCAAGTGGAGCGCCCATACCAGATACTCAATTCTTCTTTGTTGGAGGAGACGGTGGTGATTTTGTTGATGGCGTAGGCTTCTTCCTTAATTTGCGTTTGAGGACAGAATTTTGGTCCCTTAGGTCCTCGATCTCCTGTTCCAGGCTTAGTATCTTTTTGCATAGTTCCTCCTTGTTTTCCTGCAAGAGTCGAAATGGGATAAACTCGATCTTAGGTTTCTTTACCCTATCCAGGAGGCTCGACTTTTTGAACTCCACATGCATGTCCCCAGGTTGAGGTAGTGGGACTTCATCTTCATCTGAGCTCGTCTCCTCCTTTCCCTTGGGTTCATAGTCTTCTTCTTCTTCTTTCGTGGTCCAACCATAATGCTCCACCTCTCCATAGACCTTAGGGTCTGCAAGGTAATCAGCCACATAGCTTTCTCCTTTTGAATCCTAGGATGACATGTTGCTCTGTCTGCAACAGGACAGCTCAAAACAAAGACAAGAGATTTTTGTGTGATATGGGAGTCAAAACCCCCGGGAGGTTATATAATGAATTTTTTACCGACCAAAATACGTGTTCTGTAAGAAAACAGAGTCCGGAGAGCACACGAGGTGCCCACGAGGTAGGGGGGCGTGCCCAAGGGGGTAGGGAGCGCCCTCCACCCTCGTGGGGCCCTCGTGTCCTTTCCGGACTGCTGCTTATTTTTCTATTCTTCTAAATATTCCAAAACGGAGAAATATTGCCTTAAAAACTGTTTTGGAGTCGGTTTACTTACCGTACCACATACCTATTCCATTTTGGAGTATGAAACGTTCCGGAAAGTGTACCTTACGTATTCCTCCGGGGTTACGGTTTCAATAACATTAGTTTCAAAATTTATGGGATTACCTGAGATATAGTGTTTGATTCTTTGACCGTTCACCACCTTCGGATTTGTGCCTTCGAAGTTGTTGATTTTTATGGCACCGGAACGGTAGACCTCTTTGATAACGTAAGGACCTTCCCATTTAGAGAGAAGTTTTCCTGCAAAAAATCTTAAACGAGAGTTGTATAGCAATACATAATCACCTACATTAAACTCACGCTTTTGTATTCTTTTATCATGCCACATTTTAACTTTTTCTTTAAACAACTTGGCATTTTCGTAGGCTTGGGTTCTCCATTCATCAAGTGAGTTAATATCAAATAACCTCTTCTCACCGGCAAGTTTAAAATCATAATTTAGCTCTTTAATAGCCCAATAAGCCTTGTGTTCTAGTTCGAGAGGTAAGTGACATGCTTTTCCATAGACCATTTTATACGGAGACATACCCATAAGATTTTTATATGCAGTTCTATAGGCCCATAATGCATCATCAAGTTTCTTGGACCAATTCTTTCTGGACCTATTAATAGTCTTTTGCAAAATTAATTTGAGTTCTCGATTACTCAATTCTACTTGACCACTAGACTGAGGGTGATAAGGAGATGCAATTCTATGATTAACATCATATTTAGCAAGCATTTTACGGAAAGCACCATGAATAAAATGTGAACCACCATCAGTCATTAAATATCTAGGGACTCCAAACCTTGGAAAGTTAACTTCTTTAAGCATTTTAATAGAAGTGTTATGATCAGTAATACTAGTTGGACTAGCTTCTACCCACTTAGTAACGTAATCAAGAGCAACTAAAATATGTGTATAACCATTAGAGGAAGGAAAAGATCCCATATAGTCAAAGCCCCAAACATCAAATGGTTCAATAACAAGTGAATAAGTCATAGGCATTTCTTGACGTCTACTAATATTACCAATTCTTTGACATTCATCACAAGATAAGACAAACTTACGGGCATCCTTGAAGAGAGTAGGCCAATAAAAACCAGATTGTAGTACCTTGTGTGCAGTTCTATCTCCAGCATGGTGCCCTCCATAAGCTTCGGAGTGACACTTGCATAGGATCTGTTCCTATTCATGCTCAGGTACACAACGTCTAATAACACCATCTACTCCTTCTTTATAAAGATGTGGGTTATCCCAAAATTAATGCCTCAAATCATAGAAGAACTTTTTATTTTGCTGGTATGTGAAACTAGGTGGTATAAACTTAGCAACAATGTAATTAGCATAATCAACATACCATGGAGCAGTATGAGAAGCATTTATGACATTTAATTGCTCATCAGGAAAGCTATCATCAATAGGTAGTGGGTCATCAAGCACATTTTCTAACCTAGACAAGTTGTCTGCAACGGGGTTCTCGGCTCCTTTTCTATCAACAATATGTAAGTCAAATTCTTGAAGTAAGAGAACCCATCTAATAAGTGTAGGTTTAGCATCTTTCTTTTCCATAAGATATTTAATAGCAGCATGATCAGTGTGAATAGTTACTTTAGAATCAACAATATAAGGTCTAAACTTATCACAGGCAAATACAACCGCTAAGAATTCTTTTTCAGTAGTAGCATAATTTCTTTGAGCATTGTCTAGAGTTTTACTAGCATATTGAATAACATTTAGTTTCTTATCAACTCTTTGTCCTGGAACAGCACCTACAACATAATCACTAGCATCACACATAATTTCAAAGGGTAAATTCCAATCAGGTGGCTGAACAATAGGTGCAGAGATCAACGCTTTCTTAAGTATTTCAAATGCTTCTACACAATCATCATCAAAGACAAATGGTATATCTTTTTGTAATAAATTAGTCAGAGGCCGAGAGATTTTTGAGAAGTCCTTAATGAACCACCTACAAAAACCGGCATGACCAAGGAAGCTTCTTATACCTTTGATGTCCTTGGGACATGGCATCTTTTCAATAGCATCATCCTTGCCTTTATCAACTTCAATACCTCTTCCAGAAACTTTATGCCCCAAGACAATACCTTCATTAACCATAAAGTGGCACTTTTCCCAATTCAGGACAAGATTAGTTTCTTCACATCTCTGCAAAATTCGATCAAGGTTGCTCAAGCAATCATCAAAAGAAGATCCATAGATGGAAAAGTCATCCATGACAACCTCACAAATCTTTTGACAAAAGTCAGAGAATATAGCCATCATGCATCTTTGAAAGGTAGCAGGTGCATTACATAAACCAAAAGGCATACGTCTATAAGCAAAAGTACCAAAAGGGCATGTAAAAGTAGTCTTTGATTGATCTTTGGCTGACACAGGTATTTGAGAGAAACCAGAATAACCATCTAGAAAGAAAGAAATGTGTATTTTCTGATAATCTTTCTAGCATTTGATCGATAAAAGGTAAGGGGTGATGATCCTTTTTAGTAGCCTTTTTTAATATGCGGAAATCAATTACCATCCTATAACCAGTAATAATTCTTTGAGGAATCAATTCATCTTTGTCATTAGGAACAACAGTAATACCTCCCTTCTTAGGGACACAATGGACAGGGCTTACCCACTGACTATCAGCAACGGGGTAAATTATACCTGCCTCAAGGAGCTTTAGTATCTCCTTTCTTACCACTTCTTTCATTTTAGGATTCAGTCGGCATTGATGATCACAAACTGGTTTAGCATCTTGTTCCAAATTAATTTTATGTTGGCATAGAGTGGGACTAATGCCCTTAAGATTATCAAGAGTATACCCAATAGCAGCACGGTGCTTCTTCAGAGTTTTCAATAATCTCTCTTCTTCATGTTCTGAAAGGTTAGCACTAATAATAATAGGATATATCTTTTTCTCATCAAGATAAGCATATTTAAGAGTATCCAGTAACGGTTTAAGCTCAAACACGGGATCACCCTTGGGTGGAGGAGGATCTCCTAGGATTTCAACAGGTAAATTGTGTTTCATAATAGGTTCCTGTTTAAAGAGTACTTCATCTAATTCCCTTCTTTCATTCATAAACATATCATTTTCATGGTCTAGCAAATATTGTTCTAAAGGATCACTAGGAGGTACGGCAATAGAAGCAAGACCAATAATTTCATCTTTACTAGGTAATTCTTCTTCACGGTGTTGTCTACTAAATTTAAAAAAATTAAATTCATGAGTCATATCATCTAAACCGATAGTAACAACATAATGGTCTACCAAATATAATAGGATAGAAGCTATCTTGTGGGGAACCAAGAACAAGAAAATCAGCAGGATATTTAGTTTTCCCACACAAGGCTTCAACATCTCTAACAATTCCCATTGGTGAAATAGTATCTCTATTAGCAAGTTTAATTGTGACATCAATATCTTCTAACTCAACAGGTGCAATGTCATGCATAATTTCTTTGTATAAGTCAATAGGTATTGCACTAGCACTAGCACCCATATCACATAAGCCATGATAACAATGATCTCCTATTTTAACAAAAATAACAGGTATTCCTACCACAGGTCTAGGTTTATCTGTATCATGGGGTTTAGCAATTCTAGTAGTTTCATCATAGAAATAAATAACATGCCCATCTATATTATCAAACAAGAGATCTTTAACAATAGCAATATTAGGTTCAACTTTAACTTGTTCAGGAGGTGTATATGTTTTAATATTGCTTTTACGAGCCACAGTTGAAGCTTTAGCATGATCCTTTATCCTAACAGGGAAAGGTGGTTTCTCAACATAAGAAGTAGGAACAATAGGATCATTATAAGTAATAGTCTTTTCTTCAACTTTAATAGGTGCAGCTACTTTTACTTCTATGGGAGGATGAATTTAAACCACTTCTCCTTGGGGAAATCAACATAAGCAGCAAAAGATTCACAGAAAGAAGCTACTATCTCAGAGTCAAGTCCATATTTAGTACTAAATTTACGGAAAATATCGGTATCCATAAAAGATTTAACACAATCAAAACTAGGTGTCATACTTGACTCCTTACCATTGTTGAGGTCCCAATCTTCGGAGTTGCATTTAATTCTTTCCAATAAATCCCATTTGAATTCAATAGTATTCATCATAAAAGAGCCAGCACAACAAGTATCAAGCATGGTGCGATTGTTATTAGAAACCCGAGCATAAAAATTTTGAATAATCATTTCTCTTGAGAGCTCATGATTGGGGCATGAATATAACATTGATTTAAGCCTCTCCCATGCTTGAGCGATGCTTTCTCCTTCGCGAGGCCAAAAATTATATATATAATTGCGATCACGATGAACAAGATGCGTAGGATAATTTTTTGATGAAATTCCAATTTCAATGTTTGTAGTTCCAAGACTCCATATCATCACATAGCCTATACCATGTCGATGCATCTCCCTTCAAAGATAAAGGGAAGACCTTCTTCTTAACAACATCTCCGGGTACACCGGCAAGCTTAAATAATCCACAAACTTCATTCACATATATTAGATGCTCATCAGGATGTTTTGTTCCATCTCCTAAAAAAGGATTAGCTAGCAGTTTTTCTACCATACCCAAAGGAATTTCGAAGCAAACATTTTCATTTTCAATAGGTTCAGTAGGTTGAGGAGCAACTCTTTGCTCTACTGGTCGGGGTGAATATACCCCGAACAAGACCCTCAGAGGATTACTTTCCATAGTAACAAGTGACAGTAAATTTCAGCACACTATATAAATTTTTCCTTACCAAATTCCACCTACCAAAGGCGCTTCACTCCCCGGTAACGGTGCCAGAAAAGAGTCTTGATGACCCACACGTATAGGGGATCTATCGTAGTCCTTTCGATAAGTAAGAGTGTCGAACCCAACGAGGAGCAGAAGGAAATGATAAGCGGTTTCCAGCAAGGTATTCCCTGCAAGTACTGAAATAAGTGGTAACAGATAGTTTTGTGATAAGATAATTTGTAACGAGCAACAAGTAACAAAAGTAAATAAGGTGCAGCAAGGTGGCTGATACGTCTCCATCGTATCTACTTTTCCAAACAATTCTGCCCTTGTTTTGGACTATAACTTGTATGATTTGAATGGAACTAACCCGGACTGACGTTGTTTTCAGCAGAATTACCATGGTGTTGTTTTATGTGCAGAAAACAAATATTCTCGGAATGACCTAAAACTCCACGAAACATCTTAGAAAAAACAATAAAAAAATCCTCGCCAAATATGAAGACCAGGGGGCTCACACCCTTCTCACGAGGGTGGGGGCGCCCCCCCCCCTAGGGCGCGCTCCCCTACCTCGTGGGCCCCCTAGAAACCCTCTAACGCCAACTCCAACTCTATATATTCGCTTTCGGAGAGAAAAAAATAGGAGAGAAGAAAGCATCACGTTTTACGATACAGAGCCGCCGCCAAGCCCTAAAACCTCTCGGGAGGGCTGATCTGGAGTCCGTTCGGGGCTCCGGAGAGGGGGATTCGTCGTCGTCGTCATCATCAACCATCCTCCATCACCAATTTCATGATGCTCACCGCCGTGCGTGAGTAATTCCATCATAGGCTTGCTGGATGGTGATGGGTTGGATGAGATTTATCATGTAATCGAGTTAGTTTTGTTAGGGTTTGATCCCTAGTATCCATTATGTTCTGAGATTGATGTTGCTATGACTTCGCTATGCTTAATGCTTGTCACTAGGGCCCGAGTGCCATGATTTCAGATCTGAACCTATTATGTTTTCATGAATATATGTGAGTTCTTGATCCTATCTTGCAAGTCTATAGTCACCTACTATGTGTTATGATACGGCAACCCGGAAGTGACAATAATCGGGACCAGTCCCGGTGATGACCGTGGTTTGAGGAGTTCATGTATTCACTATGTGCTAATGCCTTGTTCCGGTTCTCTATTAAAAGGAGGCCTTAATATCCCTAAGTTTCCAATAGGACCCCGCTGCCACGGGAGGGTAGGACAAAAGATGTCATGCAAGTTCTTTTCCATAAGCACGTATGACTATATACGGAATACATGCCTACATTACATTGATGAATTGGAGCTAGTTCTATGTCACCCTATGTTATGACTGTTACATGATGAACCGCATCCGGCATAATTATCCATCACTAATCCGGTGCCTATGAGTTTTCCATATACTGGTTTACGCTTATTTACTTTCCCGTTGCTACTGTTACAATCACTACAAAATACCAAAAACATTACTTTTCTTGTCTTTACTTTTGTTGCCGCTACCACCACTATCATATGACTTTTCTACTAAACACTTTGCTGCAGATACTAAGTTTCCAGGTGTGGTTGAATTGACAACTCAGCTGGTAATACTTGAGAATATTCTTTGGCTCCCCTTGTGTCAAATCAATAAATTTGGGTTGAATACTTTACCCTCGAAAGCTGTTGCGATCCCCTATACTTGTGGGTTATCAAGACTAATTTCTGGCGCTGTTGCCGGGGAGCATAGCTCTATTCTTTGAGTCACTTGGGATTTATATGTGCTTATCATTATGAAGAACTTGGGAGATCCGAAAACCAAGATCTATCCCTCAACTACGAGGGTAGGTAAGGAAATGTCATCTAGCTCTGCACTTGATTCACCTTCTGTTATGAGTAAGTTTGCGACACCTACACCTGCTTCTGCTATTCGTTCTGATATGTCGCATGTTATTGATGATGCCACTTATGCTATGCATGATACTTATGATGAAACTGCTTCTATGCCTGATACTACTGTGCCCCTTGGTGAATTTCTTGATGAACAAATTGCTAGGGCTAGAGAAAAAGAAATTATTGAATCTGAATACGATGATGATAGTGATGATGAAAATATGCCTGTTATCCCTGAGGGCTATCTTTTTGATATGGAATCTTCTGTCGCTATTTTAGCTTGCGAAGATAGATATGAGCTTAAGAGGTTATTAATTAAATGGAACAAAGAATCACTAAGAGATAAAATGAGACCCGACCCTGCTTTTGCTACTTCACCTATATGTGTTCCTGATAAGGATTATGAATTCTCTATTGATCCTGATATAATTACTTTGGTTGAATCTGATCTGTTTTATGGCTATGAATCTGAAACAGTTGTGGCACATCTTAGTAAGTTAAATGATATAGCGGCCCTGTTTACTAATGATGAGAGATCGCGTTACTTTTATATACTCAAAATATTTCCATTCTCATTAAAGGGTGATGCTAAGATATGGTTTAATTCTCTTAATCCTGGCTGTGTGCGTAGTCCCCAGGATATGATTTATTACTTCTCTGCTAAATATTTCCCTGCTCATAAGAAACAAGCTGCTTTGAGGGACATATACAACTTTGTGCAAATTAAAGAAGAGAGTCTCCCACAAGCTTGGGGGAGGCTTCTCAAGTTACTTAATGCTTTGCCTGATCATCCTCTTAAGAAACCTGGAATACTTGATATCTTTTATAATGGACTAACCGATGCTTCCAGAGATTACCTGGATAGTTGTGCTGGTTCTCTTTTCAGGGAAAGAACACCGGATGAAGCTGAAATTCTATTGAATAATATGTTGACAAATGAAAATAATTGGGCACCTCTTGAGCCAGCTCCTGCTCCAATTACTGAGTATATTCCTAAACCAACTTCGAAGAAGAGAGGTGTTCTATTTCTCAGTCCCGAATATATGCAAGAGGCAAAGAAATCTATGAAAGAGAAAGGTATTAAAGCTGAAGACGTTAAGAATTTACCTCCTATTGAAGAAATACATGGTCTTAATATACCGCCTGTTGAAGAAACATATGATCTCAATTCTTTATTTATTGAAGAACCTCCTGATCCCGATA
Organism: Triticum aestivum; assembly: GCF_018294505.1. Taxonomy (NCBI): domain Eukaryota; kingdom Viridiplantae; phylum Streptophyta; class Magnoliopsida; order Poales; family Poaceae; genus Triticum; species Triticum aestivum. The sequence goes on from NC_057806.1 coordinate 224,301,914, forward strand.
TCCCGACACAGGTAGTAAAGGTAAATTCTCTCTATAGATATGATAAAGCTGAAGTCCCTCCCACTAAAATTGCTAGTCAGTGCTTGGATGAGTTTGATAACTTTTTGTTTAAGCAAGACGACTTCAATGCTTATTTTGGTAGACAATTAAAAGAAAATGCTTATATGATTAGACGCCTGGGTGATTATATGGCTGATATTAAAGGTCAACTTAAACTTGTTAGCAAACATGCTTCTATGGTTACCACTCAAGTAGAACAAGTACTTAAGGCTCAAAATGAAGTGCTTGATGAAATTAATAGAAAGAAAAATGATTATGCTGTTAGAGTGGCTACTAGAACTGGTAGAATGACTCAGGAACCTTTGTATCCTGAAGGCCACCCTAAGAGAATCGAGCAAGATTCTCAGAGAAATAATATTGATGTTCCTAGTTCTTCTAAAAAGAAGAAAAAGAAAAATGATAGAACTGTGCAAACTTCTAGTGAACCTATTGCTGAACCACCTAATAATCCAAATGATATCTCTATGTCTGATGTTGAAACACAATCTGGTAATGAACATGAACCTAATGAAAATATTAATGATGATGCTCAACCTAGTAATAACAATGATGTAGAAATTGAACCTGTTGTTGATCTTGATAACCCACAATCAAAGAATCAACGTTTTCATAAAAGAGACTTTGTTGCTAGGAAACATGGTAAAGAAAGGGAACCTTGGGTTCAGAAACCCATGCCTTTTCCTCCTAAACCATCCAAGAAAAAGGATGGTGAGGATTTTGAGCGCTTTGCTGAAATGATTAGGCCTATCTTTTTGTGTATGCGATTAACTGATGTGCATATCCCCGTTGAGGTAACTTAGTGTTATTCGAAATTTCTCTGGTTCCATGATTATCGGAATGAGTTTGTTAACAAGACTTGATCAACCTTGTTAGTGGATTATTTTTGATGAGCATCGGATGGATGAAACTAGAAGCACTAACTTCTGTACCCTCTCTATACTTTCTGTTATTTAGTAGAAATAAAGTAAAAATAGTATTTTTCTGTCTGTTTCCTGACTTATCCGTGCAATATAAAAATATCAAGAAAATAAAAGTCCTCAGAATGACATGCCAATTTAATATGATTTTTTCAAGAATATTTGAGGATTTACTGTGCAAAAATTACCGCGGGAGGAGCTGCCACCTGGCCACGAGGGTGGTGGGCGCCCCCCTTTAGGGAGCGCCCCCTGCCTCATGGGCCCACGGTGGCCCTCTTCCACTTATCCCAGCACCCATGTTCATCCTCTGTCTCACACAAACCCGAAAAACCAACTCAAGCACGAGTTCCAGCCACTTTTGCTGTGATTTTCGATCTCCTTGCTCAAAGCACCTCTCGCAAAACTGCTTGGGGAGATTGTTCCTTGGTATGTGACTCCTCCATTGGTCCAATTAGTTTTTTTTCTAGTGCTTTATTCATTGCAAATTTATGTTGCATAGGTGACCATGTTCTTGAGCTTGCATGTCAAATTTATATGGTTCCAAGTAGTTTTGATGCATGATATAGGCTCTAGGAACTTGTGGGAGTAGTTGCTATCAGTTTTATTGAGTTTGGTTTACTTTTATTTTGAAGTTACTAAAAATTTCTGAATTTTTCAGAGAAAAACAATATGCTTAGGAAGATGTTCCAAGGTGGTTCCTCTAAGAAGCAAGGACCTAGGATTGCTCTGCGCGATGCTAACGAGGATCCACCAAGAGACGCTCCAGTACGACCTTGCGAATGGCCGTCGGAAAATTTTATGGACCGTGCGGGAATTAAAGAAGAATTCAAAGCATATTTGCGCAATGCCGGTCTTCAGGATTTTGAGGTTAACAAATGCCCCCAGTATCATGATCTCACAAGTTCATTTGTGAGGAGGTTTGAGTATTCATCTTCGTGTAATTCTCCTTCAGTCATGTTTGATCTCTATGACAAATCTTATACCATGGACTTAGAGGATTTCACTTCTGCTTGCAAACTTCCATCATGGGGTAGTGTTAGGGATCCCCCTAAATCTGAATTTCGAAACTTTCTTGCTAGTATAACTGTGGGGGAATCTAGAGATATAATGCAGGCTACTATAGGGAGCATTCACTTTCCTGCTATACATTATTTTGCTCTTTTCATCAGTAGATGCATAAATGCTAAGGATGAAGCATGTCACATGTGTGTCCCTGATCTTAGTATTCTTAGGGGTGCTGTGTTAGGAGACCAATCTTATCATATGGGAGCCATTTTAGCTCGTAGGTTGCATCATAATAGACATAATGGAGATTTCTTTGGAGGAATTTATGCAACCCGCTTAGCTCATTTTCTTGAAATAGTCATTTGTGAGGGTGATATGGAGTTGCCTCCTGCATATTTAGATTATAACTCTATGGCTTCGCACCAGTTTGTCGAGAGGCCTGAATCACCTCTCTTATATCGTTTAATTTTTGATAAATGGCGTGTTTTCCGTATTACTCTCCCTGATCCTACCTTCTTTGATTCACAGACAAAAAGAAGATATGTTATTACCAGAGAGGAGGCAGAAGAGTACGAGAGGAGAGCGGAGGCAGCTCGACTCCACGATGCAGCTCAGCAGGCGATAACCGCTGCACATCAGTATGATCCCAACTATTCTTCCTCATCACAGTACGACCCCAAGAACTATTATTATGGATATCCGCCAGGCCAACCGTGGCCATAGACCAACTTAGGTCAAAAGCCTAAGCTTGGGGGAGTATGTATTTCTCACCGACATTACATTTATGTTCACACACACTCATTGCTAGATGTCGGTGCTCATACTTTTTCACTGTAATATCCATGCTAGTTTATTTTCTTTTTCCTACTTTCTTCTTGTGTGTTTGTTAAACCTTAAGTAAAACCAACAAAAAAATTAGTAGTAGTTTATTTTTCTGCTGTGGTAGTAATAATTAAAAAGAAAACCCAAAAATATTTCCCGTTCTTCTTTTGCTTGTTGGGAGCTTTCCCGTGTAAATAGTTTTATTTCTTTTCTTTTCTTTGGGGGTCAGTAGAAGAAGACCATAATTAAATTGTTGAAGTGGCTCTTATATGCATTATTGTTGAATTAACCAAAGATCCCATATTGCCTTGTCTTCTCCTGTTTATTGAATGCTTGCAGATTCCAGCTTAGTCCAATGCACGTACACTCTTATTATTATTCACACCATTCGGTCGTGCAAGTGAAAGGCAATTATGATGATATATCATGGACTGCTGAGATGAGAAAAGCTGGTATGAACTCGACCTCTTTTGCTTTTGTTAATATGATGAGTCCCTGGTTCTTGATTCAGCTTATTATGAATAAACATGTTTGCAATGACAATTAGAGATCGTAGTTGCTTGTGCCATGCTTGATTAGCTATGAGTTATAATGATTTACCTTGTGTGCCAACATGTTATTGAGATGGTTATGATGGGGTATGATGGGGTGGTATCCTCCTTTAAATGATTTAAGTGATTTGACTTGGCACATGTTCACGCATGTAGTTGAAACAAATCAACATAGCCTTCACGATATTTATGTTCATGCTGGATTATATCCTACTCATGCTTGCATCCAATGTTTATTAATTTTAATGCATGTACATGGCTGTTGTCACTCTCTAGTTGGTCGCTTCCCAGTCTTTTGCTAGCCTTCACCTGTACTAAGCGGGAATACTGCTTGTGCATCCAATCCCTTAAACCCCAAAGTTATTCCAGATGAGTCCACTATACCTTCCTATATGCGGTATCTACCTGCCGTTCCAAGTAAATTTGTATGTGCCAAACTCTAAACCTTCAAATAAACATTCTGTTTTGTATGCTTGAATAGCTCATGTATCAACCAAGGCTGTCCTTATCTTCCGTGTTAGGCGGGTTATTCTTAAGAGGAGTGGACTCCGCTCCTCACTCACGAGAAAATGGCTGGTCACCGGGATGCCCGGTCCCATGCTTTATGCAAACTAAATCAAAATTAATTGCAAACAAAACTCCCCCTGGGACCTGATGTATGTTGGAGGCACTAGTTGTCTCAAGCAAGCGATGGATTGATGTTTGTTGGTGGAGGGGGAGTATAAACTTTACCATTCTGTTTGGGAACCGCCTATAATGTGTGTAGCATGGAAGATATCGCCATCTCTTAGTTGTTGCGTTGACAATGAAAGTATACCGCTCAAAATACAATTTATCTCTATTGCAAAACCGAGCTCTGGCACCTCTACAAATCCCTGCTTCCCTCTGCAAAGGCCCTATCCATTTACTTTTATGTTGAGTCATCACCCTCTTATTAAAAAGCACTAGCTGGAGAGCACAACTGTCATTTGCATTCAGCAGTATTAATTTATGTTGGGTATGACTATGATTGGATCTCTTTTACCATGAATTACAATGTCTAGTCAGTCTTTGATCTTTAAAGGTGCTCTGCATTTATGTTTTGCGGTCTCAAAAAGGGATAGCGAGATACCATCTTGCTATATCATATTATGATTGTTTTGAGAAAGTGTTGTCATCCGAGATTTATTATTATGACTTGCTAGTTGATTATGCTATTGATATGAGTAATTATGAGACCTGAGAATTATTGCAAATGTGGTTAGTTATGATCTATGCTGAAAACTTGAATGCTGGCTTGACATAGTTACAACAACAAGAGCAAACAGAGTTTGTAAAAGTTTTTCTTTCTTTCTTTCAGTTTGTCAACTGAATTGCTTGAGGACAAGCAAGGGTTTAAGCTTGGGGGAGTTAATACGTCTCCGTCGTATCTACTTTTCCAAACACTTTTGCCCTTGTTTGGGACTCTAACTTGTATGGTTTGAATGGAACTAACCTGGACTGACGCTGTTTTCAGCAGAATTACCATGGTGTTGTTTTATGTGCAGAAAACAAATATTCTCGGAATGACCTGAAACTTCACGGAACATCTTATAGAAAACAATAAAAAATCCTCGCCAAAGATGAAGACCAGGGGGCCCACACCCTTCTCACGAGGGTGGGCCCCCCTAGGGCGCGCCCCTACCTCGTGGGCCCCCTGGAAACCCTCCGACGCCAACTCCAACTCCAACTCTATATATTCGCTTTCAGAGAGAAAAAATAGGAGAGAAGAAATCATCGCGTTTTACGATACGGAGCCGCCGCCAAGCCCTAAAACCTCTTGGGAAGGCTGATCTGGAGTCCGTTCGGGGCTCCGGAGAGGGGGATTCGTCGACATCGTCATCATCAACCATCCTCCATCACCAATTTCATGATGCTCACCGCCGTGCGTGAGTAATTCCATCGTAGGCTTGCTGGACGGTGATGGGTTGGATGAGATTTATCAGGTAATCGAGTTAGTTTTGTTAGGGTTTGATCCCTAGTATACACTATGTTCTAAGATTGATGTTGCTATGACTTTGCTATGCTTAATTCTTGTCACTAGGGCCCGAGTGCCATGATTTCAGATCTGAACCTATTATGTTTTCATCAATATATGAGAGTTCTTGATCCTATCTTGCAACTCTATAGTCACCTATTATGTGTTATGATCCGATAACCCCGAAGTGACAATAATCGGGATACTTACCGGTGATGACCGTAGTTTGAGGAGTTCATGTATTCACTATGTGTTAATGCTTTGGTCTGGTACTCTTTTAAAAGGAGGCCTTAATATCCCTTAGTTTCTGCTAGGACCCCGCTGCCACGGGAGGGTAGGACAAAAGATGTTATGCAAGTTCTTTTCCATAAGCACGTATGACTATATTCGGAATACATGCCTACATTACATTGATGAATTGGAGCTAGTTCTGTGTCACCCTATGTTATGACTGTTACATGATGAACCGCATCCGACATAATTATCCATCACTGATCCGATGCCTACGAGTTTTCCATATACTAGTTTACGCTTATTTATTTTCCCGTTGCTACTGTTACAATCACTACAAAATACCAAAAACATTACTTTTGTTGTCTTTACTTTTGTTGCCGCTACCAACACTATCATATTACTTTGATACTGAAACTTTGCTGCAGATACTAAGTTTCCTGGTGTGGTTGAATTGACAACTCAGCTGCTAATACTTGAGAATATTCTTTGGCTCCCCTTGTGTCGAATCAATAAATTTGGGTTGAATACTTTACCCTCGAAAGCTGTTGCGATCCCCTATACTTGTGGGTTATCAGTGGTCCAATCCTTTTTGTAGCAAAGGACAAGCCTAGACAAACTCTTATATGATGTAAAGAGCTCCCGAGGACACATGGGAATATCGTCAAGCTAGTTTTCATCACGCTCATATGATTCGCGTTCGGTACTTTGATAATTTGGTATGTGGGTGGACCGGTGCTTGGGTGCTGCCCTTACTTGGACAAGCATCCCACTTATGCTTAACCTCTATTGCAGGCATCCGCAAATACAACAAAAGTATTAAGGTAAACCTAACCATAGAATGAAACATATGGATCCAAATCAGCCCCTGATGAAGCAACGCATAAACTAGGGTTTAAGCTTCTGTCACTCTAGCAACCCATCATCTACTTATTACTTCCCAATGCCTTCCTCTAGGCCCAAACAATGGTGAAGTGTCATGTAGTCGACGTTCACATGACACCACTAGAGGAGAGACAACATACATCTCATCAAAATATCAAACGAATACCAAATTCATGTGACTATTAATAGCAAGACTTCTCCCATGTCCTCAGGAACAAAAGTAACTACTCACAAAGCATAAACATGTTCATAATCAGAGGGGTATTAATATGCATATAGGATCTGAACATATGATCTTCCACCAATTAAACCAACTAGCATCAACTACAGGGAGTATTTAACACTACTAGCAACCTACTAGCACCAATCCCGGACTTGGAGACAAGAATTGGATACAAGAGATGAACTAGGGTTTTGAGATGAGATGGTGCTGATGAAGATGTTGATGGAGATTGCCCTCTCCCGATGAGAGGAGCATTGGTGATGACAATGGTGATGATTTCCCCCTCCGGGAGGGAAGTTTCCCCGGCAGAACAGCCCCGCCAAAACCCTAGATTGATTCCGCCAAGGTTCCGCCTCGTGGCGGCGGAATTTTGTCCGAGAAGATGGCTTATGATTTTTTTCCCATCGAAAGAGTCCATATGCAGAAGATGGTCACCGGAGGGCCACCAGGGGGCCCAGGAGGTAGGGGGCGCGCCCAGGGGGTAGGGCACGCCCCCCACCCTCGTGGGCAGGGTGTGGCCCCCCTGGTGAAGTTTTTGCGCTCAATGTTTTTTATATATTTGGAAAACGTCATCCGTGAAGTTTCAGGACTTTTGGAGCTGTGCAGAATAGGTCTCTAATATTTGCTCCTTTTCCAGCCAGAATCCTAGCTGCCGGCATTCTCCCTCTTTATGTAAACCTTGTAAAATAAGAGAGAATAGGCATAATTATTGTGACATAATGTGTATTAACAGCCCATAATGCAATAAATATTGATATAAAAGCATGATGCAAAATGGACGTATCAATCGGCAGGGTCTCGATTTCTCCTTGATCGGTTTTACACCCGATCCGATCATAGTCTATGGCTATTCCCAATGCAGCGATGCGATCTAGGAGTTTGTTCAAAGAAAAAAACTCTGTCGGATGCATCTTCTTGGAGTGATTGGAGTTGATGCGAAGGTGATTTTCGATGGCCCGAGAGGTCATCATCGGCTCAATGGCCGAACGGGCGATCATAGTAAAGCCGCCCAACCGGAGGGTTTGGCCCGGGGCCAGAGCTCCCCCGGAGGTGATGTTGTATTTAAGGACAAGGCGAGCCATCGAGCCTTTCGTCGACGGCACAATGGAACTCTCAATGAAAGCACCAATGTCGGTGTCAAAACCGGCGGATCTTGGGTTGGGGGTCCCGAACTGTGCGTCTAGGATCGATGGTAACAGGAGACGTGAATGTTATACATTAGGTCATCATGCATATCATATTTTATTTTGCTTTTGGTTTTGATCCTAGAAAATCCTAAGCAACTCAAGGACCCACGGAGAGAGTTGGGGATTTCGTTATTTACATATTTGAGTTTCCTCAAATTTCGTAAACAAGATCATTGGATTTTATTTATTTTATCATCAATTATTTCTATTACAAAAATATGAGAGAGGGAATAAAATGACTTTCCCAAAATATAGAAATATTGAGGATTTAATAAAAAAATCAAATAAGATTTATTTCGGAGTTTTTCGGTATTTTTAATTGAATTTAGGAAAAATGTGTGTTTTTCAAAGTTGTAGTTTGGGCCCAGATAAATGTTCACATTATCGGGCTTGATTTTAGAAACCCGAGAAAATTTATTTCGCGATTTTTGGAGTCTGTTTAGTATTTCTTTTTATTTTTCTTCCGAGCGTAATTATTTTAAAAAAAACGAAACCGACCTTGGGCCGTACCCGAGCGGGACCCCGCCCGGGGGCGCCTTTATATAGCGCCGCACCCGAGCCCCAGCCCACACCATCCCCGCGCCCGATCCGCCGGACCCGCGCCGACTCGCCGGAGTAGCACGCCGCCCGAGGTTCGCCGCCGCCTCGACTTCCGTGCCGAAAAAAAATCTAAAAAAAATTCTTTTTCACCGAATTTTTTTATTTTTTTTTTCTCGTTGGTTTTATTTTCGAATTTTTTTTATTTTTTTATTATTTTTTCGGGTTAGGTTAATTACCGATTAATCTGTTCGTCGTTTTTCTTTTTCGTCGGATTTTCCGCGGTTATTTTCTGATCGCGATTTCTGATCCGATTTTCGTTTTAGTATAACTTTTCGCTCGTTTATCGGAATCAGGCGATTCAAGCGCCTGGAGTTTCGTATCGAAACCCTCTTTCCGAATAATCAACCTAAACATGTTTTTGCTACTGTAAAATTTGACTTAGATTCAGATTACTAGAACGAAGTTGTTTTCTTTCGCCGTTTGACTTCTTTTGCTTCGTTCGATTTGATTCTTTTTGCAAACCAGGGTTCTTAAGTTGAACTTTCTGATTAGATCTCATATTTGAGTTTTATCTGTGCATTAGATGAGTACTTATTGTATGCTTGTTTGTTTGTCTGCGATAGAATACCTGGAGTGCGCCGCCTGTTACTTTGAATCTCTAGGTTTCGCAGATCATCAGCAAGGCAAGTAACACTTTGATCATACATTTTTCTACCACCCAGTTTTATTGCATTAGATCAATCCTCACACATTGCATGATTAGGATCTAATTAAATTGCGGGATGGGAAGTAGATGAGGTAGTACCTATTACCTGTTTATTATCAAACCTTTGGGAGTTATTTCTACGTTTGCTTATTATGCCATGCTATGCTAGTAGACGTGGATTGGGTGAGTGATATCCATGACCGATGTGAGATTGTTAATTAAGGGTTTATCTAAGGTGGCAACCTAAACACACATCTGGGTGGATTGAGGCACCTGGGTATTCCAGGACTTGCCTGTTTTCTTTTGGACCGCCACCCAGGCTCAAAGGGATCATGAGATTATTCATACTAGAAACTTCCATGTGCAGCCACAAGCCATTATGGGCTCTGGCATAGTTGAGTAAGTCGCGCGAACTCTTACAGGGTAGACTAGCAGATGTAGAGGAAAGTAGGTGTACCAGTCTATCCATCGTAAGGTGCTAGTGTTTCTGAAAGACTGTGTCTCGGTCATCCGTTTCTCAAACACCATGTAGTGCGAGAAATCCAACGGAGGCGATCGAGTCTTGTGGGGAAAAGTGCACAAACCTCTGCAGAGTGTAATAAACTAATCATGGTTAGCCGTGTCCCCGGTTATGGACATCTTGAGTATCTAGTACCTGGATTATCATGTGAATCTCAACATGTTACTCTAAAGTTAATTTTGTTGGGTTTAATGATGTTATTTTAATTGGGATTGAGAATGCTGTCAACCATTCTCAATGTTTAACAACCACCATGATAGTAATTAAATTTATTCCTTTGAAGTAGGAAAAAATTGGCTTTACGCAAAAACTGTAACCATAGAGCTTTCCACCAGCCAAATATGCATATAGTATAGCTGTTGCATTCCATTACTCTCTACGTGTTACCTTGCCAGCATATTCCATGTGCTGACCCGTTTTCGGGCTGCAACGTTAATGTTGCAGACTTTTCAGACGACGAATAAGGAGTTTTTAGGTCATGGTTCTATACTCAGTGATGCCGTTGGAGTTGATGGACTCACTTATCTTCCAAGCCTTCCGCTGTTATCGTTATTAGATGGCCTTAAGCCATATTTATTGTAACAAGTTCTCTTTTGAGACACTCGATGTAATAAGTGTGTGATTGCTACTCTGCTATAAATCCTCCGAGTACTATGTGGTGTCAGCATTACTGATCCAGGGATGACACCGGAGCACAGAGATCAGACTGTTTGAGGTCTGGTCACTACAGAGATGGTATCAGAGCACACGCTGACTGTAGGACACAACCACTAAGCTAAAAGACCTAGATCACTACTCACTCTCTTCTCTTCTGACTTCTCATCTTTTCTACTCTTTAGGATGGCGGATGCAAGGAACAAGTTCACACAACCAGATGAAGATACACCCTTTGGACGCCACTTGAAGGAAGTCACTAGATACTTGAACATAGGAGTACCAAGCTTCACGGGAACCTACAACGCCACTTTACCTGAAGAAGAGCATTGGGTGATACAAGTTCAAGTTCCAGGAAGGACGTTCATGGCAGTCACTGAGCCCATAGAGTTTTCTTTTGATGCACCAACTTGGAGTCTAGGAAAGAGTATGGCAGCTCACATCTCCATGGGACGCATTGGAGAAGTCTACCGCAAGGATCTCAAGGATACTATCTACCAGATTTGTGGGCGCCGAGATGAACACTGGGAGATGATCAGCACCAGGAAAGATAGATCAATCGCAGCTTTTATCCAAGAGTTAAACCAGCACATTCGACGACAGGAGAATCAGATGTGCGCCGACATGATAGATCTGAAGAAGGCTAAAACTAGAATCAAGGAACTAGAGGAAGAACTCAAGGCTACACGCGAAGATTATGAAGAAGAAATTGAAGTATTGGTGGATAAGAATGCCGACCTAACTATGAAGCTAGCAGTATTTATGGGAGGCCCGACACCAGTAGATGAAGACGAAGAACCCAAAGAGATTAGCCCGGAAGACTATATCATCATTGATGGCACTTACTCGGAACAAGATAGTAGCAATGATGACTATGTGGATGAAGCAGGAGCAGATATCATGGAGTCTACAACCATAGAATATTTCTAGTAGACCACCTCATCAGTAGTAGTAGTCCACCATGTAAATATAGTAGTCCGAGCACTTTGCGATAGTTAGATCGATTGTATGCCTTTGTTTGTTTGAGTGAAGTGAATTGTTTGCTTTTGCCTCATGTGCATATGGGTAGTGTTTTCTCCTTAGACCCCCTCTATTCTTATATCTCATCTTTTCTAAACCCTCAGATGCCTCCGAGACGTGACCCCTGATTTGCCTTTCCACCGGAGCTCACCCAGTTGATCCAACAGCAGAACACCTTGATGCAGTTGCTAGTTCAGAATCAGAATCAGGGGAACAACAACAACCCACCACCACCACCACCACCTCTTGACCACTTAGCCCGTTTTCTTAGGCTGAATCCGCCGGTGTTTTCCAGTAGCACCGAGCCGATAGTAGCAGACGATTGGCTCCGCAAGACAGCTAGGGAGTTGACCACAGCAGGATGCACAGATGCGGAGAGGGTGAAGTTTGCCGCACATCAGTTAGAAGGACCCGCAGCATCCTGGTGGGAGAATTTCACAGCCACCTGCCCAGTCGACACTGTCACATGGGACCAGTTTCAGCAGGCTTTTCATACTGCCCATGTTTTAGCAGGAGCAATGGCCATGAAGAAGCGTGAGTTTTGTAACTTGCGCCAAGGAGGACGGACAATTGGCCAGTATGTGGAGGAGTTTAGTAAGCTAGCACGTTATGCCCAAGATGATGTTGCTACGGATGCAGCTAAGCAGGAGAAATTCCTGGAAGGACTGAATGATGAGTTGAGTATGCAGTTGATGGTAGCCACCTTCAACAACTACCAGGAGTTGGTAGATCGTGCTCTTATGATTGAAGGGAAGCAACAGCAAATTGAGACCCGCAAGAGGAAGTAGGATTCCTCGGACATGTTATATCCGGAGAAGGTATAGCAGTAGATCCCGCTAAAGTTGAAACCGTGACAAAGTGGGAAGCACCAACAATAGTTGGAGAGATCCGGAGTTTTCTTGGACTCGCAGGATACTACCAGAGATTTATTGAGAACTTCTCAAAGATTGCGAAGCCTATGACGGAGTTGCTGAAGAAGGATACTAAGTTCAAATGGACTGAGGAGTGTGAGGCTAGTTTCCAGGAATTGAAGAACCGTTTGGTTACCTCACCAATGTTGATTTTGCCAGATCAAACCAAGGATTATCAGGTGTATTGCGACGCTTCACGTCGAGGACTTGGAGCAGTGCTTATGCAGGAAGGGAGAGTTGTTTCGTATGCTTCACGACAACTGAAGCCTCACGAAATGAATTTTGCCACGCATGATTTGGAGTTAGCAGCCGTAGTGCATGCATTGAAGACATGGAGACATTTCCTCATTGGAAACCATTGTGAGGTGTACACGGATCACAAGAGTTTGAAGTACATTTTCACGCAGAAGGAGTTGAACCTCAGACAAAGGAGATGGTTGGAGCTCATCAAGGATTATGATATGAGATTGCATTATCATCCCGGGAAGGCTAATGTAGTAGCTGATGCATTAAGCCACAAGAGCCATGTCAATACGTTAATGACGGGAGAAATACCCAAGGAGTTAGCAGAAAATCTTCGTGAACTATGTTTGGAAATAGTTCCGAGAGGCTATGTAGCAATGTTGGAAATTCAGTCAACTTTGATGGACAGAATCAGGGAAGCTCAGAAGGCTGACAAGTGGATTGCTTCCATAAAGGAGAAAATGAAAGAAGGAAAAGCTAAAGGATTTCATGAGGATGAGCACGATACCCTATGGTTGAAGACCGTGTTTATGTACCCAATGACCCGGAGATCAGAAAGTTGATTCTGCAAGAGGCACATGATTCACCGTATTCGATTCACCCAGGAAATACCAAGATGTATTTGGATTTGAAGGATATTTTCTGGTGGACCGGAATGAAGAAGGATATAGCAGAGTATGTAGCAGTTTGTGATGTATGCCAGAGAGTAAAGGCAGAGCATCAGAAGCTAGCAGGATTGTTACAACCATTGCCGATACCCGAATGGAAGTGGGATAAGCTAGGCATGGATTTTATCACGGGATTACCAAGGACTCGTTCAGGCTATGACTCGATTTGGGTTGTAGTTGATCGATTGACGAAGGTAGCTCATTTCATCCCAGTAAAGACCACTTACACCAGTGCTAAGTTGGCAAAGATATACATGACCAGGATCGTATGTTTGCATGGAGTTCCGAGGAGTATCGTATCAGATAGAGGAACCCTGTTTACCTCAAAGTACTGGAAGCAGTTGCATGAGACTTTGGGTACTAGGCTAGAATTTAGTACAGCTTATCATCCGCAGACAGATGGACAGATCGAGAGAGTCAATCAGATTTTGGAGGATATGCTGAGAGCTTGTGCGCTAGATTATGGATCTTGTTGGGACGATAATTTGCCATATGCAGAGTTCTCTTACAATAATAGCTATCAGACCAGTTTGAAGATGGCCCCTTTAGAAGCTTTGTACGGAAGGAGATGCAGGATACCGTTGTCATGGGACGAAGTTGGAGACCGCCAGTTGTTTGGACCAGATCTGATTAAAGAGTCTGAACAGAAGGTGAAGTTGATTCGCGATAGGCTCAAGGTAGCCCAGTCCAGGCAGAAGAGCTACGCAGATTCTAAACGCAAGGAGACATTTACAAAGTCGAAGACAGAGCTTATCTTCGAGTATCCCCACTTCGAGGGATTAAGCGCTTTGGAGTTAAGGGGGAGTTAGCGCCATGATTTGTAGGACCATATCGAGTTTTGGAGCGTATGGGAGAAGTGGCCTACAAGTTGGAATTGCCAGAAGGATTGACAGGAGTTCATGATGTGTTCCACGTTTCTCAGTTGAAAAAGTGTCACGCGGAGATGGATGACATACCTTTGAGAGACACAGTGCCATTGGAAGCAATTCAGTTGGATAACAATTTGACCTATGAGAAGAAACCAGTCAAGATTCTTAAGTTTGCCAGCCGAGTCACTCGCAGCAAAGTTATCAAGTTTTGCAAAGTTCAGTGGAGCCACCACACGGAGGATGAAGCCACCTGGGAGCGAGAGGAAGATTTGCTCAAGGACCACCCTCACCTACTTTCTAACCAACCCGAATCTTGAGGGCGAGATTCATCTTAAGGGGGGTAGGTTTGTAACATCCCAAATTTTCAATTTGGAATGTTATACATTAGGTCATCATGCATATCATATTTTATTTTGCTTTTGGTTTTGATCCTAGAAAATCCTAAGCAACTCAAGGACCCACGAAGAGAGTTGGGGATTTCGTTATTTACATATTTGAGTTTCCTCAAATTTGGTAAATAGGATCATTTGATTTTATTTATTTTATCATCAATTATTTCTATTACAAAAATATGAGAGAGGGAATAAAATGACTTTCCCAAAATATAGAAATATTGAGGATTTAATAAAAAAATCAAATAAGATTTATTTCGGAGTTTTTCGGTATTTTTAATTGAATTTAGGAAAAATGCGCGTTTTTCAAAGTTGTAGTTTGAGCCCAGATAAATGTTCACTTTATCGGGCTTGATTTTAGAAATCCGGGAAAATATATTTCATGATTTTTGGAGTCCGTTTAGTATTTCTTCTCATTTTTCTTCCGAGTGTAATTATTAAAAAAAACGAAACCTACCTTGGGCCGTACCTGAGCGGGACTCCGCCCGGGGGCGCCTTTTATAGCACCGCACCCGAGCCCCAGCCCACACCAGCCCCGCGCCCGATCCGCCGGACCCGCCGCCGACTCGCCGGAGTTGCACGCCGCCCGAGGTTCGCCGCCGCCTCGACTTCCGTGCCGAAAAAAAAATTAAAAAAAATCTTTTTCGCCGATTTTTTTTATTTTTTTTTCTCGTCGGTTTTATTTTCGAATTTTTTTATTTTTTTATTTTAATATTTATTTTATTATTTGTTTCGGATTAGGTTAATTACCGATTAATCTGTTCGTCGTTTTTCTTTTTCGTCGGATTTTCCACGGTTATTTTCTGATCATGATTTCTAATCCAATTTTCATTTTAGTATAACTTTTCGCTCGTTTATCGGAATCAGGCGATTCAAGCGCCTGGAGTTTCGTCTCGAAACCCTCTTTCCGGATAATCAATCTAAACATGTTTTTGCTACTGTAAAATTTGACTTAGATCCAGATTACTAGAACGAAGTTGTTTTCTTTCGCCGTTTGACTTCTTTTGCTTCGTTCGATTTGATTCCTTTTGCAAACCAGGGTTCTTAAGTTGAACTTTCTGGTTAGATCTTCTATTTGAGTTTTACCTGTGCATTAGATGAGTACTTATTGTATGCTTGTTTGTTTGTCTGCGATAGAATACCTGGAGTGCGCCGCCTGTTACTTTGAATCTCTAGGTTTCGCGGATCATCAGCAAGGAAAGTAACACTTTGATCATACATTTTTCTACAACCCAGTTTTATTGCATTAGATCAATCCTCACACATTGCATCATTAGGATCTAATTAAATTGTGGGATGGGAAGTAGATGAGGTAGTACCTATTACCTGTTTATTATCAAACCTTTGGGAGTTATTTCTACGTTTGCTTATTATGCCATGCTATGCTAGTAGACGTGGATTGGGTGAGTGATATCCATGACAGATGTGAGATTGTTAATTAAGGGTTTATCTAAGGTGGCAACCTAAACACACATCTGGGTGGATTGAGGCACCTGGGTATTCCAGGACTTGCCTGTTTTCTTTTGGACCGCCACCCAGGCTCAAAGGGATCATGAGATTATTCATACTAGAAACTTCCGTGTGCAGCCACAAGCCATTATGGGCTCTGGCATAGTTGAGTAAGTCGCGCGAACTCTTACAGGGTAGACTAGCAGATGTAGGGGAAAGTAGGTGTACCGGTCTATCCATCGTAAGGTGCTAGTGCTTCTGAAAGACTGTGTCTCGGTCATCCGTTTCTCAAACACCATGTAGTGCGAGAAATCCAACGGAGGCGATCGAGTCTTGTGGGGAAAAGTGCACAAACCTTTGCAGAGTGTAATAAACTAATCATGGTTAGCCGTGTCCCCGGTTATGGACATCTTGAGTATCTAGTACCTGGATTATCATGTGAATCTCAACATGTTACTCTAAAGTTAATTTTGTTGGGTTTAATGATGTTATTTTAATTGGGATTGAGAATGCTGTCAACCATTCTCAATGTTTAACAACCACCATGATAGTAATTAAATTTATTCCTTTGAAGTAGGAAAAAATTGGCTTTACGCAAAAACTGTAACCATAGAGCTTTCCACCAGCCAAATATGCATATAGTATAGCTGTTGCATTCCATTACTCACTATGTGTTACCTTGCCAGCATATTCCATGCGCTGACCCGTTTTCGGGCTGCAACGTTAATGTTGCAGACTTTTCAGACGATGAATAAGGAGTTTTTAGGTCGTGGTTCTATACTCAGTGATGCCGTTGGAGTTGATGGACTCACTTATCTTCCAAGCCTTCCGCTGTTATCGTTATTAGATGGCCTTAAGCCATATTTATTGTAACAAGTTCTCTTTTGAGACACTCGATGTAATAAGTGTGTGATTGCTACTCTGCTATAAATCCTCCGAGTACTATGTGGTGTCAGCATTACTGATCCAGGGATGACACCGGAGCACAGAGATCAGACTGTTTGAGGTCTGGTCACTACAGAGATGGTATCAGAGCACACGCTGACTGTAGGACACAACCACTAAGCTAAAAGACCTAGATCACTACTCACTCTCTTCTCTTCTGACTTCTCATCTTTTCTACTCTTTAGGATGGCGGATGCAAGGAACAAGTTCACACAACCAGATGAAGATACACCCTTTGGACGCCACTTGAAGGAAATCACTAGATACTTGAACATAGGAGTACCAAGCTTCACGGGAACCTACAACGCCACTTTACCTGAAGAAGAGTGTTGGATGATACAAGTTCAAGTTCCAGGAAGGACGTTCATGGCAGTCACTGAGCCCATAGAGTTTTCTTTTGATGCACCAACTTGGAGTCTAGGAAAGAGTATGGCAGCTCACATCTCCATGGGACGCATTGGAGAAGTCTACCGCAAGGATCTCAAGGATACTATCTACCAGATTTGTGGGCGCCGAGATGAACACTGGGAGATGATCAGCACCAGGAAAGATAGATCAATCGCAGCTTTTATCCAAGAGTTAAACCAGCACATTCGACGACAGGAGAATCAGATGTGCGCCGACATGATAGATCTGAAGAAGGCTAAAACTAGAATCAAGGAACTAGAGGAAGAACTCAAGGCTACACGCGAAGATTATGAAGAAGAAATTGAAGTATTGGTGGATAAGAATGCCGACCTAACTATGAAGCTAGCAGTATTTATGGGAGGCCCAACACCAGTAGATGAAGACGAAGAACCCAAAGAGATTAGCCCGGAAGACTATATCATCATTGATGGCACTTACTCGGAACAAGATAGTAGCAATGATGACTATGTGGATGAAGCAGGAGCAGATATCATGGAGTCTACAACCGTAGAATATTTCTAGTAGACCACCTCATCAGTAGTAGTAGTCCACCATGTAAATATAGTAGTCCGAGCACTTTGCGATAGTTAGATCGATTGTATGCCTTTGTTTGTTTGAGTGAAGTGAATTGTTTGCTTTTGCCTCATGTGCATATGGGTAGTGTTTTCTCCTTAGACCCCCTCTATTCTTATATCTCATCTTTTCTAAACCCTCAGATGCCTCCGAGACGTGACCCCTGATTTGCCTTTCCGCCGGAGCTCACCCAGTTGATCCAGCAGCAGAACACCTTGATGCAGTTGCTAGTTCACAATCAGAATCAGGGGAACAACAACAACAACCCACCACCACCACCACCTGTTGACCACTTAGCCTGTTCTCTTAGGCTGAATCCGCCGATGTTTTCCAGTAGCACCGAGCCGATAGTAGCAGACGATTGGCTCCACAAGACAGCTAGGGAGTTGACCACAGCAGGATGCACAGATGCGGAGAGGGTGAAGTTTCCCACACATCAGTTAGAAGGACCCGCAGCATCCTGGTGGGAGAATTTCACAGCCACCTGCCCAGTCGACACTGTCACATGGGACCAGTTTCAACAGGCTTTTCATACTGCCCATGTTTCAGCAGGAGCAATGGCCATGAAGAAGCGTGAGTTTCGTAACTTGCGCCAAGGAGGACGGACAGTTAGCCAGTATGTGGAGGAGTTTAGTAAGCTAGCACGTTATGCCCAAGATGACGTTGCTACGGATGCAGCTAAGCAGGAGAAATTCCTGGAAGGACTGAATGATGAGTTGAGTATGCAGTTGATGGTAGCCACCTTCAACAACTACCAGGAGTTGGTAGATCGTGCTCTTATGATTGAAGGGAAGCAGCAGCAAATTGAGAACCGCAAGAGGAAGTAGGATTCTTCGGACATGTTATATCCGGAGAAGGTATAGCAGTAGATCCCGCTAAAGTTGAAATCGTGACAAAGTGGGAAGCACCAACAACAGTTGGAGAGATCCGGAGTTTTCTTGGACTCGCAGGATACTACCGGAGATTTATTGAGAACTTCTCAAAGATTGCGAAGCCTATGACGGAGTTGCTGAAGAAGGATACTAAGTTCAAATGGACTGAGGAGTGTGAGGCTAGTTTCCAGGAATCGAAGAACCGTTTGGTTACCTCACCAGTGTTGATTTTGCCAGATCAAACCAAGGATTATGAGGTGTATTGCGACGCTTCACGTCAAGGACTTGGAGCAGTGCTTATGCAGGAAGGGAGAGTTGTTTCGTATGCTTCACGACAACTGAAGCCTCACGAAATGAATTTTGCCACACATGATTTGGAGTTAGCAGCCGTAGTGCATGCATTGAAGACATGGAGACATTTCCTCATTGGAAACCATTGTGAGGTGTACACGGATCACAAGAGTTTGAAGTACATTTTCACGTAGAAGGAGTTGAACCTTAGACAAAGGAGATGGTTGGAGCTCATCAAGGATTATGATATGAGATTGCATTATCATCCCGGGAAGGCTAATGTAGTAGCTGATGCATTAAGCCGCAAGAGCCATGTCAATACGTTAATGACGGGAGAAATACCCAAGGAGTTAGCAGAAAATCTTCGTGAACTATGTTTGGAAATAGTTCCGAGAGGCTATGTAGCAATGTTGGAAATTCAGTCAACTTTGATGGACAGAATCAGGGAAGCTCAGAAGGATGACAAGGAGATTGCTTCCATAAAGGAGAAAATAAAAGAAGGAAAAGCTAAAGGATTTCATGAGGATGAGCATGATACCCTATGGTTGAAGACCGTGTTTATGTACCCAATGACCCGGAGATCAGAAAGTTGATTCTGCAAGAGGCACATGATTCACCGTATTCGATTCACCCAGGAAATACCAAGATGTATTTGGATTTGAAGGATATTTTCTGGTGGACCGGAATGAAGAAGGATATAGCAGAGTATGTAGCAGTTTGTGATGTATGCCAGAGAGTAAAGGCAGAGCATCAGAAGCCAGCAGGATTGTTACAACCATTGCCGATACCCGAATGGAAGTGGGATAAGCTAGGCATGGATTTTATCACGGGATTACCAAGGACTCGTTCAGGCTATGACTCGATTTGGGTTGTAGTTGATTGATTGACGAAGGTAGCTCATTTCATCCCAGTAAAGACCACTTACACCAGTGCTAAGTTGGCAAAGATATACATGACCAGGATCGTATGTTTGCATGGAGTTCCGAGGAGTATAGTATCAGATAGAGGAACCCAGTTTACCTCAAAGTTCTGGAAGCAGTTGCATGAGACTTTGGGTACTAGGCTAGAATTTAGTACAGCTTATCATCCGCAGACAGATGGACAGATCGACAGAGTCAATCAGATTTTGGAGGATATGCTGAGAGCTTGTGCACTAGATTATGGATCTAGTTGGGACGATAATTTGCCATATGCAGAGTTCTCTTACAATAATAGCTATCAGACCAGTTTGAAGATGGCCCCTTTAGAATCTTTGTACGGAAGGAGATGCAGGACACCGTTGTCATGGGACGAAGTTGGAGACCGCCAGTTGTTTGGACCAGATCTGATTAAAGAGTCTGAACAGAAGGTGAAGTTGATTCGCGATAGGCTCAAGGTAGCCCAGTCCAGGCAGAAGAGCTACGCAGATTCTAAACGCAAGGAGACATTTACGAAGTAGGAGACAAAGCTTATCTTTGAGTATCCCCACTTTGAGGGATTAAGCGCTTTGGAGTTAAGGGGGAGTTAGCGCCATGATTTGTAGGACCATATCGAGTTTTGGAGCGTATGGGAGAAGTGGCCTACAAGTTGGAATTGCCAGAAGGATTGACAGGAGTTCATGATGTGTTCCACGTTTCTCAGTTGAAAAAGTGTCACGCGGAGATGGATGACATACCTTTGAGAGACACAGTGCCATCGGAAGCAATTCAGTTGGATAACAATTTGACCTATGAGAAGAAACCAGTCAAGATTCTTGAGTTTGCCAGCCGAGTCACTCGCAGCAAAGTTATCAAGTTTTGCAAAGTTCAGTGGAGCCACCACACGGAGGATGAAGCCACCTGGGAGCGAGAGGAAGATTTGCTCAAGGACCACCCTCACCTACTTTCTAACCAACCCGAATCTCGAGGGCGAGATTCATCTTAAGGGGGTAGGTTTGTAACATCCCAAATTTTCAATTTGGAATGTTATACATTAGGTCATCATGCATATCATATTTTATTTTGCTTTTGGTTTTGATCCTAGAAAATCCTAAGCAACTCAAGGACCCACGGAGAGAGTTGGGGATTTCGTTATTTACATATTTGAGTTTCCTCAAATTTTGTAAATAGGATCATTTGATTTTATTTATTTTATCATCAATTATTTCTATTACAAAAATATGAGAGAGGGAATAAAATGACTTTCCCAAAATATAGAAATATTGAGGATTTAATAAAAAAATCAAATAAGATTTATTTCGGAGTTTTTCGGTATTTTTAATTGAATTTAGGAAAAATGCGTGTTTTTCAAATTTGTAGTTGGGGCCCAGATAAATGTTCACTTTATCGGGCTTGATTTTAGAAATCCGGGAAAATTTATTTCATTATTTTTGGAGTCCGTTTAGTATTTCTTCTTATTTTTCTTCCGAGCGTAATTATTTTAAAAAAACGAAACCGACCTTGGGCCGTACCCGAGCGGGACTCCGGCCGGGGGCGCCTTTATATAGCGCCGCACCCGAGCCCCAGCCCACACCAGCCCCGCGCCCGATCCGCCGGACCCGCGCCGACTCGCCGGAGTTGCACGCCGCCCGAGGTTTGCCGCCGCCTCGACTTCCGTGCCAAAAAAAAATTTAAAAAAAATTCTTTTTCGCCGATTTTTTTTATTTTTTTT
The DNA here is from genome assembly GCF_018294505.1 of Triticum aestivum. Taxonomy (NCBI): domain Eukaryota; kingdom Viridiplantae; phylum Streptophyta; class Magnoliopsida; order Poales; family Poaceae; genus Triticum; species Triticum aestivum. The sequence goes on from NC_057806.1 coordinate 224,323,480, forward strand.
TCTCGTCGGTTTTATTTTCGAATTTTTTTTATTTTTTAATTTTAATATTTATTTTATTATTTTTTTCGGATTAGGTTAATTACCGATTAATCTGTTCGTCGTTTTTCTTTTTCGTCGGATTTTCCACGGTTATTTTCTGATCGCGATTTCTAATCCAATTTTCGTTTTAGTATAACTTTCGCTCGTTTATCGGAATCAGGCGATTCAAGCGCCTGGAGTTTCGTCTCGAAACCCTCTTTCCGAATAATCAATCTAAACATGTTTTTGCTACTGTAAAATTTGACTTAGATCCAGATTACTAGAACGAAGTTGTTTTCTTTCGCCGTTTGACTTCTTTTGCTTCATTCGATTTGATTCCTTTTGCAAACCAGGGTTCTTAAGTTGAACTTTCTGGTTAGATCTTCTATTTGAGTTTTACCTGTGCATTAGATGAGTACTTATTGTATGCTTGTTTGTTTGTCTGCGATAGAATACCCGGAGTGCGCCGCCTATTACTTTGAATCTCTAGGTTTCGCGGGTCATCAGCAAGGCAAGTAACACTTTGATCATACATTTTTCTACAACCCAGTTTTATTGCATTAGATCAATCCTCACACATTGCATGATTAGGATCTAATTAAATTGTGGGATGGGAAGTAGATGAGGTAGTACCTATTACCTGTTTATTATCAAACCTTTGGGAGTTATTTCTACGTTTGCTTATTATGCCATGCTATGCTAGTAGACGTGGATTGGGTGAGTGATATCCATGATAGATGTGAGATTGTTAATTAAGGGTTTATCTAAGGTGGCAACCTAAACACACATCTGGGTGGATTGAGGCACCTGGGTATTCCAGGACTTGCCTGTTTTCTTTTGGACCGCCACCCAGGCTCAAAGGGATCATGAGATTATTCATACTAGAAACTTCCATGTGCAGCCACAAGCCATTATGGGCTCTGGAATAGTTGAGTAAGTCGCGCGAACTCTTACAGGGTAGACTAGCAGATGTAGGGGAAAGTAGGTGTACAGGTCTATCCATCGTAAGGTGCTAGTGCTTCTGAAAGACTGTGTCTCGGTCATCCGTTTCTCAAACACCATGTAGTGCGAGAAATCCAACGGAGGCGATCGAGTCTTGTGGGGAAAAGTGCACAAACCTCTGCAGAGTGTAATAAACTAATCATGGTTAGCCGTGTCCCCGGTTATGGACATCTTGAGTATCTAGTACCTGGATTATCATGTGAATCTCAACATGTTACTCTAAAGTTAATTTTGTTGGGTTTAATGATGTTATTTTAATTGGGATTGAGAATGCTGTCAACCATTCTCAATGTTTAACAACCACCATGATAGTAATTAAATTTATTCCTTTGAAGTAGGAAAAAATTGGCTTTACGCAAAAACTGTAACCATAGAGCTTTCCACCAGCCAAATATGCATATAGTATAGCTGTTGCATTCCATTACTCACTATGTGTTACCTTGCCAGCATATTCCATGTGCTGACCCATTTTCGGGCTGCAACGTTAATGTTGCAGACTTTTCAGACGATGAATAAGGAGTTTTTAGGTCGTGGTTCTATACTCAGTGATGCCGTTGGAGTTGATGGACTCACTTATCTTCCAAGCCTTCCGCTGTTATCGTTATTAGATGGCCTTAAGCCATATTTATTGTAACAAGTTCTCTTTTGAGACACTCGATGTAATAAGTGTGTGATTGCTACTCTGCTATAAATCCTCCGAGTACTGTGTGGTGTCAGCATTACTGATCCAGGGATGACACTGGAGCACAGAGATCAGACTGTTTGAGGTCTGGTCGCTACAGAGATGGTATCAGAGCACACGCTGACTGTAGGACACAACCACTAAGCTAAAAGACCTAGATCACTACTCACTCTCTTCTCTTCTGACTTCTCATCTTTTCTACTCTTTAGGATGGCGGATGCAAGGAACAAGTTCACACAACCAGATGAAGATACACCCATTGGACGCCACTTGAAGGAAGTCACTAGATACTTGAACATAGGAGTACCAAGCTTCACGGGAACCTACAACGCCACTTTACCTGAAGAAGAGCGTTGGATGATACAAGTTCAAGTTCCAGGAAGGACGTTCATGGCAGTCACTGAGCCCATAGAGTTTTCTTTTGATGCACCAACTTGGAGTCTAGGAAAGAGTATGGCAGCTCACATCTCCATGGGACGCATTGGAGAAGTCTACCGCAAGGATCTCAAGGATACTATCTACCAGATTTGTGGGCACTGAGATGAACACTGGGAGATGATCAGCACCAGGAAAGATAGATCAATCGCAGCTTTTATCCAAGAGTTAAACCAGCACATTCGACGACAGGAGAATCAGATGTGCGCCGACATGATAGATCTGAAGAAGGCTAAAACTAGAATCAAGGAACTAGAGGAAGAACTCAAGGCTACACGCGAAGATTATGAAGAAGAAATTGAAGTATTGGTGGATAAGAATGCCGACCTAACTATGAAGCTAGCAGTATTTATGGGAGGCTCGACACCAGTAGATGAAGACGAAGAACCCAAAGAGATTAGCCCGGCAGACTATATCATCATTGATGGCACTTACTCGGAACAAGATAGTAGCAATGATGACTATCTGGATGAAGCAGGAGCAGATATCATGGAGTCTACAACCGTAGAATATTTCTAGTAGACCACCTCATCAGTAGTAGTAGTCCACCATGTAAATATAGTAGTCCGAGCACTTTGCGATAGTTAGATCGATTGTATGCCTTTGTTTGTTTGAGTGAAGTGAATTGTTTGCTTTTGCCTCATGTACATATGGGTAGTGTTTTATCCTTAGACCCCCTCTATTCTTATATCTCATCTTTTCTAAACCCTCAGATGCCTCCGAGACGTGACCCCTGATTTGCCTTTCCGCCGGAGCTCACCCAGTTGATCCAGCAGCAGAACACCTTGATGCAGTTGCTAGTTCAGAATCAGAATCAGGGGAACAACAACAACAACCCACCACCACCACCACCTGTTGACCACTTAGCCCGTTTTCTTAGGCTGAATCCGCCGGTGTTTTCCAGTAGCACCGAGCCGATAGTTGCAGAGGATTGGCTCCGCAAGATAGCTAGGGAGTTGACCACAGCAGGATGCACAGATGCGGAGAGGGTGAAGTTTGCCGCACATCAGTTAGAAGGACCCGCAGCATCCTGGTGGGAGAATTTCACAGCCACCTGCCGAGTCGACACTGTCACATGGGACCAGTTTCAGCAGGCTTTTCATACTGCCCATGTTTCAGCAGGAGCAATGGCCATGAAGAAGCGTGAGTTTCGTAACTTGCGCCAAGGAGGACGGACAATTGGCCAGTATGTGGAGGAGTTTAGTAAGCTAGCACGTTATGCCCAAGATGACGTTGCTACAGATGCAGCTAAGCAGGAGAAAATCCTGGAAGGACTGAATGATGAGTTGAGTATGCAGTTGATGGTAGCCACCTTCAACAACTACCAGGAGTTGGTAGATCGTGCTCTTATGATTGAAGGGAAGCAGCAGCAAATTGAGAACCACAAGAGGAAGTAGGATTCCTCGGACATGTTATATCCGGAGAAGGTATAGCAGTAGATCCCGCTAAAGTTGAAACCGTGACAAAGTGGGAAGCACCAACAACAGTTGGAGAGATCCGGAGTTTTCTTGGACTCGCAGGATACTACCGGAGATTTATTGAGAACTTCTCAAAGATTGCGAAGCCTATGACGGAGTTGCTGAAGAAGGATACTAAGTTCAAATGGACTGAGGAGTGTGAGGCTAGTTTCCAGGAATTGAAGAACCGTTTGGTTACCTCACCAGTGTTGATTTTGCTAGATCAAACCAAGGATTATGAGGTGTATTGCGACGCTTCACGTCGAGGACTTGGAGCAGTGCTTATGCAGGAAGGGAGAGTTGTTTCGTATGCTTCATGACAACTGAAGCCTCACGAAATGAATTTTGCCACGCATGATTTGGAGTTAGCAGCCGTAGTGCATGCATTGAAGACATGGAGACATTTCCTCATTGGAAACCATTGTGAGGTGTACACGGATCACAAGAGTTTGAAGTACATTTTCACGCAGAAGGAGTTGAACCTCAGACAAAGGAGATGGTTGGAGCTCATCAAGGATTATGATATGAGATTGCATTATCATCCCGGGAAGGCTAACGTAGTAGCTGATGCAATAAGCCGCAAGAGCCATGTCAATACGTTAATGACGGGAGAAATACCCAAGGAGTTAGCAGAAAATCTTCGTGAACTATGTTTGGAAATAGTTCCGAGAGGCTATGTAGCAATGTTGGAAATTCAGTCAACTTTGATGGACAGAATCAGGGAAGCTCAGAAGGCTGACAAGGAGATTGCTTCCATAAAGGAGAAAATGAAAGAAGGAAAAGCTAAAGGATATCATGAGGATGAGCACAATACCCTATGGTTGAAGACCGTGTTTATGTACCCAATGACCCGGAGATCAGAAAGTTGATTCTGCAAGAGGCACATGATTCACCGTATTCGATTCACCCAGGAAATACCAAGATGTATTTGGATTTGAAGGATATTTTCTGGTGGACCGGAATGAAGAAGGATATAGCAGAGTATGTAGCAGTTTGTGATGTATGCCAGAGAGTAAAGGCAGAGCATCAGAAGCCAGCAGGATTGTTACAACCATTGCCGATACCCGAATGGAAGTGGGATAAGCTAGGCATGGATTTTATCACGGGATTACCAAGGACTCGTTCAGGCTATGACTCGATTTGGGTTGTAGTTGATCGATTGATGAAGGTAGCTCATTTCATCCCAGTAAAGACCACTTACACCAGTGCTAAGTTGGCAAAGATATACATGACCAGGATCGTATGTTTGCATGGAGTTCCGAGGAGTATCGTATCAGATAGAGGAACCCAGTTTACCTCAAAGTTCTGGAAGCAGTTGCATGAGACTTTGGGTACTAGGCTAGAATTTAGTACAGCTTATCATCCGCGGACAGATGGACAGATCGAGAGAGTCAATCAGATTTTGGAGGATATGCTGAGAGCTTGTGCGCTAGATTATGGATCTAGTTGGGACGATAATTTGCCATATGCAGAGTTCTCTTACAATAATAGCTATCAGACCAGTTTGAAGATGGCCCCTTTAGAAGCTTTGTACGGAAGGAGATGCAGGACACCATTGTCATGGGACGAAGTTGGAGACCGCCAGTTGTTTGGACCAGATCTGATTAAAGAGTCTGAACAGAAGGTGAAGTTGATTCGCGATAGGCTCAAGGTAGCCCAGTCCAAGCAGAAGAGCTACGCAGATTCTAAACACAAGGAGACATTTACGAAGTCGGAGACAGAGCTTATCTTCGAGTATCCCCACTTCGAGGGATTAAGCGCTTTGGAGTTAAGGGGGAGTTAGCGCCATGATTTGTAGGACCATATCGAGTTTTGGAGCGTATGGGAGAAGTGGCCTACAAGTTGGAATTGCCAGAAGGATTGACAGGAGTTCATGATATGTTCCACGTTTCTCAGTTGAAAAAGTGTCACGCGGAGATGGATGGCATACCTTTGAGAGACACAGTGCCATTGGAAGCAATTCAGTTGGATAACAATTTGACCTATGCGAAGAAACCAGTCAAGATTCTTGAGTTTGCCAGCCGAGTCACTCGCAGCAAAGTTATCAAGTTTTGCAAAGTTCAGTGGAGCCACCACACGGAGGATGAAGCCACCTGGGAGCGAGAGGAAGATTTGCTCAAGGACCACCCTCACCTACTTTCTAACCAACCCGAATCTCGAGGGCGAGATTCATCTTAAGGGGGGTAGGTTTGTAACATCCCAAATTTTCAATTTGGAATGTTATACATTAGGTCATCATGCATATCATATTTTATTTTGCTTTTGGTTTTGATCCTAGAAAATCCTAAGCAACTCAAGGACCCACGGAGAGAGTTGGGGATTTCTTTATTTACATATTTGAGTTTCCTCAAATTTTGTAAGTAGGATCATTTGATTTTATTTATTTTATCATCAATTATTTATATTACAAAAATATGAGAGAGGGAATAAAATGACTTTCCCAAAATATAGAAATATTGAGGATTTAATAAAAATATCAAATAAGATTTATTTCGGAGTTTTTCGGTATTTTTAATTGAATTTAGGAAAAATGCGCGTTTTTCAAAGTTGTAGTTCGGACCCAGATAAATGTTCACTTTATCGGGCTTGATTTTAGAAACCCGGGAAAATTTATTTCATGATTTTTGGGGTCTGTTTAGTATTTCTTTTTGTTTTTCTTCCGAGCGTAATTATTTAAAAAAAACGAAACCGACCTTGGGCCGTACCCGAGCGGGACTCCGCCCGGGGGCGCCTTTATATAGCGTCGCACCCGAGCCCCAGCCCACACCAGCCCCGCGCCCGATCCGCCGGACCCGCCGCCGACTCGCCGGAGTTGCACGCCGCCCGAGGTTCGCCGCCGCCTCGACTTCCGTGCCGAAAAAAAAATTTAAAAAAAAATCTTTTTCGCCGAATTTTTTTTTATTTTTTTTTCTCGTTGGTTTTATTTTCGAATTTTTTTATTTTTTATTTTAGTATTTATTTTATTATTTTTTCGGATTAGGTTAATTACCGATTAATCTGTTCGTCGTTTTTCTTTTTCGTCGGATTTTCCACGGTTATTTTCTGATCGTGATTTCTAATCCAATTTTCGTTTTAGTATAACTTTTCGCTCGTTTATCGGAATCAGGCAATTCAAGCGCCTGGAGTTTCGTCTAGAAACCCTCTTTCCGAATAATCAACCTAAACATGTTTTTGCTACTGTAAAATTTGACTTAGATCCAGATTACTAGAACGAAGTTGTTTTCTTTCGCCGTTTGACTTCTTTTGCTTCGTTCGATTTGATTCTTTTTGCAAACCAGGGTTCTTAAGTTGAACTTTCTGGTTAGATCTTCTATTTGAGTTTTACCTGTGCATTAGATGAGTACTTATTGTATGCTTGTTTGTTTGTCCGCGATAGAATACCCGGAGTGCGCCGCCTGTTAATTTGAGTCTCTAGGTTTCGCGGATCATCAGCAAGGCAAGTAACACTTTGATCATACATTTTTCTACAACCCAGTTTTATTGCATTAGATCAATCCTCACACATTGCATGATTAGGATCTAATTAAATTGTGGGATGGGAAGTAGATGAGGTAGTACCTATTACCTGTTTATTATCAAACCTTTGGGAGTTATTTCTACGTTTGCTTATTATGCCATGCTATGCTAGTAGACGTGGATTGGGTGAGTGATATCCATGACAGATGTGATATTGTTAATTAAGGGTTTATCTAAGGTGGCAACCTAAACACACATCTGGGTGGATTGAGGCACCTGGGTATTCCAGGACTTGCCTGTTTTCTTTTGGACCGCCACCCAGGCTCAAAGGGATCATGAGATTATTCATACTAGAAACTTCCGTGTGCAGCCACAAGCCATTATGGGCTCTGGCATAGTTGAGTAAGTCGCGCGAACTCTTACAGGGTAGACTAGCAGATGTAGGGGAAAGTAGGTGTACCGGTCTATCCATCGTAAGGTGCTAGTGCTTCTGAAAGACTGTGTCTCGGTCATCCGTTTCTCAAACACCATGTAGTGCGAGAAATCCAACGGAGGCGATCGAGTCTTGTGGGGAAAAGTGCACAAACCTTTGCAGAGTGTAATAAACTAATCATGGTTAGCCGTGTCCCCGGTTATGGACATCTTGAGTATCTAGTACCTGGATTATCATGTGAATCTCAACATGTTACTCTAAAGTTAATTTTGTTGGGTTTAATGATGTTATTTTAATTGGGATTGAGAATGCTGTCAACCATTCTCAATGTTTAACAACCACCATGATAGTAATTAAATTTATTCCTTTGAAGTAGGAAAAAATTGGCTTTACGCAAAAACTGTAACCATAGAGCTTTCCACCAGCCAAATATGCATATAGTATAGCTGTTGCATTCCATTACTCACTATGTGTTACCTTGCCAGCATATTCCATGTGCTGACCCGTTTTCGGGCTGCAACGTTAATGTTGCAGACTTTTCAGATGATGAATAAGGAGTTTTTAGGTCGTGGTTCTATACTCAGTGATGCCGTTGGAGTTGATGGACTCACTTATCTTCCAAGCCTTCCGCTGTTATCGTTATTAGATGGCCTTAAGCCATATTTATTGTAACAAGTTCTCTTTTGAGACACTCGATGTAATAAGTGTGTGATTGCTACTCTGCTATAAATCCTCCGAGTACTGTGTGGTGTCAGCATTACTGATCCAGGGATGACACCGGAGCACAGAGATCAGACTGTTTGAGGTCTCGTCGCTACAGAGATGGTATCAGAGCACACGCTGACTGTAGGACACAACCACTAAGCTAAAAGACCTAGATCACTACTCACTCTCTTCTCTTCTGAGTTCTCATCTTTTCTACTCTTTAGGATGGCGGATGCAAGGAAGAAGTTCACACAACCAGATGAAGATACACCCTTTGGACGCCACTTGAAAGAAGTCACTAGATACTTGAACATAGGAGTACCAAGCTTCACGGGAACCTACAACGCCACTTTACCTGAAGAAGAGCGTTGGGTGATACAAGTTCAAGTTCCAGGAAGGATGTTCATGGCAGTCACTGAGCCCATAGAGTTTTCTTTTGATGCACCAACTTGGAGTCTAGAAAGAGTATGGCAGCTCACATCTCCATGGGACGCATTGGAGAAGTCTACCGCAAGGATCTCAAGGATACTATCTACCAGATTTGTGGGCGCCGAGATGAACACTGGGAGATGATCAGCACCAGGAAAGATAGATCAATCGCAACTTTTATCCAAGAGTTAAACCAGCACATTCGACGACAGGAGAATCAGATGTGCGCCGACATGATAGATCTGAAGAAGGCTAAAACTAGAATCAAGGAACTAGAGGAAGAACTCAAGGCTACACGCGAAGATTATGAAGAAGAAATTGAAGTATTGGTGGATAAGAATGCTGACCTAACTATGAAGCTAGCAGTATTTATGGGAGGCCCGACACCAGTAGATGAAGACAAAGAACCCAAAGAGATTAGCCCGGAAGACTATATCATCATTGATGGCACTTACTCGGAACAAGATAGTAGCAATGATGACTATGTGGATGAAGCAGGAGCAGATATCATGGAGTCTACAACCATAGAATATTTCTAGTAGACCACCTCATCAGTAGTAGTAGTCCACCATGTAAATATAGTAGTCCAAGCACTTTGCGATAGTTAGATCGATTGTATGCCTTTGTTTGTTTGAGTGAAGTGAATTGTTTGCTTTTGCCTCATGTGCATATGGGTAGTGTTTTCTCCTTAGACCCCCTCTATTCTTATATCTCATCTTTTCTAAACCCTCAGATGCCTCCGAGACGTGACCCCTGATTTGCCTTTCCGCCGGAGCTCACCTAGTTGATCCAGCAGCAGAACACCTTGATGCAGTTGCTAGTTCAGAATCAGAATCAGGGGAACAACAACAACCCACCACCACCACCACCACCTGTTGACCACTTAGCCCGTTTTCTTAGGCTGAATCCGCCGGTGTTTTCCAGTAGCACCGAGCCGATAGTAGCAGACGATTGGCTCCGCAAGACAGCTAGGGAGTTGACCACAGCAGGATGCACAGATGCGGAGAGGGTGAAGTTTGCCGCACATCAGTTAGAAGGACCCGCAGCATCCTGGTGGGAGAATTTCACAGCCACCTGCCCAGTCGACACTGTCACATGGGACCAGTTTCAGCAGGCTTTTCATATTGCCCATGTTTTAGCAGGAGCAATGGCCATGAAGAAGCGTGAGTTTCGTAACTTGCGCCAAGGAGGACGGATAATTGGCCAGTATGTGGAGGAGTTTAGTAAGCTAGCATGTTATGCCCAAGATGACGTTCCTACGGATGCAGCTAAGCAGGAGAAATTCCTGGAAGGACTGAATGATGAGTTGAGTATGCAGTTGATGGTAGCCACCTTCAACAATTACCAGGAGTTGGTAGATCGTGCTCTTATGATTGAAGGGAAGCAGCAGCAAATTGAGAACCGCAAGAGGAAGTAGGATTCCTCGGACATGTTATATCCGGAGAAGGTATAGCAGTAGATCCCGCTAAAGTTGGAACCGTGACAAAGTGGGAAGCACCAACAATAGTTGGAGAGATCCGGAGTTTTCATGGACTCGCAGGATACTATCGGAGATTTATTGAGAACTTCTCAAAAATTGCGAAGCCTATGACGGAGTTGTTGAAGAAGGATACTAAGTTCAAATGGACTGAGGAGTGTGAGGCTAGTTTCCAGGAATTGAAGAACCGTTTGGTTACCTCACCAATGTTGATTTTGCCAGATCAAACCAAGGATTATGAGGTGTATTGCGACGCTTCACGTCGAGGACTTGGAGCAGTGCTTATGCAGGAAGGGAGAGTTGTTTCGTATGCTTCACGACAACTGAAGCCTCACGAAATGAATTTTGCCACGCATGATTTGGAGTTAGTAGCCGTAGTGCATGCATTGAAGACATGGAGGCATTTCCTCATTGGAAACCATTGTGAGGTGTACACGGATCACAAGAGTTTGAAGTACATTTTCACGCAGAAGGAGTTGTACCTCAGACAAAGGAGATGGTTGGAGCTCATCTAGGATTATGTATGAGATTGCATTATCATCCCGGGAAGGCTAATGTAGTAGGTGATGCATTAAGCCACAAGAGCCATGTCAATACGTTAATGACGGGAGAAATACCCAAGGAGTTAGCAGAAAATCTTCGTGAACTATGTTTGGAAATAGTTCCGAGAGGCTATGTAGCAATGTTGGAAATTCAGTCAACTTTGATGGACAGAATCAGGGAAGCTCAGAAGGCTGACAAGGAGATTGCTTCCATAAAGGAGAAAATGAAAGAAGGAAAAGCTAAAGGATTTCATGAGGATGAGCACGATACCCTATGGTTGAAGACCGTGTTTATGTACCCAATGACCCGGAGATCAGAAAGTTGATTCTGCAAGAGGCACATGATTCACCGTATTCGATTCACCCAGGAAATACCAAGATGTATTTGGATTTGAAGGATATTTTATGGTGGACCGGAATGAAGAAGGATATAGTAGAGTATGTAGCAGTTTGTGATGTATACCAGAGAGTAAAGGCAGAGCATCAGAAGCCAGCAGGATTGTTACAACCATTGCCGATACCCGAATGGAAGTGGGATAAGCTAGGCATGGATTTTATCACAGGATTACCAAGGACTCGTTCAGGCTATGACTCGATTTGGGTTGTAGTTGATCGATTGACGAAGGTAGCTCATTTCATCCCAGTAAAGACCACTTACACCAGTGCTAAGTTGGCAAAGATATACATGACCAGGATCGTATGTTTGCATGGAGTTCCGAGGAGTATCGTATCAGATAGAGGAACCCAGTTTACCTCAAAGTTCTGGAAGCAGTTGCATGAGACTTTGGGTACTAGGCTAGAATTTAGTACAGCTTATCATCCGCAGACATATGGACAGATCGAGAGAGTCAATCAGATTTTGGAGGATATGCTGAGAGCTTGTGCGCTAGATTATGGATCTAGTTGGTACGATAATTTGCCATATGCAGAGTTCTCTTACAATAATAGCTATCAGACCAGTTTGAAGATGGCCCCTTTAGAAGCTTTGTACGGAAGGAGATGAAGGACACCGTTGTCATGGGACGAAGTTGGAGACCGCGAGTTGTTTGGACCAGATCTGATTAAAGAGTCTGAACAGAAGGTGAAGTTGATTCGCGATAGGCTCAAGGTAGCCCAGTCCAGGCAGAAGAGCTACGCAGATTCTAAACGCAAGGAGACATTTACGAAGTCGGAGACAGAGCTTATCTTCGAGTATCCCCACTTCGAGGGATTAAGCGCTTTGGAGTTAAGGGGGAGTTAGCGCCATGATTTGTAGGACCATATCGAGTTTTGGAGCGTATGGGAGAAGTGGCCTACAAGTTGGAATTGCCAGAAGGATTGATAGGAGTTCATGATGTGTTCCACGTTTCTCAGTTGAAAAAGTGTCACACGGAGATGGATGACATACCTTTGAGAGACACAGTGCCATTGGAAGCAATTCAGTTGGATAACAATTTGACCTATGAGAAGAAACCAGTCAAGATTCTTGAGTTTGCCAGCCGAGTCACTCGCAGCAAAGTTATCAAGTTTTGCAAAGTTCAGTGGAGCCACCACACGGAGGATGAAGCCACCTGGGAGCGAGAGGAAGATTTGCTCAAGGACCACCCTCACCTACTTTCTAACCAACCCGAATCTCGAGGGCGAGATTCATCTTAAGGGGGGTAGGTTTGTAACATCCCAAATTTTCAATTTGGAATGTTATACATTAGGTCATCATGCATATCTTTATTTTGCTTTTGGTTTTGATCCTAGAAAATCCTAAGCAACTCAAGGACCCACGGAGAGAGTTGGGGATTTCGTTATTTACATATTTGAGTTTCCTCAAATTTTGTAAATAGGATCATTTGATTTTATTTATTTTATCATCAATTATTTCTATTACAAAAATATGAGAGAGGGAATAAAATGACTTTCCCAAAATATAGAAATATTGAGGATTTAATAAAAAAATCAAATAAGATTTATTTCGGAGTTTTTCGGTATTTTTAATTGAATTTAGGAAAAATGTGCATTTTTCAAAGTTGTAGTTTGGGCCCAGATAAATGTTCACTTTATCGGGCTTGATTTTAGAAATCCGGGAAAATTTATTTCATAATTTTTGGAGTCCGTTTATTATTTCTTCTTATTTTTCTTCCGAGTGTAATTATTAAAAAAAACGAAACCTACCTTGGGCCGTACCCGAGCGGGACTCCGCCCGGGGGCGCCTTTATATAGCGCCGCACCCGAGCCCCAGCCCACACCAGCCCCGCGCTCGATCCGCCGGACCCGCCGCCGACTCGCCGGAGTTGCACGCCGCCCGAGGTTCGCCGCCGCCTCGACTTCCGTGCCGGAAATAAAAAATAAAAAAAATCTTTTTCGCCGTTTTTTTTTAATTTTATTTTCTCGTCGGTTTTATTTTCGATTTTTTTTTATTTTTTTATTTTAATATTTATTTTATTATTTTTTCGGATTAGGTTAATTACCGATTAATCTGTTCGTCGTTTTTCTTTTTCGTCGGATTTTCCATGGTTATTTTCTGATCGCGATTTCTAATCCAATTTTCGTTTTAGTATAACTTTTCGCTCGTTTATCGGAATCAGGCGATTCAAGCGCCTGGAGTTTCGTCTCAAAACCCTCTTTCCGAATAATCAATCTAAACATGTTTTTGCTACTGTAAAATTTGACTTAGATCCAGATTACTAGAACGAAGTTGTTTTTTTCGCCGTTTGACTTCTTTTGCTTCGTTCGATTTGATTCCTTTTGCAAACCAGGGTTCTTAAGTTGAACTTTCTGGTTAGATCTTCTATTTGAGTTTTACCTGTGCATTAGATGAGTACTTATTGTATGCTTGTTTGTTTGTCTGCGATAGAATACCCGGAGTGCGCCGCCTGTTACTTTGAATCTCTAGGTTTCGCGGATCATCAGCAAGGCAAGTAACACTTTGATCATACATTTTTCTACAACCCAGTTTTATTGCATTAGATCAATCCTCACACATTGCATGATTAGGATCTACTTAAATTGTGGGATGGGAAGTAGATGAGGTAGTACCTATTACCTGTTTATTATCAAACCTTTGGGAGTTATTTCTACGTTTGCTTATTATGCCATGCTATGCTAGTAGACGTGGATTGGGTGAATGATATCCATGACAGATGTGAGATTGTTAATTAAGGGTTTATCTAAGGTGGCAACCTAAACACACATCTGGGTGGATTGAGGCACCTGGGTATTCCAGGACTTGCCTGTTTTCTTTTGGACCGCCACCCAGGCTCAAAGGGATCATGAGATTATTCATACTAGAAACTTCCGTGTGCAGCCACAAGCCATTATGGGCTCTGGCATAGTTGAGTAAGTCGCGTGAACTCTTACAAGGTAGACTAGCAGATGTAGGGGAAAGTAGGTGTACCGGTCTATCCATCGTAAGGTGCTAGTGCTTTTGAAAGACTGTGTCTCGGTCATCCGTTTCTCAAACACCATGTAGTGCGAGAAATCCAACGGAGGCGATCGAGTCTTGTGGGGAGAAGTGCACAAACCTCTGCAGAGAGTAATGAACTAATCATGGTTAGCCGTGTCCCCGGTTATGGACATCTTGAGTATCTAGTACCTGGATTATCATGTGAATCTCAACATGTTACTGTAAAGTTAATTTTGTTGGGTTTAATGATGTTATTTTAATTGGGATTGAGAATGCTGTCAACCATTCTCAATGTTTAACAACCACCATGATAGTAATTAAATTTATTCCTTTGAAGTAGGGAAAAATTGGCTTTACGCAAAAATTGTAACCATAGAGCTTTCCACCAGCCAAATATGCATATAGTATAGCTGTTGCATTCCATTACTCTCTATGTGTTACCTTGCCAGCATATTCCATGTGCTGACCCGTTTTCGAGCTGCAACGTTAATGTTGCAGACTTTTCAGATGACGAATAAGGAGTTTTTAGGTCGTGGTTCTATACTCAGTGATGCCGTTGGAGTTGATGGACTCACTTATCTTCCAAGCCTTCCGCTGTTATCATTATTAGATGGCCTTAAGCCATATTTATTGTAACAAGTTCTCTTTTGAGACACTCGATGTAATAAGTGTGTGATTGCTACTCTGCTATAAATCCTCCGAGTACTGTGTGGTGTCAGCATTACTGATCCAGGGATGACACCAGAGCACAGAGATCAGACTGTTTGAGGTCTGGTCGCTACAAGACGGGGGACATGATGTTTACCCGGGTTCGGTCCCTCTCTATGGAGGTAGTACCCTACGTCCTGCTTGATTGATCTTGATGAATATGGGTGTTACAAGAGTTGATCTACCACGAGATCGTATTGGCTAAACCCTAGAAGTCTAAGCTGTATGGCTAAGGTAATGAGTGTATCCTTTCCGGACTAACCCCTCCGGTTTATATAGACACCCGGGGGGGGGGATCTTGGGTTACATAGAGTCAGTTACATAAGAAGGAATCTTCATAGTCGGTCGCCAAGCTTGCCTTCCACGCCATGGAGAGTCCAATCCGGACACATGTACAGTCTTCGGCCTTCATGTCTTCATAGCCCATCAGTCCGGCCCAATAGATAACAGGCCAGACGCCCGAGGACCCCTTAGTCCAGGACTCCCTCAGCCTCTTATAAGGCTAACTATGAACTGCCATCTTGTATACTCTTGGGCTTCATACAGGTGAACCGCCATTGTGGTTGACCCGGCCCCTCCTGGGCGGGTCATATCTGGTAGTCATATCCCCAACAGGTGCACCAAGCGATCATTTGGAGTGAGGGGCTCTCCGGGAGGAAGTAGTTACGAGAACCTAGAGTTAGAGTTAGCAAAATTGTTTAACCCGAGTAGAAGAGAGATCGGAGTCCCAGAGTAAAGACAAGGAATAAAAGATCCTAATACCACCCAATGGTGACGTGGGCCCGTAAGCCTCACAACCATGTTAGTAAAAGTTTTTCAATGATTAGACTCGACTTCGGCCAAGGAGTTGGAAAGGGGGATTCCCACAGGCAATGGGCTCTGATAACAACGTGTGACGCCCCTGATTTGAGCGTACACTAATCATACACGTAAATGTGTACGATCAAGATCAAGGACTCACGGGAAGATATCACAACACAACTCTAGACACAAATTAAAATAATACAAGCTTTATATTACAAGCCAGGGGCCTCGAGGGCTCGAATAGATAAGCTCGAATACACAAAAGTCAGCGAAAGCAATGATATCTGAGTACAGACATAAGTTAAACAAGTTTGCCTTAAGAAGGCTAGCACAAAAGTAGCAACAATCGAAAAGGCAAGGCCTCCTGCCTCGGACCTCCTAACTACTCCTCGAAGTCGAACTCCACGTAGAATCATCCTCGGGTTCCTCTGGCTCCAGGACTCCATCATATGATCGCAATAACTGGGAAAGGGGAAAAACAAAGAGCAAAACAACCGTGAGTACTCTTCCAAAGTACTCGCAAGCAAGGATCTACACTACATATGCATTGGTATCAATGAAAGGGGTAGTATATGTGGACTAAAGTGCAGAATGCCAGAATAAGAGGGGGATAGCTAGTCCTATCAAGGACTATGCTTCTGGCAGCCTCCATCTTGAAACAGTAGAAGAGAGTAGATGGTAAGTGAACCAAGTACAATCGACGAAGGTAGAAATCAAGAAAAGCATGAAGTGTTGATGGTAAACAAAACCACTAGTTTCAAGTAAAGGGACAAAATGAAGAAAGGGGAACTTCAAGAAGAACGGCAAGCAAGTTGCTGCTCAAGTGAAAAACCCAAGTCTGGACCTAAGCCTGAAACTGAGTGCTTCTACTGCAAAGGGACTGGTCACTGGAAGAGGAACTACCCCAAGTAATTGGCGGATAAGAAGGATGGCAAAGTGAACATAGGTATATTTGATATACATGTTATTGATGTGTACTTTACTAGTGTTTATAGCAACACCTCAGTATTTGATACTAGTTCAGTTACTAAGAATAGTAACTCAAAACGGGAGTTGCAGAATGAACGGAGACTAGTTAAGGGTGAAGTGACGATGTGTATTGGAAATGGTTCCAAGATTGATATGATCATCATCGCACACTCCCTATCCTTTCGGGATTAGTGTTAAACCTAAAATAAATGTTATTTAGTGTTTGCATTGAGCATGAATATGATTGGATCATGTTTATTGGAATACGGTTATTCATGTAAGTTAGAGAATAATTGTTGTTCTGTTTACATGAATAAAACCTTCTATGGTCATACACCGAATGAAAATGGTTTGTTGGATCTCGATCGTGGTGATACACATTTTCATAATATTGAAGCCAAAAGATGCAAAGTTAATAATGATAGTGCAACTTATTTGTGGCACTACCGTTTAGGTCATATTGGTGTAAAGCGCATGAAGAAAATCCATGCTGATGGGCTTTTGGAATCACTTGATTATGAATCAGTTGATGCTTGCAAACCATGCCTAATGGCCAAGATGACTAAGACTCTGTTCTCCGAAACAATGGAGCGAGCAAAAGATTTGTTGGAAATCATACATATTGATGTATGTGGTCCGATGAATATTGAGGCTCGTGGTACGTATCCTTATTTTCTAATATTCACAGATGATTTGAGCAGATATGAGTATATCTACTTGATGAAACACAAGTCTGAAACATTTGAAAAGTTCAAAGAATTTCAGAGTGAAGTGGAGAATCATCGTAACAAAAATAAAAGTTTCTACGATATTATCGCAGAAGTAAAATATTTGAGTTACGAGTTTGGCCATCAGTTAAAACAATGTGAAATAGTTTCACTACTCACGCCACCTGGAACACCACAGTGTAATGGTGTGTCTAAACGTCGTAACCGTACTTTATTAGATATGGTGCGATCTATGACGTCTCTTACTGATTTACCGCTATCGTTTTGGGGTTATGCATTAGAGACAGCTACATTCACGTTAAATAGGGCACCATCTAAATCCGTTGAGACGACACCATATGAACTACGGTTTGGCAAGAAACCTAAGCTGTCGTTTCATAAAGTTTGAGGTTGCAATGCTTATGTGAAAAAGTTTCAACCTGATAAGCTCAAACCTAAATCGGAGAAGTGCGTCTTCATAGGACACCCAAAAGAAAATGTTGGGTACACCTTCTATCATAGATCCAAAGGCAAGATATTCATTGCTGAGAATGGATCCTTTCTAGAGAAGGAGTTTCTCTAGAAAGAAGTGAGTGGGAGGAAAGTATAACTTGATGAGGTAACTGTACCTGCTCCCTATTGGAAAGTAGTTCGTCACAGAAATCTGTTCCTGTGACTACTACACCAATTAGTGAGGAAGCTAATGATGATGATCATGTAACTTTAGATCAAGTTACTACCAAACCTCGTAGGTAAACCAGAGTGAGATCCGCACCAGAGTGATACGGTAATCCTGTTCTGGAAATCATGTTACTTGACCATGACGAACCTACGAACTATGAGGAAGCAATGATGAGCCCAGATTCCGTGAAATGGCTTGAGGCCATGAAATCAGAGATGAGGTCCATGTATAAGAACAAAGTATGGACTTTGATTGACTTGCCCAAAAGATCGGCGAGCCATTGAGATTAAATGGATCTTCAAGAGGAAGACGGACACAGATAGTAGTGTTACTATCTACAAAGCTAGAATTGTCGCAAAAGGTTTTCGACAAGTTCAAGGTGTTGACTACGATGAGAGTTTCTCACTCGTATCTATGCTTAAGTCTGTCCGAATCATGTTAGCAATTGCCGCATTTTATGAAATCTGGCAAATGGAAAACAAAATTGCATTCCTTAATGGATTTATTAAAGAAGAGTTGTATACGATGCAACCAGAAGGTTTTGTCAATCCTACAGGTACTAACAAAATAAGCAAGCTCCAGCGATCCATCTATGGACTGGTGCAAGCATCTTGGAGTTGGAATATACGCTTTGATATGTTGATCAAAGCATATAGTTTTATACAGACTTGTGGTGAAGCCTGTATTTACAAGAAAGTGAGTGGGAGCACTACAACATTTCTGATAAGTATATGTATGACATATTGTTGATCGGAGATAATGTAGAATTATTCTGCAAAGCATAAAGGAATGTTTGAAAGGAGTTTTTCAAAGAAAGACCTCGGTGAAGCTGCTTACATATTGAGCATCAAGATCTATAGAGATAGATCAAGACGCTTGATAAGTTTTTCAATGAGTACATACCTTGACAAGATTTTGAAGTAGTTCAAAATGGAACAATCAAAAAGGAGTTCTTGCCTGTGTTACAAGGTGTGAAGTTGAGTAAGACTCAAAACCCGACCATGGCAGAAGATAGAGAGAGAATGAAAGTCATTCCCTATGCCTCACCAATAGGTTCTATAAAGTATGCCATGCTGTGTACCAGACCTATTGTATACCCTTCCCTGAGTTTGGCAAGGGAGTACAATAGTGACCTAGGAGTTGATCACTAGACATTGGTCAAAATTATCCTTAGTGGAATAAGGATATGTTTCTCGATTATGGAGGTGACAAAAGGTTCGTCGTAAAGGGTTACGTCGATGCAAGTTTTGACACTGATCCAGATGACTCTAAGTCTCAATCTGGATACATATTGAAAGTGGGAGCAATTAGCTAGAGTAGCCCTGTGCAGAGCATTGTTGACATAGAAATTTGCAAAATACATACGGATTTGAATGTGGCAGCCCCGTTGACTAAACTTCCCTCACAAGCAAAACATGATCACACCTTAGTACTCTTTGGGTATTAATCACATAGTGATGTGAACTAGATTATTGACTATAGTAAACACTTTGGGTGTTGGTCACATGACGATGTGAACTATGGGTGTTAATCACATGGTGATGTGAACTATTGATGTTAAATCACATGGCAATGTGAACTAGATTATTGACTCTAGTGCAAGTGGGAGACTAAAGGAAATATACCCTAGAGGAAATAATAAAGTTATTATTTATTTCCTTATATCATGATAAATGTTTATTATTCATGCTAGAATTGTATTAACCGGAAACATAATACATGTGTGAATACATAGACAAAACAGAGTGTCACTAGTATGCCTCTACTTGACTAGCTCGTTGGATCAAAGATGGTTATGTTTCCTAACCATAGACATGAGTTGTCATTTGATTAACGGGATCACATCATTAGGAGAATGATGTGATTGACTTGACCCATTCCGTTAGCTTAGCACTTGATCGTTTAGTTTGTTGCTATTGCTTTCTTCATGACTTATACATGTTCCTATGACTATGAGATTATGCAACTCCCGTTTACCGGAGGAACACTTTGTGTGTCACCAAATGTCACAACATAACTGGGTGATTATAAAGGTGCTCTACAGGTGTCTCCAAAGGTACTTGTTGGGTTGGCGTATTTCGAGATTAGGTTTTGTCACTCCGATTGTCGGAGAGGTATCTCTAGGCCCACTCGGTAATGCACATCACTATAAGCCTTGAAAGCATTGCAACTAATGAGTTAGTTGCGGGATGATGTATTACGGAACGAGTAAAGAGACTTACCGGTAACGAGATTGAACTAGGTATTGAGATACCGACGATCGAATCTCGGGCAAGTAACATACCGATTACAAAGGGAACAACGTATGTTGTTATGCGGTGTGACCGATAAAGATCTTCGTAGAATATGTAGGAGCCAATATGGGCATCCAGGTCCCGCTATTGGTTATTGACCAGACAGATGTCTCGATCATGTCTACATAGTTCTCAAACCCGTAGGGTCCGCACGCTTAACGTTCGTTGATGATATAGTACTATATGAGTTATGTATGTTGGTGACTGCATGTTGTTCGGAGTCCGGGATGAGATCACGGATATGACAAGGAACTCCAGAATGGTTCGGAGATAAAGTTTGATATATAGGATAATAGTGTTTGGTCACCGGAAGAGTTCCAGAATTCACCGAAAGGGGTTCCGGATGTTTCCCGAAATGTTTGGGTACGAGAACACTTTATTTGGGCCAAAGGGGAAAGCCCACAAGGTTTTTGGAAAGTGCAAAAGGAAGTTTTGCGGAGTCTAGGGCCCAGATGCGAGGGTCCCTGGTGTCTGGGTCCAGACGCCGGGAACCCTGGCGTCTGGCCCTGGAGTCTGAGAAGGACTCTTGCCTTTCGGGTGAAACCGACTTTGTGGAGGCTTTTACTCCAAGTTTCGACCCCAAGGCTCAACATATAAATAGAGCGGTAGGGCTAGCACCCAAGACACATCAAGAAACACCAAGCCGTGTGCTGGCAACCTCGTCCCCTCTAGTTTATCCTCCGTCCTAGTTTTCGTAGTGCTTAGGAGAAGCCCTGCAGAGATTGTTCTTCACTAACACCGTCACCACGCCCTCATGCTGCCGGAACTCATCTACTACTTCGCCCCTCTTGCTGGATCGAGAAGGCGAGGACATCACCGAGCCGAACGTGTGCAGAACTTGGAGGTGCCGTGCTTTCGGTACTTGGATCGATCGGATCGTGAAGACGTACAATTACATCAACCGCATTGATATAACGTTTCCGCGAATGGTCTACGAGGGTACGTAGACAACACTCTCCCCTCTCGTTGCTATGCATCACCATGATCTTGCATGTGTGTAGGAAATTTTTGAAATTATTACGTTCCCCAACAGTGGCATCCGAGCCAGGTTTTATGCGTAGATGTCAGATGCACGAGTAGATCACAAGTGAGTTGTGGGCGATATAAGTCATACTGCTTACCAGCATGTCATACTTTGGTTCGGCGATATTGTTGGATGAAGCGGCCCGGACCGACATTACGCATACGCTTACGCGAGACTGGTTCTACCGACGTGCTTTGCACATAGGTGGCTGGCGGGTGTCAGTTTCTCCAACTTTAGTTGAACCGAGTGTGGCTACGCCCGGTCCTTGCGAAGGTTAAAACAACACCAACTTGACAAACTATCGTTGTTGTTTTGATGCGTAGGTAAGAACGGTTCTTGCTAAGCCCATAGTAGCCACATAAAATTTGCAACAACAAAGTACATGACGTCTAACTTGTTTTTGCAGGGCATGTTGTGATGTGATATGGTCAAGACATGACGAGATATAAATTGTTGTATGAGATGATCATGTTTTGTAACCGTTATATCGGCAACTGGCAGGAGCCTTATGGTTGTCGCTTTATTGTATGCAATGCAATCGCCCTGTAATGCTTTACTTTATCACTAAGCGGTAGCGATAGTCGTGGAAGCATAAGATTGGCGAGACGACAACGATGCTACGATGGAGATTAAGGTGTCGCGCCGGTGACGATGGTGATCATGAAGGTGCTTCGGAGATGGAGATCACAAGCACAAGATGATGATGGCCATATCATATCACTTATATTGATTGCATGTGATGTTTATCTTTTATGCATCTTATCTTGCTTTGATTGACGGTAGCATTATAAGATGATCCCTCACTAAATTATCAAAGTATAAGTGTTCTCCCTGAGTATGCACCGTTGCGGAAGTTCTTCGTGCTGAGACACCACGTAATGATCGGGTGTGATAGGCTCTACCTTCAAATACAACGGGTGCAAAAAAGTTGCACACACGGAATACTCAAGTTAAACTTGACGAGCCTAGCATATAATAGATATGGCCTCGGAACACCGAGACCGAAAGGTCGAGCGTGAATCATATAGTAGATATGATCAACATAGTGATGTTCACCATTGAAACTACTCAATCTCACGTGATGATCAGACATGGTTTAGTTGATATGGATCACGTGATCACTTAGAGGATTAGAGGGATGTCTATCTAAGTGGGAGTTCTTAAGTAATATGATTAACTAAACTTAAATTTATCATGAACTTAGTCCTGGTAGTATTAGCATATCTATGTTGTAGATCAATAGCTCGCGTTTAGCTCCCCTGTTTTATTTTTGATATGTTCCTAGAGAAAACTAAGTTGAAAGATGATTAGTAGCAATGATGCGGATTGGATCCGTGATCTGAGGTTTATCCTCATTGCTACACAGAAAAATTATGTCCTTGATGCACCGCTAGGTGACAAACCTATTGCAGGAGTAGATGCAGATGTTATGAACGTTTGGCTAGCTCAATATGATGACTACTTGATAGTTTAGTGCACCATGCTTAAACTGCTTAGAATCGGGACTTTAAAGACATTTTGAACGTCATGGACCATATGAGATGCTCCAGGAGTTGAAGTTAATATTTCAAGCAAATACCTGAGTTGAGAGATATGAAGTCTCCAACAAGTTCTATAGCTAAAAAGATGGAGGAGAATAGCTCAAGCAGTGAGCATGTGCTCAGATTATCTGTGTAACATCCCAAATTTTCAATTTGGAATGTTATACATTAGATCATCATTGCATATCATATTTTATTGCATTTTGGTTGATCCTAGAAATTTCATGCAACTCAAGGACCCTCGGAGAGAGTTGGGGGATTTCGTTATTTTCATATTTGAGTTTCTCAAATTTTGAAAATAGGATCATTTGGTTTTATTTATTTTATCTTCAATTATTTCTATTATCAAAATATGAGAGAGGGAATAAAATGACTTTCCCAAGATAAAGAAATATTTAGGATTTAATAATAAAATCCAATAAGATTTTATTTTGGTTTTATTTGCTATTTTATTTGAATTTAGGAAAAATGCGCGTTTTTCAAAATTGCATTTAGGCCCCAAATAAATGTTCATCCTGTGCGGCTTGATTTTAGATGCCGGGGAAAATTTATTTCGGGATTTTTGGAGTCCGTTTAGTATTCCTTTTGTTTTTTTTCCTGTGCGTAATTATTTAAAAAAAAGGGGGTTCGAACCGACTCTCGGCCATAACCGGCCAGGACTCCGCCTGGCCGGGGCTTTAAGTAGCACCGCTCGAGGCCCAGGAACAGCCCAAGCCGTGCCCCGCCCAAACCCTAACCCTAGCCCCGCGCCGGGCCGCGCCGCCACCGCGCCGCCATGCCGCCACCCGCCCCGCCGCCGACGATGATCGCCGGAGCCGCCGTTCGCTAGAGGTAGACCTTGCCGTCGCCGGTTTTTCTCAAAAACCATTCGGTTTTTCGTCGGTATCGTTCAGTTTTTTTAGTTCGTTTTTTTAAATAGGTCGGTTTTTCCGGTTTATTTTATTAGTGAGCGTTCGCTCGTTCGTTCGTTTTAACGAACGCGTTCACCGTTTAGATTCAGTTAACGAACGTCCGTTCGTTAATTTGTTCATCATTTTCTTTTTCTCAGATTAAATCCGTGATTTTTCTGATCGCGATTCCTGATCCGTTTTTCGTTCTAGTATAATTTTTCGCTCGTTTACCGGAATCAGGCAAGTTAAGCGACTGGAGTTTCGTCTGGAAACCCTCTTTCAGTTTAACCAAATCAAACAAGTTTTGCCACTGTAAAAAATTTCCCTAGATCCAGAATAGTAAACAAAGCTTGTTTCTTTTGCCGTTTGTCTTTTTTTGCTTTGTTCGATTTGATTCTTTTTGCCAACCGGAGTTCTTAAGTTGAACTTTCTGGTTAGATCTCTTATTTGAGTTTTATTTGTGCATTAGTTGAGTACTTATTGTATGCTTGTTTGTTTGCGATAGAGTACCCGGAGTGCGCCGCTTGCTACTTTGAATCGCTAGGTTTCCCGGATCATCAGCAAGGCAAGTAACACTTTGATCATACTTGCAATAACCCAGTTTTATTGCATTAGATCAATCCTCACACATTGCATGATTAGGATCTAATTAAATTTTGGGTTTGGGAAGTAGTTGAGGTAGTAACTATTACCTGTTATTATCAAACCTTTGGAGTTACTTCTACGTTTGCTTATTATGCCATGCTATGCTAGTAGACGTGGATTGGGTGAGTGAAATCCATGAAAGATGTGAGATTGTTAAATTAAAGGTTTATCTAAGGTGGCAACTTAAATACACATCTGGGTGGATTGAGGCACCTGGGTATTCCAGCGATTGCCTGTTTTCTTTTGGACCGCCACCTAGGCTCAAAGGGATCATGAGATTATTCATGCTAGAAACTTCCGTGTGCAGCCACAAGCTACTATGGGCTCTAGCATAGTTGATTAAGTCGTGCGAACTCTTACAGTGGTAGACTAGCAGATGTAGGGGAAAGTAGGTGTAACGGTCTACCCGATCGTAAGGTGCTAGCGCTTATGAAAGACTATGTCTCGGTCATCCGTTTCTCAAACACCATGTAGTGCGAGAATCCCAACGGAGGAGATCGAGTCTTGTGGGGAAAAGTGCGCGAACCTCTGCAGCGTGTATAAACTAATCATGGCTAGCCGTGTCCCCGGTTATGGACATCTTGAGTATCTAGTACCTGGATTATCATGTGAATCTCATCATGTTACTCTAAAATTAATTTTGTTGGGTTTTGTTTAATGATGATGTTTAATTGGGATTGAGTTTGCTATCAACCATTCTCAATGTTTAACAATCACCATGATAGTTAAATAAAATTTATTCCTTTGCAGTAGGGAAAAATTGGCTTTACGCAAAACTGTAACCATAGAGCTTTCCACCAGCCAAATATGCATGTAGTATACCCTTATTCTTCCATTACTCTCTATGTGTTACATTGCCAGCATATTCCATGTGCTGACCTGTTTCGGGCTACAACGTTAATGTTGTAGACTTTTCAGACGATGATTAAGGTGCCTTTAGGTCGTGGTTCTATACTCAGTGATGCCATTGGAGTTGATGGACTCACTTATCTTCCAAGCCTTCCGCTGTTATCGTTATTAGATGGCCTTAAGCCATATTTATTGTAATAAGTTCTCTTTTGAGACACTCGATGTAATAAGTGTGTGATTGCTACTTTGTTATAAATCCTTCAAGTACTGTGTGGTGTCACCATTACTGATCCAGGGATGACACCTGAGCACAGAGATTGGACCGTTTGAGGTCTGGTCACTACAAGATGGTATCAGAGCACACGCTGACTGTAGGACACGACTACTAAGATAAAAGACTTACATCACTACTCACTCTCTTCTCATTCTGACTTCTCATCTTTTCTGCTCTTTTAGGATGGCGGATGCAAGGAACAAGTTCACGCAACCGGATGAAGATACACCCTTTGGACGTCACTTGAAGGAAGTCACTAGATATCTGAACATAGGATTACCAAGCTTCACTGGGACCTACAACGCCACTTTACCAGAAGAAGAGCGCTGGATGATTCAATTTCAAGTTCCAGGAAGGATGTTCATGCCAGTCACTGAACCCATAGAGTTTTCTTTTGATGCACCAACCTGGAGTCTAGGAAAGAGCATGGCAGCTCACATCACCATGGGACGCATTGGAGAAATTTACTGCAATGATCTCAAGGATACTATCTACCAGATTTGTGGGTGCCGAGATGAGCACTGGGAGATGATCAGCACCAGGAAGGATAGATCAATTGCAGCTTTTATCCAGGAGTTAAACCAGCACATTCGATGTCAGGAGAACCAGATGTGCGCCGACATGATAGATCTAAAGAAGGCAAGGACAAGAATCAAGGAACTAGAGGAAGAACTCAAGGCTACATGTGAAGATTATGAAGAGGAAACTGAAGTACTCGTGGATAAGAATGTCGGCTTAACAATGAAGATTGGAATATTTATGGGAGGGCCTACACCAGTAGAAGAAGACGAAGAACCCAAGGAGATTCGCCCAGAAGACTACATCATCATCGACGACACCGACTCGGATCCAGATGATAGTGATGATGACTATGTGGATGAAGCTGGAGCAGATATCATGGAATCTTCAACCGAAGAATATTTCTAGTAGACCACCCCAACCATAGTAGTAGTCCACCATGTAAATATAGTAGTCCGAGAACTTTTGCGATAGATAGATCGATTGTATGCCCTTGTTTGATTGAATGAAGTGAATTGTTTGCTTTTGCCTCATGTGCATATGGGTAGTGTTTTCTCTCTAGACCCCTCTCTATTCTTAAATCTCATCTTTTCTAAACCCTCAGATGCCTCCGAGATGTGACCCTGGATTTACCTTCCCACCGGAGCTCACCCAGTTGATCCAGCAACAGAACACATTGATGCAGTTGCTAGTCCAGAATCAGAATCAGGGGAACAATAACAACAACCCACCACCACCACCACCTGTTGATCACTTAGCCCGTTTTCTTAGGCTGAATCCGCCGGTGTTTTCCAGTAGCACCGAGCCTATAGTAGCAGACGATTGGCTCAGTAAGACAGGAAGGGAGTTGACCACCGTAGCATGCATAGATGCAGAAAAGGTGAAGTTTGCCGCACATCAGCTTGAAGGACCCGCAGCATCATGGTGGGAGAATTTCACAGCCACTTTCCCTGTCGACACTGTCATGTGGGACCAGTTTCAGCAGGCTTTTCGTACTTCCCATGTTTTAGCAGGAGCTATGGCCATGAAGGAGCGAGAGTTTCGCAACTTGCGCCAAGGAGGAAGGACAGTTGGTCAGTATGTGGAGGACTTTAGTAAGTTAGCACGTTATGCCCCAGATGACATAGCTACGGATGCAGCTAAGCAGGAGAAGTTTCTGGAAGGGCTGAATGATGAGCTGAGCATGCAGTTGATGGTAGCAACCTTCAACAACTACCAGGAGTTGGTAGATCGTGCTCTTATGATTGAAGGGAAGCAGCAGCAGATTGAGACCCGCAAGAGGAAGTATGGACAAGGGAAGTACAATTCAGGAGCTCAGCAGAAGCCACATTTTACCCCTAGACCGGGAGGACATTTTTAGCATACCCATGGAGGAGGTAGCTCACACAATCACACTGGCACCAAGAATGGTAATGGGAATGGAGGAAGCAACGGCCATAACCATACCAACCCATCAACCCCAGCCAAGAGAGACATGAGCCAAGTCACTTGTTTCAAGTGCCAGAAGACCAGACATTATGCGAATGAATGTCCTGAATCCTAGAATGGAAATGGCAATGGAAGCTCTGGGAAGAAGCTGAACCCTTTCAACAGGGGACAGGTGAACCACGTTAACGTGGAGGAGGTTGAAGAGCAGCCGGATGATGTAATCGGTAAGTTTTTGGTTAAGTCATTTACTGCACTCGTTCTTTTTGATACTGGTGCATCACATTCATACATATCAAGGGGATTTGTGGATAAGTATAATCTGCCCACCAAAGTTCTTAGAACACCTATGTTAGTAAGCTCACCAGGAGCGGAGTATATGGCTAGCCAAGGATGTTTTCAAGTGCCATTGAGTATAGGTAGGCATGTGTTTCCCTCGGATTTAATCATTTTGGAATCACAAGGATTGGATGTAATTCTGGGTATGGATTGGCTGTCGATGTATGGAGGAAACATCGATTGCACCAGTAAGTCGATCTTGCTTACCACCCGAGAAGGGAGAAGGATCAAGTATGTATCCCGACATGTGCCAAAAAGGACTCAAGTAAATTGTTTAACAGGAGTTGTGCAGGAGGAAGTACCGGTGGTGAAGGATTTCCCTGATGTATTTCCAAAGGAGTTGCCAGGCATGCCACCGGATAGAGATATTGAGTTTTTGATTGAGCTTTTGCCAGGCACAGGGCCAATATCAAAGATACCATATAGGATGCCCGCAAAGGATTTGGTGGAGATTAAGAAGTAGATTAAGGAGTTACTGGATAAAGGATATATTCGCCCAAGTTCTTCGCCTTGGGGATCGCCGGTACTTCTAGTGGAGAAAAAGGATGGATCGTTAAGGATGGTTGTTGATTATCGAGGATTGAATGAAGTAACCATCAAGAACAAGTACCCACTACCAATGATCAATGATCTGTTTGATCGATTGCAAGGAGCTAAGGTATTTTCTAAGATCGATCTGCGATCAGGATACCATCAGTTGAAGATTCAAGAACAGGATATACCTAAGACGGCTTTTACCACCAGGTATGGGCTGTACGAGTATACCGTTATGTCATTTGGTCTGACTAACGCACCTGCATATTTTATGAACATGATGAACAAAGTATTCATGGAGTTTTTGGATAAGTTCGTCGTGGTGTTCATTGATGATATCCTGGTATACTCGAAGAATGAAGAGGAGCATAAGGAGCATTTGCGTTTGGTACTTGGTAAGCTCAGAGAACATCAATTATATGCCAAGTTTAGCAAATATGAGTTTTGGTTGAAGGAAGTTGTATTTCTCGGACACGTTATATCTGGAGAAGGTATAGCAGTAGATCCCACTAAGGTTGATACCGTGACAAATTGGGAAGCCCCAACAACAGTTGGAGAGATCCAGAGTTTTCTTGGACTTGCAGGATACTACCGGAGATTCATTGAAAATTTCTCAAAGATTGCGAAGCCTATGACGGAGTTGTTGAAGAAGGATACCAAGTTCATATGGACTGAGGAATGTGAGGCTAGTTTCCAGGAGTTGAAGAAACGTTTGGTTACATCACCAGTGTTGATTTTGCTAGGTCAGACCAAGGATTATGAGGTGTATTGCGACGCTTCACGTCGAGGACTTGGAGCAGTGCTTATGCAAGAAGGAAGAGTTGTTTCGTATGCCTCACGACAGCTTAAGCCTCATGAGTTGAATTATGCCACGCATGATTTGGAGTTAGCAGCTGTAGTGCATGCATTGAAGACCTAGAGACATTTTCTCATTGGAAACCATTGTGAGGTGTACACGGATCACAAGAGTTTGAAGTACATTTTCACACAGAAGGAGTTGAATCTCAGGTAAAGGGATCATGAGATTATTCATGCTAGAAACTTCATGTGTAGCCACAAGCTACTATGGGCTCTAGCATAGTTGATTAAGTCATGCGAACTCTTACAGTGGTAGACTAGCAGATGTAGGGGAAAGTAGGTGTAACGGTCTACCCGATCGTAAGGTGCTAGCGCTTCTGAAAGACTATGTCTCGGTCATCTGTTTTTCAAACACCATGTAGTGCGAGAATCCCAACGGAGGAGATCGAGTCTTGTGGGGAAAAGTGCGCAAACCTCTGCAGAGTGTATAAACTAATCATGGTTAGCCGTGTCCCCGGTTATGGACATCTTGAGTATCTAGTACCTGGATTATCATGTGAATAGTAACTCGAAATGGGAGTTGTAGAATGAACAAATACTAGTTAAGGGTGAAGTGACGATGTGTATTGGAAATGGTTCCAAGATTGATATGTTCATCATCGCACACTCCCTATACTTTCGGGATTATTGTTAAACCTAAAATAAATATTATTTAGTGTTTGCATTGAGCATGAATATGATTGGATCATGTTTATTGCAATACGGTTATTCATGTAACTTAGAGAATAATTGTTGTTCTGTTTACATGAATAAAACCTTCTATGGTCATACACCCATTGAAAATGGTTTGTTGGATCTCGATCGTGGTGATACATATTTTCATAATATTGAAGCCAAAAGATGCAAAGTTAATAATGATAATGCAACTTATTTGTGGCACTGCCATTTAGGTCATATTGGTGTAAAGCGCATAAAGAAAATCCATGCTGATGGCCTTTTGGAATCACTTGATTATGAACCAGTTGATGCTTGTGAACCATGCCTCATGGGCAAGATGACTAAGACTCCATTCTTCGGAACAATGGAGCGAGCAAAAGATTTGTTGCAAATCATACATACTGATGTATGTGGTCTGATGAATATTGAGGCTCGCGGCAGGTATCATTATTTTCTGATCTTCACAGATGATTTGAGCAAATATGAGTATATCTACTTGATGAAACACAAGTCTAAAACATTTGAAAAGTTCAAAGAATTTTAGAGTCAAGTGGAGAATC
Source organism: Triticum aestivum (assembly GCF_018294505.1). Lineage (NCBI taxonomy): Eukaryota > Viridiplantae > Streptophyta > Magnoliopsida > Poales > Poaceae > Triticum > Triticum aestivum. The sequence goes on from NC_057806.1 coordinate 224,353,771, forward strand.
ATCGTAAGAAAAATAAAAGTTTCTATGATATGCTCGCGAAAGTAAAATATTTGAGTTACGAGTTTGGCCTTCAGTTAAAACAATGTGAAATAGTTTCACTACTCACGCCACCAGGAACACCAAAGTGTAATGGTGTGTCTGAATGTCGTAACCGTACTTTATTAGATATGGTGCGATCTATGACGTCTCTTACTAATTTACTGCTATCGTTTTGGGGTTATGCATTAGAGACAGCTACATTCACGTTAAATAGGTCACCATCTAAATCTGTTGAGACGATACCATATGAACTATGGTTTGGCAAGAAACCTAAGCTATCGTTTCTTAAAGTTTGAGGTTGCAATGCTTATGTGAAAAAGTTTTAACCTGATAAGCTCAAACCTAAATCAGAGAAGTGCGTCCTCATAGGATACCCAAAAGAAAATGTTTGGTACACCTTCTATCACAGATCCGAAGGCAAGATATTCATTGCTGAGAATGGATCCTTTCTAGAGAAGAAGTTTCTCTCGAAAGAAGTGAGTGGGAGGAAAGTAGAACTTGATGAGGTAACTGTACCCGCTACCTTATTATAAAGTAGTTCATCATAGAAATCCGTTCCTGTGACTACTACACAAATTAGTGAGGAAGCTAACGATGATGATCATGTAACTTCAGATCAAGTTACTACCAAACCTCGTAGGTAAACCAGAGTGAGATCCGCACCAGAGTGGTACGGTAATCCTGTTCTGGAGGTCATGTTACTTGACCATGATGAACCTACGAACTATGAGGAAGCGATGATGAGCCCAGATTCCGCAAAATGGCTTGAGGCCATGAAATCTGAGATGAGATCCATGTATAAGAACAAAGTATGGACTTTGATTGACTTGCCCAAAAGATTGGCGAGCCATTGAGATTAAATGGATCTTCAAGCGGAAGACGAACGCTGATAGTAGTGTTACTATCTACAAAGCTAGAATTGTCGCAAAAGATTTTCGACAAGTTCAAGGTGTTAACTACGATGAGAGTTTCTCACTCGTATCTATGCTTAAGTCTGTCCGAATCATGTTAGCAATTGCCGCATTTTATGAAATCTGGCAAATGGATAAACAAAATTGCATTCCTTAATGGATTTATTAAAGAAGAGTTGTATATGATGCAACCAGAAGGTTTTGTCAATCCTAAAGGTACTAAAAAATATGCAAGCTCCAGCGATCCATCTATGGACTGGTGCAAGCATCTCGGAGTTGGAATATATGCTTTGATAAGTTGATCAAAGCATATAGTTTTATACAGACTTGCGGTGAAGCCTGTATTTACAAAAAAGTGAGTGGGAGCACTATAGCATTTCTGATAAGTATATGTATGACATATTGTTGATCGGAGATAATGTAGAATTATTCTGCAAAGCATAAAGTAATGTTTGAAAGGAGTTTTTCAAAGAAAGACCTCGGTGAAGCTGCTTACATATTAGCATCAAGATCTAAGATCAAGACGCTTGATAAGTTTTTCAATGAGTACATACCTTGACAAGATTTTGAAGTAGCTCAAAATGGAACAGTCAAAAAGGAGTTCTTGCCTGTGTTACAATGTGTGGAGTTGAATAAGACTGAAAACCCGACCACGGAAGAAGATAGAAAGAGAATGAAAGTCATTCCCTATGCCTCACCAATAGGTTCTATAAAGTATGCCATGCTGTGTACCAGACCTATTGTATACCCTTCCCTGAGTTTGGCAAGGGAGTACAATAGTGATCTAGGAGTAGATCACTGGACATTGGTCAAAATTATCCTTAGTGGAATAAGGATATGTTTCTTGATTATGGAGGTGACAAAAGGTTCGTCGTAAAGGGTTACGTCGATGCTAGTTATGACACTGATCCAGATGACTCTAAGTCTCAATCTGGATACATATTGAAAGTGGGAGCAATTAGCTAGATTAGCTCCGTGCAGAGTATTGTTGACATAGAAATTTGCAAAATACATATGGATCTGAACGTGGCAGACCCGTTGACTAAACTTCCCTCACAAGCAAAACATGATCGCACCTTAGTACTCTTTGGGTATTAATCACATAGCGATGTGAACTAGATTAGTGACTCTAGTAAACCCTTTGTGTGTTAGTCACATGACGATGTGAACTATGGGTGTTAATCACATGGTGATGTGAACTATTGATGTTAAATCACATGGCGATGTGAACTAGATTATTGACTCTAGTGCAAGTGGGAGACTGAAGGAAATATGCCCTAGAGGCAATAATAAAGTTATTATTTATTTCCTTATATCATGATAAATGTTTATTATTCATGCTAGAATTGTATTAACCGAAAACATAATACATGTGTGAATACATAGAAGAAACAGAGTGTCACTAGTATGCCTCTATTTGACTAGCTCGTTGGATCAAAGATGGTTATGTTTCCTAACCATAGACATGAGTTGTCATTTGATTAACGGGATCACATCATTAGGAGAATGATGTGATTGACTTGACCCATTCCGTTAGCTTATCACTTGATCGTTTAGTTTGTTGATATTGCTTTCTTCATGACTTATACATGTTCCTATGACTATGAGATTATGCAACTCCCGTTTACCGGAGGAACACTTTGTGTGTCAGCAAACGTCACAACGTAACTGCGTGATTATAAAAGTGCTCTACAGGTGTCTCCAAAGGTACTTGTTGGGTTGGCGTATTTCGAGATTAGGATTTGTCACCCCGTTTATCAAAGAGGTATCTCTGGGCCCACTCAGTAATGCACATCACTATAAGCCTTGCAAGCATTGCAACTAATGAGTTAGTTGCGGGATGATGTATTATGGAACGAGTAAAGAGACTTACCGGTAACGAGATTGAACTAGGTATTGAGATACCGACGATCGAATCTCGGGCAAGTAACATACCGATGACAAAGGGAACGACGTATGTTTTTATGCGATGTGACCGATAAAGATCTTCATAGAATATGTAGGATCCAATATGGGCATCCAGGTCCCGCTATTGGTTATTGACCAGAGAGATGTCTCGGTCATGTCTACATAGTTCTCGAACCCGTAGGGTCCGCACACTTAACGTTCATTGACGATATAGTACTATATGAGTTATGTATGTTGGTGACCGAATGTTGTTCGGAGTCCGGGATGAGATCACGGACATGACGAGGAACTCCAGAATGGTCCGGAGATAAAGTTTGATATATGGGATAATAGTGTTTGGTCACCGGAAGAGTTCCGGAATTCACCGGAAGGGGTTCCGGATGTTTCCTGAAATGTTTGGGTACGAGAACACTTTATTTGGGCCAAAGGGGAAAGCCCACAAGGTTTTTGGAAAGCGCAAAAGGAAGTTTTGCGGAGTCCAGGGGCCAGATGCCAGGGTCCCTGGCGTCTGGGTCCAGACGCCAGGAACCCTGGCGTCTGGCCCTGGAGTCCAAGAAGGACTCTTGCCTTTCGGGTGAAACCAATTTTGTGGAGGCTTTTACTCCAAGTTTCGATCCCAAGGCTCAACATATAAATAGAGGGGTAGGGCTAGCACCCAAGGCACATCAAGAAACACCAAGCTGTGTGCCGGCAACCCCGTCCCCTCTAGTTTATCCTCCGTCCTAGTTTCATAGTGCTTAGGCAAAGCCCTGCGGAGATTGTTCTTCACCAACACCGCCACCACGCCGTCGTGCTGTCGGAACTCATCTACTACTTCGCCCCACTTGCTGGATCGAGAAGGCGAGGACAGCACCGAGCCGAACATGTGCAGAACTCGGAGGTGCCGTGCTTTCGGTACTTGGATCAGTCGGATCGTGAAGACGTATGACTACATCAATAGTGGTGATATAACACTTCCGCGAACGGTCTACGAGGGTACGTAGACAACACTCTCCCCTCTCGTTGCTATGCATCACCATGATCTTGCGTGTGTGTAGGAAATTTTTGAAATTACTATGTTCCCCAATAGTTAATGCTTTGGTCCAGTACTCTATTACAAGGAGGCCTTAATATCCCTTAGTTTCCGCTAGGACCCCGCTGCCACGGGAGGGTAGGACAAAAGATGTCATGCAAGTTCTTTTCCATAAGCACGTATGACTATATTCGGAATACATTCCTACATTACATTGATGAATTGGAGCTAGTTCTGTGTCACCCTAGGTTATGACTATTACATGATGAACCGCATCCGGCATAATTCTCCATCACTGATCCATTGCCTACGATCTTTCCATATATTGTTCTTCGCTCATTTACTTTTCCGTTGTTATTGCTATCATCAGTACAAAATACCAAAAACATTACTTTTGCTACTGTTACCTTTTGCTAATGTTACCACTACTATCATATTACTTTGCTACTAAATACTTTGTTGCAGATATTAAGTTTCCAGGTGTGATTGAATTGACAGCTCAGCTGCTAATATTTGAGAATATTCTTTGGCTCCCCTTGTGTCCAATCAATAAATTTGGGTTGAATACTCTACCCTCGAAAACTGTTGCGATCCCCTATACTTGTGGGTTATAAAGACTATTTTCTGGCGGCGTTGCCGGGGAGCATATCTCTATTCTTTGTGTCACTTGGGATTTATACCTGCTTATCATTATGAAGAACTTGAGAGATCCAAAAACCAAGATTTATCCCTCAACTACAAGGGGAGGTAAGGAACTGCCATCTAGCTCTGCACTTGATTCACCTTCTGTTTTGAGTAAGCTTGCGACACCTAAACCTGCTTCTGCTATTCGTTTTGATATGTCGCATGTTATTGATGATGCCACTTCTGCTATGCATGATACTTATGATGAAACTACTTCTACGCTTGATACTACCGTGCCACTTAGTGAATTTCTTGATGAACAACTTGCTAGGGTTAGAGAGAGTGAAAATATTGAATCTGATAATATTGATGAAAGTGATGATGAAGACTCTCCCTCTAATGAATATGAATCACCTGTTATTCCCGAGGGTTATGTTTTTGAAAAAGAAGCTGCTCTAGCTATTTTAGCTTGCAAAGACAGATATGAACTCAAGAGGTTATTAGCTAAATGGAAGCAGCAATCTCTTAATGCTAGAATGAAACCTGATCCTGCTTTTGCTACTTCACCTATCTGTGTTACCAATAAGGATTATGAATTCTCGGTTGATCCTGATATAATTACTTTGGTTGAATCTGATCCTTTTCATGGCTATGAATCTGAAACAATTGTGGCACATCTTACTAAATTAAATGATATAGCCACCCTGTTCACTAATGATCAGAGAACTCGCTACTTTTATATCCTTAAAATATTTCCATTCTCATTAAAGGGTGATGCTAAGATATGGTTTAATTCTCTTGATCATGGTTGTGTGCGGAGTCCCCAGGATATGATTTATTACTTCTCTTCTAAATATTTCCCTGCTCATAAGAAACAAGCTGCCTTAAGGGATATATATATAATTTTGTGCAAATTGAAGAAGAGAGTCTCCCACAAGCTTGGGGGAGGCTTCTCAAGTTACTTAATGCTTTGCCTGATCATCCTCTTAAGAAAAATGAGATACTTGATATCTTTTATAATGGACTAACCAATGCTTCCAGAGATTACCTGGATAGTTGTGCTGGTTCTGTTTTTAGGGAAAGAACACCAGATGAAGCTAAAATTCTATTGAATAATATGTTGGCAAATGAAAATAATTGCACACTTCCTGAGCCAATTCCTGAGCCTTTTCCTAAACCAACTCCGAAGAAGAGAGGTGTTCTATTTCTCAGTCCTGAAGATAAGCAAGAGGCAAAGAAATCTATGAAAGAAAAAGGTATTAAAGCTGAAGATGTTAAGAATTTACCTCCTATTGAAGAAATACACGGTCTTAATTTACCGCCTGTTGAAGAAACATATGATCTTAATCCATTACCTATTGAAGAAACACATGGTCTTGATAACCCGACACAGGTAGTAAAGGTAAATTCTTTCTATAGATATGATAAAGCTGAAATCCCATTTACTAAGTTTGCTAGCCCATGCTTAGATGAGTTTGATAAATTTATGGCTAAGCAAGAAGATTTTAATGCTTATTTTGGTAGACAATTGAAATACAATTCAAATATGCTTGAACACTTGGGTGATTATATGGCTAATGTCAAAGGTGAACTTAAACTTATTAGTAAACATGCTTCTATGGTTACCACTCAAGTAGAACAAGTACTTAAAGCTCAAAATGATTTACTCAATGAATTGAATAGTAAGAATAATGATAATGTTGTTAGAGTTATGACTAGAGGTGGTAGAATGACTCAGGAACCTCTGTATCCTGAAGGCCACCCTAAGAGAATTGAGCAAGATTCTCAGAGAAATAATATACATGCAACTAGTCCTTCTAAAAGGAAGAAAAAGAAAAATGATAGGACTTTGCATGCTTCTAGTGAACCTATTGCTCAACCACCTGAGAATCCAAATGATATTTCTATTTCTGATGCTGAAACACAATTTGGTAATGAACCTAAAACTAGTGATAATGTTAATGGTAATGTTCACGATGATGCTCAACCTAGTAATGATAATGATATAGAAATTGAACCTGCTGTTGATCTTGATAACCCACAATCAAAGAATCAATGTTATGATAAGAAAGACTTTGTTGCCAGGAAACATGGTAAAGAAAGAGAACCATGGGTTCAGAAACCCATGTCTTTTCCTCCCGAACCATCCAAGAAAAAGGATGATGAGGATTTTGAGCGCTTTGCTGAAATGATTAGACCTATCTTTTTGTGTATGCGATTAACTGATATGCTTAAAATGAATCCCTATGCTAAGTATATGAAAGAAATTGTTACAAATAAAGAAAGATACCGGAAGCTGAAATTTCCACCATGCTTGCTAATTATACTTTTAAGGGTGGAATACCAAAGAAACTTGGAGATCCAGGAGTACCCACTATACCATGCTCCATTAAAAGAAACTATGTTAAAACTGCTTTATGTGATCTTGGAGCCGGTGTTAGTGTTATGCCTCTCTCTTTATATCGTAGACTTGATTTGAATAAGTTGACACCTACTGAAATATCTTTGCAAATGGCTGATAAATCAACTGCTATACCTGTCGGTATTTGTGAGGATGTGCCTGTTGTAGTTGCAAACGTTACTATTTTAACGGACTTTGTTATTCTTGATATTCCCGAGGACGATAGTATGTCTATTATTCTTGGAAGACCCTTTTTGAATACTGCAGGGGCTGTTATTGATTGCACTAAAGGCAATGTCACTTTTCATGTTAATGGTAATGAGCATACGGTACACTTTCCGAGGAAACAACCTCAAGTTCATAGTATCAACTCTATTGGAAAAATTCCATCGATTATATTTGGAGGTTTTGAATTTCCTCTTCCTACTGTCAAGAAGAAATATGATATTCTTATTATTGGGGATGTGCATATCCCCGTTGAGGTAACATAGTGTTATTCGAAATTTCTCCGGTTCCATGTTATTCGGAATGAGTTCGTTAACAAGACTTGATCAACCTTGTTAGTGGATCCCTTTTGATGAGCATGAGATGGATGAAACTAGAAGGCACAACCTTCTGTACCCACTTTATTCTTTCTGTTATTTATATTAAATAAAATAAAAATAAGTATTTTCCGTCTGTTATCTGAATTACCCGTGCAATATAAAAATACCTCAAAAATAAAAGTTCTCCAAATGCCCCGAAATTTAAATATGTTTTTTCTGGAATATTTAAGAATATTTGGCACAAAGAACACAGAACGGGGGGCATCCACCTGGCCACGAGGGTGGAGGGCGTGCCTCCTGCCTCGTGGGCCCACGGTGGCCCTCCTCCACTTATTCCTTCACCCACACACTTCTTCTTCCTCCCACAAACACGAATATCCAGCTCAAGCACGAGTTCTAGCTCATTTTTCTGCGATTTTTGATCTCCTTGCTCAAAGCACCTCTCACAAAACTGCTTGGGGAGATTGTTCCTTGGTATGTGACTCCTCCATTGGTCCAATTACTTTTTTTTCTAGTGCTTTATTCATTGCAAATTTGTGCTGCCTAGGTGACCATGTTCTTGAGCTTGCCTGTCAAATTTATATGGTCAAAAGTAGTTTTGATGCATGATATAGGCTCTAGGCACTTGTAGGAGTAGTTGCTATCAATTTTATTGAGTTTGGTTCACTTTTATTTTGAAATTACTAAAAATTTCAGAATTTTTCAAAGAATAATGAAGTGATTTTTAAGGGGCTCATCGAGACGAAGCTCGAAGGAAAAAGCAAAATGAAGAAGCAAAGAAGCCCAAATATAATTTGCCTCGCACCGCGGAGATTCGGCCGTGTGAATGGCCTTCCAATGATTTCTTGAGAGCAGCCGGGATTTATGATGATTTTTATGAATTGGCTGAGAATGCAGGCCTCACCGCCTTCCTCCACGACCAACGCGACCAGTATCTCTTACTCACCAATATCTTTGTGCAAAACTTTCATTTCCATTCTAGGAGCTCACCACCTATGGTGGAGTTTCATTTATATGATGAGCATAAGGAGATGTCACTTTATGATTTTTGTCGGGTTTGTTTGGTCCCTTTCGAGGGCACGACAAAGGAACCACATCGCAGTGATGTGGACGGGTTTATCGATACCATCACTGTAGGGGAAACGAGGAAGGTTTCTGATGCACGAATCACTAGCATACATTTTCCCGTTTTACGCTACATTGCAATATTTGCTAGTCGTTGCTTAATTGGTCGTGGAAACTGTGGAAACCTTAGTGTTCCTGATATTATTGTTTTGTTCCACGGTTTATTCAGTGATAACTCTGTTAGTATGTGCGGTATTAATGCTAAACGGTTAAGTCTGAACCGTACAAAGGGCCCCATCTTTGGAGGCATCTATGCTTCACGCCTAGCTGCACATTTTAACATACCTATTAGGCATTATGAGAAGGAAGAAAGATTGCTGCCTCATGTTTATTTAGATTATAAGAGTATGGTGGCACACGCTTTTATTGTTAAGAATCGGGAAGGGGAGCTTAAATACAAATTGTTCTTTCATAAACATCATCCTGAGACTATTACCCTGCCTGCTCCTTCCTTGTTTGATTTATCTTCAGGCCGGTACCTTGTTCTGTTAGAGGCTATTCACGCCAACCGGAACCCTACATCTGCCACAGAGCCAGAGTTGGAACCACAAGTTGATCCTCCATGACAGTATAATTACCATTGGGATCCGAAGATGATTGCCAACCAGTGGCAATCAGAGTCTTCTTCATCGTAGTACGCCCCCAACTATTACTATGGATATCTGCCAGGCCAGCCGTGGCCATAGACCAACTTAGGCCAAAGCCTAAGCTTGGGGGAGTACGTATTTCGCACTGACATTGTATTCATGTTCACACACTCATTGCCAGATGTCGGTGCTCATACTTTTTCATTGTATCATCCATGCTAGTTTATTTTCCTTTTTATGCTTTCTTCTTGTGTGTTTAATAAACCTTAAGAAAAAACAAAAAAATTAGTTGTAGCTTTTAATTAGTTTATTTTCCATGCTTGTAGTAGTAATTAAAAAGAAAACCCAAAAAGATTTCCTGTTCTTCTTTTGCTTGTTGGGAGCTTTCCCGTGTAAATAGTTTTATTTCTTTTCTTTCTTTGGGGGTCGATAGGAGAAGACCATAATTAAATTGTTGAAGTGGCTCTTATATGCATTATTGTTGATCTGACAAAAGAGCCCATATTGCCTTGTCTTCTCCTATTTATTGAATGCTTGCAGATTCCAGCCTAGTCCAATGCACGTGCACTCTTATTATTATTCACATCATTCGTCGTGCAAGTGAAAGGCAATTATGACGATATATGATGGACTGACTGAGATGAGAAAAGCTGGTATGAACTCGACCTCTCTTGTTTTTGTAAATATGATTAGTTCATCGTTCCTGATTCAGCCTATTATGAATAAACATGTTTGCAATGACAACTAGAGATCATAGTTTCTTGTGCCATGCTTGATTAGCTAGGAGCTTATAATGGTTTACCTTGCGTGCCAACAAGCTATTAAAATGGTTGTGATGTGGTATGATAGGGTGGTATCCTCCTCTGAATGATTTAAGTGACTTGACTTGGCGCATGTTCACGCATGTAGTTGAAACAAAATCAACATAGCCTTCACGATATTTATGTTCATGGTGGATTATATCCTACTCATGCTTGCATTCGGTGTTGATTAATTTTAATGCATGTTCATGACTGTTGTCGCTCTCTAGCTGGTCGCTTCCCAGTCTTTTGCTAGCCTTCACCTGTACTAAGCGGGAATACTGCTTGTGCATCCAACTCCATAAACCCCAAAGTTATTCCATATGAGTCCACCATACCTACCTATATACGGTATCTACCTGCCGTTCCAAGTAAATTTGTATGTGCCAAACTCTAAACCTTCAAATAAATATCCTGTTTTGTATGCTCGAATAGCTCATGTATCAACTAGGGCTGTCCGTATCTTCCATGTTAGGCGGGTTATTCTCAAGAGGAGTGGACTCCGCTCCTCACTCATGAGAAAATGGCTGGTCACCGGGATGCCCAGTCCCATGCTTTATGCAAACTAAATCAAAATAATTGCAAACAAAACTCCCCCTGGGACTCTTGTTAGTTGGAGGCACTCGTTGTTTCGAGCAAGCCATGGATTGATGCTTGTTGGTGGAGGGGGAGTATAAACTTTACCATTCTGTTTGGGAACCGCCTATAATGTGTGTAGCATGGAAGATATTGCCATCTCTTGGTTGTTATGTTGACAATGAAAGTATACCGCTCAAAATATTATTCACCTCTATTTCAAAACCGAGCTCTGGCACCTCTACAAATCCCTGCTTCCCTCTGCGAAGGGCCTATCTATTTACTTTCATGTTGAGTCATCATCCTCTTATTAAAAAGCACCAGTTGGAGAGCACCGCTGTCATTTGCATTCATTACTGTTAGTTTACATTGAGTATGACTTGACTGGATCTCTTTTACCATGAATTACAATGTCTAGTCAGTCCTTGATCTTTAAAGGTGCTCTGCATTTATGTTTTGCGGTCTCAGAAAGGGCTAGCGAGATACCATCTTGTTATATCATATTATGATTGTTTTGAGAAAGTGTTGTCATCCTGAGATTTATTATTATTGCTCGCTAGTTGATTATGCCATTGATATGAGTAAACATGAGACCTAAGCGTTATTGTGAATATGGTTAGTTCATAATCTTTGCTGAAAACTTGAATGCTGGCTTTACATATTTACAACAACAAGAGCAAACAGAGTTTGTAAAAGTTTTTCTTTATCACTTTCAGTTTGTCAACTGAATTGCTTGAGGACAAGCAAAGGTTTAAGCTTGGGGGAGTTGATACGTCTCCGTCGTATCTACTTTTCCAAACACTTTTGCCCTTGTTTTGGACTCTAACTTGCATGATTTGAATGGAACTAACCCGGACTGACGCTGTTTTCAGCAGAATTACCATGGTGTTATTTATGTGCAGAAACAAAAGTTCTCGGAATGACCTGAAACTTCACAGAACATCTTTTCGGAAATAATAAAAAATCCTTGCAAAAGATGAAGACCAGGGGGCCCACACCCTAGCCACGAGGGTGGGGGCGCGCCTGACTCCCTAGGGCGCGCCCCCCTACCTCGTGGGCCCTCTGGAGCTCCTCCGACCTCAACTCCAACTCTATATATTTGCTTTCGGGGAGGAAAAATCAAAGAGAAGGATTCATCGCGTTTTACGATACGGAGCCGCCGCCAAGCCCTAAAACCTCTCGGGAGGGCTGATCTGGAGTCTGTTCGGGGCTCCGGAGAGGGGAATCCGTCGCCATCGTCATCATCAACCATCCTCCATCACCAATTTCATGATGCTCACCGTCGTGCGTGAGTAATTCCATCGTAGGCTTGCTGGACGGTGATGGGTTGGATGAGATTTATCATGTAATCGAGTTAGTTTTGTTAGGGTTTGATCCCTAGTATCCACTATGTTCTGAGATTGATGTTGCTATGACTTTGCTATGCTTAATGCTTGTCACTAGGGCCCGAGTGCCATGATTTCAGATCTGAACCTATTATGTTTTCATCAATATATGAGAGTTCTTGATCCTATCTTGCAAGTCTATAGTCACCTATTATGTGTTATGATCCGTTAACCCCGAAGTGACAATAATCGGGATACTTACGCGTGATGACGTAGATTTTGAGGAGTTCATGTATTCCACTATGTTAATGCTTTGGTCCAGTACTCTATTAAAAGGAGGCCTTAATATCCCTTAGTTTCCGCTAGGACCCCGCTGCCACGGGAGGGTAGGACAAAAGATGTTATGCAAGTTCTTTTCCATAAGCACGTATGACTATATTCGAAATACATGCCTACATTACATTGATGAATTGGAGCTAGTTTTGTGTCACCCTAGGTTATGACTATTACATGATGAACCGCATCCGGCATAATTCTCCATCACTAATCCATTGCCTATGAGCTTTCCATATATTGTTCTTCGCTTATTTACTTTTTCGTTGTTATTGCTATCATCACTACAAAATACCAAAAACATTACTTTTGCTACCGTTACCACTACTATCATATTACTTTGCTACTAAATACTTTGCTGTAGATGTTAAGTTTCCAGGTGTGGTTGAATTGACAACTCAACTGCTAATACTTGAGAATATTCTTTGGCTCCCCTTGTGTCGAATCAATAAATTTGGGTTGAATACTCTACCCTCGAAAACTGTTGTGATCCCCTATACTTGTGGGTTATCATGTATTTTATTAAGTATCCGGTTCTAGTTGGCATAAGGTCAAGGTACAACTCCGGGTTGTCCTTTTACCGAGGGACACAACTATCCGAATAGATAAACTTCCCTGCAGGGGTGCACCACATAACCCAACATGCTCGATCCCCTTTGGCCGGACACACTTTCCTGGGTCATGCCCGGCCTTGGAAGATCAACACGTCGCAGCCCCACCTAGGCACAACAGAGAGGTCAGCACACCGGTCTAAGTCCTATGCGCAGGGGTCTGGGCCCATGGCCCATTGCACACGTGCATGTTGCGAACTTGGCCGGAAGCATACCTAGCCCCCTTAATACAAGTGCATGCTTATGGTCCAATCCGGCATGCACCGCTCAGTCGCTGACGTCAAGAAGGCTTCGGCTAATACCACGACGTTGAGTGCCCATAACTGTTCTAGCGTAGTTGGTTAGTGCGTATAGGCAAGTGGCCAGACTTAGATCAAATAGCCAGATCTCGTCAAGCGTGTTATTAGAAGTATCCACGGACGTCGACCGGGTACCAGGCCCACCTGTCTCCTAGATGGTCGCAACCTGCCCTGTCGCTCCGCCATAAAGTAACCATCAGGGGGCTGTCGGCAACCTAGGCCCACCACTACCTTGGTGGAACCACCTGCCCCTTCACCCCACCTCCGTATCATCAACATAAGTATGTAATAGTATAGTATATACCCGTGATCACCTCCCGAAGTGATCACGGCCCAGTAGTATAGCATGGCAGACGGACAAGTGTGTAAGGCCACTGATGATAAACTAGCAAACTATACTAAGCATTTAGGATTGCTGGTAAAGGTATCAACAGTAGTAACAAGGACAGGCTATGCAGCAGTATAGGATTAAACCGATGAAACAGTAACACTACTTTAATGCAAGTAGTAGAGGGAAAGAGTAGGCGATATCGAGATGAACAAGGGGGGTTGTCTTGCTTGGTTGCTCGGCAGACAGATATAGACCCTCGACGGTGAAGTAGTCGATCACCGGATCACAGCAGTCTCGGGGTCTACTAGAAAGAAGTAACGGAAGGGGAACACAATAAATAACAGAGAAAACAAATGCATCACAAAGTTTGACATGGTAATACGCGGTGCTAGAGGTGACCCCACGCGGTACTAGGTTCTACTGGCAAAGGGGGGAAACATCCGGGAAAGAGTTTCCAGTGTTTGGCATTTTCGGACAGATGAACCGGAGGTGGATTGTTGCAGGTTCGCTATGCTAGGGACGTGTGGTGAATGAACAGACTACATATTCGGATTCTTCTCGATGTTCTGAGAAAATTTGATATATAAATTATTTTCATCCGAGTTACGATTTATTTTATATGATTTATCGAAGTTTAATGCATTTTTTGGAATATTATTAATCCGAATTTACTAGCAAAAATGCTATATGCACACAAAAGTGTACCCAGCCAAGCCACACATGGACTGACTGGTGGGCCACTATTGACTGGATCAACAGCCCAGTCAGCAGAGGCTGACATGTTCAGTCTTATCCACTCAAACAGTGAGCATGGGTCCCATGTGTCATGGACACAGTATTAACTATTCATTTAAACTAATCCAATTAGGTTAATAAGATGAGGGGCCCATTGGCAGTGTCTATTTAGGGCATATTTTTTTATTAAATGCTAATTAGGCAAGGTGGGCCCCTAAGTCAGCGGTCAACCCTTGTTTAATCACGCATGTGCGTGCTTGTGTATGCCGGCGATGTGACGCCCTCGATTCAATCATACACTAATCATATACGCAAATGTGTACGATCAAGATCAAGGACTCACGGGAAGATATCACAACACAACTTTAGACACAAATTAAAATAAAACAAGCTTTATATTACAAGCCAGGGGCCTCGAGGGCTCGAATACATAAGCTCGAAAACACAAGAGTCAGCGGAAGCAACAATATCTGAGTACAGACATAAGTTAAACAAGTTTGCCTTAAGAAGGCTAGCACAAAAGAAACATCGATCGAAAAGGCAAGGCCTCCTGCCTGGGAGCCTCCTAACTACTCTAAGTCGTCAGCGGTCGTCACATAGTAGTAGGCACCCTCGGGGTAGCCGTAGTCATCAGTGGCGTCGTTTGGCTCCTGGGATCCGTCATCTGGTCGCAACAATCGGGTATGGGGAAAAAGAAGTAGCAAAGCAACCATGAGTACTCATCCAAAGTACTCGCAAGACTTACATCAGATCTAAACTAAGTATGCATCTGTATCAAAGGAATGGGTTGTATATGTGGACTGGGCTGCAGAAATGCCAGAATAGAGAGAAGGCCTAGTCCTATCGAAGACTAGCATCTTCTGGAAACCACCATCTTGCAGCAACAGGAGGGAGTAGAGTAGCATAAAGTAAAGTAGTAGTAGTGTTATCAACCTCGGCCAGAGATCCTTTCTCGACTCCCTGCGAGAAAGCAATCCCAGAGCCATACTATCCAGTTATCATCACAATCCAATTCTCATCACCATCTAGTTCTCATCACAAGTATCCAGTTCTAGTTGTATCGATCGGGATACAACTCCAAGTGTCCGTTACCGTAGGACAGGCTATCGATAGATGTTTTCTTCCCTGCAGGGGTGCACCAACTTACCCACCATGCTTGATTAACTCCGGCTAGACACACTTTCCTGGGTCATGCCCGGCCTCGGCCAAACAATACGCCGCAACCCGACCTAGGCTTAATAGAGAGGCCAGGACGCCGGACTAAACCTATGCCCCCAAGGGTCATGGGCCATCTCCCCGGGAACTCCTGCACATTGCGTACGCGGCCGGTGAGCAGACCTAACTACCTCCTTCAACAAGGTAGGTGCTTACCAGTCCAACCTGGCGTGCGCCGCTCAGTCGCTGACGTCTATTAAGCTTCGGCTGATGTATACGACGCAGAACGCCCATACTATGCCCACGTGATGGTTAGTGCTATCAGGCCAGAGGCCCCTTGGATCAAATATCCAAATCATAGTGGATTAGGAACGCGTGGTAACGAGCAGAGACTCACGATCGATGTGACCCCATCGCCCCGTCTCGAGTATTTGTGGCAAGGGCTAAGAATGCCCGGCCACGCCTCGTATGTATCTCGCGGGCACCTTCCAGGTCAACCCGTCTCCACATCACTCGCTATTAAGCTCGCGCGGGTACCCCTCAGGGCCGACCCGTCTTTAGTAACATGGATCGGTGCAAAGTCATAGTAACCATAGTAACTGTGTGTCTAACACCAAGGCGAAAAAAACCCGAGGAATCACCCTCGGTGAATTCCACTCGATGTAATCATTAAGGTGAACATAAGAGGATCCACCCTCGAGGTTCACACTTGAGGGGTTGCACGACAGAGCCGTATCAGAAGTGGTTAAGGAGGAAATCACCCTCGATGACCACGACCGAATAGCTACTCTACAGAGGTCTCATGAGGAGTGATGTAAGAGGTTCCACCCTCTGCACTCGATGGTTACTCTACAGAGTCGTGCAACTAATGGGGGTGATGTGCGGTGTCGGGGCCTGGATGTCGATCACGTTGATCGAGTCATCGAACATAAAGCGAGGCAACTGGGACAAGGTGGGGGTCACTGATGGATCACTAACCAACCTATACTAAGCAGTTTAGGATAAGCATGTAAGGTATGAAAGCGGGTAACAAAACATGCTATGCATCAGAGTAGGATCATACAAAAAGCAGTAGCAAATCTAATGCAAGCATGAGAGGGAAAGAAATGGGCGATATCGGAATGCTCAAGGAGGGTTTGCTTGCCTGGTCATTCAGACGAGAAGGAGGGGTCGTTGGTCACAGGGGCATCAGCATCGTCACGGGGTCTAACGAAAATAAGAGGGGGAGAAATAGTAAATACATAACAAGCAAGTGCATAACAGGACAACAGGTAGAGCTAGACGTGTTCTAACGCGGTGCTACACAATACTGGTGAAAGAGGAAGTCAACCGGGAATGTTTTCCCAGTTCCGGACCTGTGTTAGACGAAGGACCGGAGGGGAAAGGTTCCATGTTCAGCATGCTTGGGGCATGTGACAGATGAACGGACTGCGTATTCAGACTCGTCTCATCGTTCTGAGCAACTTTCATATATAAAACTTTTTCATCGGAGTTACGGTTAATTTTCTATGAATTTCTAAAGTTTTAACAATATTCTAAAATCATTAGTAATTAAAAAGATAAAACTGCATCAGCATGACATCACCCTGACGTCAGCAGTCAACCAGCTAGTTGACTAGTCAAACTGACGCCAGGGACCCACCTGTCATTGACCTAACTAAACTAACAGGGTTGAATTAACTAAATTAGTTGATTAGACTAATTAAGGGAGATTAATTAAGTTAATCAATTAATTAATTAATTCTTTTAATCTCTTTTTAAAAAAACCAGGGCTGGGCCCCACGTGTCTGTGGCCCATAGGCCATAGCGCGCATTGGCTATCAGGTGGGTGCCCGTGGAGGCCAGAACCAGGCACGCACGGCACCACGGGGTCGGGCGCCGCAGCAGGGCGCCGCCTCCGGCGAGGCCACCGGCAAGCATGAGGTGGAGGGGGCCGCGGCCAGCGGCAGGAGGATGGGATGCCGGGAAGCGGCGACAACGGCGTCCAAGCGTGGCCGGGCGGAGGCGGGGCTGCGCGCGGTGGCTGGGAGTAGCAGGGTAGCAGCAGCGGGGGCGGTCGGCGCACCGAGGCGAACGCGAGGTGGTCGCGGGGTGCCAGTGGCGGTAGGTGGGCACGCGCGGGGGGGTGGGCAGGCCGCGGGCGTGGGCGGTTGTGACGCGGCGCGGCCTGAGCGTCGCAGGGAGGCGGGGCGGTGGTCGGCACGGTGGGCGGTGGCGGTGGTGAGCAGCAGTCGCAGAAGCAGCGCACGGGGCGATGACGAGGCCAGTGAGGCGGAGCGAAGCATGCGGGCAGGCGCGGGACCGGGACTGGCGCGAGCGGGGAGGCGCGGGCACCGGCAACGAGCTGCGGCAGACAGCAGCAGGCAGGGCCACGGGCACGACAAGCGCATGCGTGGGCGGCGCGGGCTTCGGCCATGGCGGCCGAGCTCGCAGGGATGTCTAAACAGCGACGAATCAAGGGTTGCTAGCAGGGGGAAAGGCAGGGGAGCTCACTTGGGGGGGGGGGTCGCGTGAGAGCTTGGTGAGGTCCGGGAGCAGCACAGGGCGCGCAACCGTTGAGGAAGCACCGGCGACCGAAGAGGAGGGAGCTCGATCCGCTCGATGTAGTGGTGCAGGCCTCTGGCTCGTGGTAGGAGTCGAAGCAGAGGTACATGGTGGAGCTCGTGGACACATTCTAGTCGGGGAGGAGCACGGTGGCCGCGTGGTCGAGGAGGGCCATGGCGACGATGGCTCGGACGGGCGTGGGGAGGATGATGGCGGCGCGAGGGGGGAGGATCTGGCGAGCTAGGGTTGGGTATATGGTCAAGGGAGCTCGCGGGGTAGACCTTATACTCGCCGAGGAGGTCCCGATGGCCGGCGCGTGCCAATCCAAGTCATGGAAGCGGCACCTGCGTCCACGATGCCTCTAATGAACAGAGGAAGGAGACAGGGGCGCTGGTGGGCTAGGCTGTAGTTAGGTGGGCTAACAAGCCCAGTAGCTTAGGTTCTCCTCCTTTTCTTTTCTTTAATTAATTTAATTATTTCTTCACTGCTTCTATTTTAAACGATATAGTAAATGAATTTAGTTAAACTTGAAAACTAGCACATAATTCAAGAACAACTTTGTGGTGTTGCATAGAAGTTTTAGAGCCAATGGAATTGTTCAAACATTTTTAGAAATTGAATAGGTCAAATTTAAATGTTGCTGGACCAAGAATTAATTCCCAGAGGCATTTTGGGAATTCAAAAGAGGTTGGTTCCAACATGACAAATATCAAGGGATTATTTGCCACACTTTGAACATTTTTGTTTTCATGTTTGAGAAATTTGAATCTTGGACTTTAGTTTGGATTTGAAATTAGAATGGTGTTTGAAAGCCACTGAGGATTAGTAATAGTAAGAGTGATGACATGGCATCATTAGTAGAGGGTTACTGTAGCTTCATTATCCGGGCGTCACAATTCTCCTCCACTACAAGAAATCTCGTCCCGAGATTTAAGGGGTGGAGTAAGGGGGAAAGACTCGGGAAGGACGAAGCTCAACACAAGATAGGTACCTCAACGTGGCATAGAGGCATCTCTCGAGTTGAAATTCAAGGAAGTCGTTGAGAGCAAGGCAAGAAGGTGCAATAAGAAGCTTGAACCGGGTAGGCAATCGTTCGATGTCTGAAACAACATCCGAAAGGGGTCTAGAGCAACGATATTGAGTATTGCGTCTGTTACCAGAATAGGTCACTAGGACAATGGCCCGTGAATTACATACGAGGCCACACACGAGGAATAACTTTGGGAACAGGTGCCGTGTAGGAGAGTCAGGTTTCGATCCTGTGGAACTGTGGGTTATGGGCCCACCATGTGGTTAAAAGTAGGAAGGGCATTGACATCTTGCACGGTCATGATAGCAAGACATGTCAGAGGGTAGCCTCCCAGTTATGTCGGCAACAATCGTCGGTACCAAGGGCGAGGGACGACGAGAACCATTCTCCTACTCGTTGAACGAGGCGGACCAATAGGCAAAGTTCTCGTCCATCGGTGGCTACCGGAAAGTCGTCCACAATAGTAACAGGGTCTTACTGACAGTTTGTACACCGAGGTGTTTACATAAGCAGGGAAATATTTCTGCTTATATCATATAGATCACCAGAAAGGTTAAACAAACCAATGGAAAGGAAAATGTGATCATCAAGTTAAGAAGAACAATGGAAAGGAAAATTGTGTTTAAACACATATTTCAGGGGTATATCCTTCCCAAGGACAAGCAGAGCATGATATCCATGACAGGATAGAAGTATAGAACCATTTAGGTAAGGGGGAAGAAAATTCCTGACATTACCCATACAACGGTGTTTGGATAATTGATAAAGAAAATTTAGTATCGTGCTTCAAATGTTCCTATTAGAATTTGGATTACCACAGACATGCTTCGAGATAGCATTGACATGGTTTCAAGCAAAGGTCGGACTTTGGATACACCAAGGATCCATCGGAAACAACTTAGAAAATAAGTCATACAATTTTAGCAGCGAAAGATGAGGGTGTGGCCAACGGGCTCAGTAGCAATCCATCGACATGTCAAAAAGGATGTATCCCCAAAATTAATATGATCAAGTTTGTGTTGGGGGTAAGACAAGAATGTTGTTGATGCTGACACAAATCATCGAGAGGCAAAGATGGTATTTCTAGCCATGAATTCAATTGACATCTCTGAAGAAGCCAAAGTGTGACGGTGATCAAGACAAAGTTTGTCGAGAGACTCTATGAAGATGCCCTCGAGCAGAAAAGGGAGTATGAAGTGAAAGGCTATGAGAACCACGGATTCAACACAAGCTCAAAGTCAAGCTTGTTGTTCGAGGTGAAATGATAAGATGAGGAAGATCAACATAAGCTTAGCTCATCGTCGGAAGTTGCTCCGGGCATAAGGACCATGTAGCATAGTTAAAAAGTTGTCATGAAAAAAGATAGCAGATCAGGCTAGGAATGATGTGATGGGGTATAAAGCGTCCCAGTATCAAGTACTAGGTGTAATGCCAGAAGGTAAATCGGAGTAGAGGTTGGATGGGAGAAATGATTTGCAGAGGATAAGTAATTTTAACTTACCCGATGAATGAGATCAAGGAGGAAATATGGTCGAGACCATAACTGCAAGGGATCCAATTTACGATACCGGAAGAATTATTCAAATGATTAAATATCCTTGCAAGAAGCTTTCATGATAAGTTCCACACCGTGTCCGTGGGCATGAACACAAAGGTTCAGGGTCGACTCCCACTTCTATAATGCATAACCTTTCACTTTACTTCTCATTTTCGAAGAAATTGTAGTGCAGAAGATTTATCTGGCGAAGTACTAGAAGAGTAAGACTCACATCTCTTTTGAGTTCACACGGATTAGGGAAGGCATAGGTTCAACCCATCGGGGTATCTTAGAAACATATACCACAAGCTTCAAGAGTAACTAACACAACCTCGAAAATAGAGCATGGTTGACAAGAGGAGAGGATACAATTTACCAAAGGCATTATGTATCGGAGAAAGAACTCACAAGGTGATTAATTATAAAGGACACTGTCGGATAATAATCCAACTAAGGATATGGCGGTCCATAAAAGATCTGATGTGAGTATCGATACTCACCCAGAAGAAGAAACAATGCAAAGGCATCGGGTTATAGATATAACTGGATAACTTCAAAGCTTGAATACAAAGGAATTGCGATTTTCAAATCATAAGATCTGAAGCAGATGCTCTGATCAAAAGATAATTGAGTTGAATCGATACAGAATGACAATCAATCAAGGTTTGATTTGACAAGAACAAGCTCATGTTTGGAGTGACGTCTGAGCCGGAAGGATGAATGCTAGAGGATTACGAGCATTCGCGACATATTGGATCAAACAAGAAGGTGCCAGAAATATGGAATTAACCATAATGCAAGCAAACAAGAATTTTCAACAACAATAGATTGCTGAGGATTTTCGGAAGATCGTATGGTATCTCGAAGACTTTTGTGAAATACCTAAACAATTGGGGACGAATGAATCCTCGAGAATTGTGAGGAATTATTCATACATGTTTTCAGGCGGAAAAGGAGCTGCAACGCAGCAGGCACAATGGATTCTCGAAATACTTGAAAGTATTACAAGGCATCTTGTAATAACAAGATCAACTGGGGATGACAATATGAACGACAGGTGTATGTATTATCCAGAGGGATTTATCGGTGATATGGAATTGCAATGGAGAAGGGCACAAGGGTTTCGGGGAAACATCGGAGAGTATTACGAAGTCTTCTGGTGAAGCAGGCGATCATCTGGAATGAAGGGGTTCTCCGGTTGGAAGTGGTTACGAGATCCTAGAGTAAGAGTTAGCAAAATCATTTAACCCGAATAGAGGAGAGATCAGAATCCCAGAGTAAAGACAGGGAATAAAAGATCCTAATACCACCCAATGGCGACACGGGCCGTAAGCCACACATCCAAGTTTGTAAAACAATTTTCATCGACTAGACTCAACTTCGGTCAAGGAGTGTGGAAGGGGGATTCCTACAGGCAGTCGGCTCTGATACCAACTTGTGACGCCCTTGATTCAATCGTACACTAATCATACACGCAAATGTGTAAGATCAAGATCAAGGACTCACGGGAAGATATCACAACACAACTCTAGACACAAATTAAAATAAAACAAGCTTTATATTGCAAGCCAGGGGCCTCGAGGGCTCGAATACATAAGCTCGAAAACACAAGAGTCAGTGGAAGCAACAATATCTGAGTACAGACATAAGTTAAACAAGTTTGCCTTAAGAAGGCTAGCACAAAAGCAACATCGATTGAAAAGGCAAGGCCTCCTACCTGGGAGCCTCCTAACTACTCCAAGTCGTCAGCGGTCGTCACATAGTAGTAGACACCCTCGGGGTAGCAGTAGTCATCAGTGGCGTCGTCTGGCTCCTGGGATCCGTCATCTGGTCGCAACAATCGGGTATGGGGCAAAAGAAGTAGCAAAGCAACCGTGAGTACTCATCCAAAGTACTCGCAAGACTTACATCAGATCTAAACTAAGTATGCATCTGTATCAAAGGAATGGGTTGTATATGTGGACTGGGCTGCAGAAATGCCAGAATAGAGAGAAGGCCTAGTCCTATCGAAGACTAGCATCTTCTGGAAACCACCATCTTGCAGCAACAGGAGGGAGTAGAGTAGCATAAAGTAAAGTAGTAGTAGTGTTATCAACCTCGGCCAGAGATCCTTTCTCGACTCCCTGCGAGAAAGCAATCCCAGAGCCATACTATCCAGTTATCATCACAATCCAATTCTCATCACCATCCAGTTCTCATCACAAGTATCCAGTTCTAGTTGTATCGATCGGGATACAACTCCAAGTGTCCGTTACCATAGGACAGGCTATCGATAGATGTTTTCTTCCCTGCAGGGGTGCACCAACTTACCCACCACGCTCGATTAACTCCGGCCGGACACACTTTCCTGGGTCATGCCCGGCCTCGGCCAAACAATATGCCGCAACCCGACCTAGGCTTAATAGAGAGGCCAGCATGCCGGACTAAACCTATGCCCCCAAGGGTCATGGGCCATGTCCCCAGGAACTCCTGCACGTTGCGTACGCGGCCAGTGAGCAGACCTAACTACCTCCTTCAACAACGTAGGTGCTTACCAGTCCAACCCGGCGCGCGCCGCTCAGTCGCTGACGTCTATTAAGCTTCGGCTGATGTATATGACGCAGAACGCCCATACTATGCCCACGTGATAGTTAGTGCTATCAGGCCAGAGGCCCCTTGGATCAAATATCCAAATCGTAGTGGATTAGGAACGCGCGCTAACGAGCAGAGACTCATGATCGATGTGACCCCGTCGCCCCATCTCGAGTACTTGCGGCAAGGGCTAAGAATGCCCGGCCACGCCTCGTAAGTATCTCGCGGGCACCTTCCAGGTCAACCTGTCTCCACATCACTCGCTATTAAGATCGCGCGGGTACCCCTCAGGGCCGACCTGCCTTTAGTAACATGGCTCAGTGCAAAGTCATAGTAACCATAGTAACTGTGTGTCTAACACCAAGGGGAAAAAACCCGAGGAATCACCCCCGGTGAATTCCACTCGGTGTAATCATTAAGGTGAACGTAAGAGGATCCACCCTCGAGGTTCACACTTGAGGGGTTGCACGATAGAGCCGTATCAGAAGTGGTTAAGGAGGAAATCACCCTCGATGACCACGACCGAGTAGCTACTCTACAGAGGTCTCATCAGGAGTGATGTAAGAGGTTCCACCCTCGGCACTCGATGGTTACTCTACAGAGTCGTGCAACTAAGGGGGGGGTGATGTGCGGTGTTGGGGCCTGGACGTCGATCACGTTGATTGAGTCATCAAACATAAAGTGAGGCAACTGGGACAAGGTGGGGGTCACTAATGGATCACTAACCAACCTATACTAAGCAATTTAGGATAAGCATGTAAGGTATGAAAGCGGGTAACAAAACAGGCTATGCATCAGAGTAGGATCATACAGAAATCAGTAGCAGTTCCAATGCAAGCATGAGAGGGAAAGAAATGGGCGATATCGGAATGCTCAAGGAGGGTTTGCTTGCCTAGTTGCTCAGACAAGAAGGAGGGGTCGTCGGTCACAGGGGCATCAGCATCGTCACGTGGTCTACCAAAAAGAAGAGGGGGAGAAACAGTAAATACATAACAAGCAAGTGCATAATAGGACAACAGGTAGAGCTAGACGTGTTCTAACGCGGTGCTACATGATACCGATGAAAGGGGAAGTCAACTGGGAATGTTTTCCCGGTTCCGAACCTGTGTCAGACAAAGGACCGGAGGGGGAATGTTCCATGTTCAGCATGCTTGGGGCATGTGACACATGAACGGATTGCATATTCAGATTCGTCTCGTTGTTCTGAGCAACTTTCATATATAAAACTTTTTCATTGGAGTTACGGTTAATTTTCTATGAATTTCTAAATTTTAACAATATTCTAAAATCATGTAATTAAAAAGATAAAACTGCATCAGCATGACATCACCCTGACGTCAGCAGTCAACCAGCCAGTTGACTAGTCAAACTGACGCCAGGGACCCACCTGTCATTGACCTAACTAAACTAACAAGGTTGAATTAACTAAATTAGTTTATTAGACTAATTAAGCGAGATTAATTAAGTTAATTAATTAATTAATTCTTTTAATCTCTTTTTAAAAAACCAGGGCTGGGCCCCATGTGTTTGTGGCCCATAGGCCATAGCGCGCATTGGCTATCAGGCGGGTGCCCGTGGAGGCCAGAACCGGGCACGCACGGCACCACGGGGTCGGGCACCGCGGCAGGGCGCAGCCTCCGGCGAGGCCACCGGCAAGCACGAGGTGGAGGGGGCCGCAGCCAGCGGCAGGAGGCTGGGATGCAGGGGAGCGGCGACAGTGGCGTCAGAGGGTGGTCGGGCGGAGGCGGGGCTGCGCGCGGCGGCCAGGAGCAGCAGGGTAGCAGCGGCGGGGGCGGTCGGCGCACCGAGGCGAGCGCGAGGCGAGCGCGGGGTGCCAGTGGCGGTAGGTGGCGCGCGCGGGGGGTGGGCTGGCCACGGGCGTGGGCGGTTGTGACGCGGCGCGGCCTGAGCGTCGCGGGGGGCGGGGCGGTGGTCGGCACGGTGGTGAGCAGCAGTCGCAGAAGCAGCGCACGGGGCGGCGACGAGGCTAGTGAGGCGGAGCGAAGCATGCGGGCAGGCGCGGGACCAGGACTGGCGCGAGCGGGGAGGCGCGGGCACCGGTGACGAGCTGTGGCAGACATCAGCAGGCAGGGCCGCGGGCATGGCAAGCGCATGCATGGGAGGCGCGGGCTTTGGCCATGGTGGCCGAGCTCGCGGGGACGTCTAAACAGTGACGAATCAAGGGTTGCTAGCAGCGGGAAAGGCAGGGTGCTCACTGGGGGGGTCGCATGAGAGCTTTGAGAGGTCCGGGAGCAGCACAGGGCGCACAACCGTTGGGGAAGCACCGGTGACCGAAGAGGAGGGAGCTCGATCCGCTCGACGTAGTGGTGCAGGCCTCTGGCTCGTGGTAGGAGTCGAAGCAGAGGAACCTGGTGGAGCTCGTGGACACATTCTAGTCGGGGAGGAGCACGGTGGCCGCATGGTCGAGGAGGGCCATGGCGACGATGGCTCGGACGGGCGTGGGGAGGATGATGGCGGCGCGAGGGGGAAGGATCTGGCGAGTTAGGGTTGGGTATATGGTCAAGGGAGGTCGCGGGGTAGACCTTATACTCGCCGAGGAGGTCCCGATGGCCGGCGCATGCCAATCCAAGTCATGGACGCGGCACCTGCGTCCATGATGCCTCTGATGAACAGAGGAAGGAGACAGGGGCGCTGGTGGGCTAGGCTGTAGTTAGGTGGGCTAACAACCCCAGTAGCTTAGGTCCTCCTCCTTTTCTTTTCTTTAATTAATTTAATTATTTCTTCACTGCTTCTATTTCAAACGATATAGTAAATGAATTTAGTTAAACTTGAAAACTAGCACATAATTCAAGAACAACTTTGTGGTGTTGCATAGAAGTTTTAGAGCCAATGGAATTGTTCAAACATTTTTAGAAATTGAGTAGGTCAAATTTAAATGTTGCTGGACCAAGAATTAATTCCCAGAGGCATTTTGAGAATTCAAAAGAGGTTGGTTCCAACATGACAAATATCAAGGGATTATTTGCCACATTTTGAACATTTTTGTTTTCATGTTTGAGAAATTTGAATCTTGGACTTTAGTTTGGATTTGAAATTAGAACGGTGTTTGAAAGCCACTGAGGATTAGTAATAGTAAGAGTGATGACATGGCATCATTAGTAGAGGGTTACTGTAGCTTCATTATCCGGGCGTCACAGGCGAGATCCCGACGCGGAAGAGGGGCTCCAGCGTCCGGCGACAGGCGCGGCCCCGGCAAGGCCACGCGCGGCGCATGAGGATGGGGCGGCCACGACGTTGCTAGCAGTGGCGCGCGAGCACGCGGTCCTGGAGGTGTCAGCGGAGGCGGTCCCGACGGTGGGGGAGTAGACCACGGGTGAGCAAGCGATGAGCGGCTGCGGCACGAGGCATGGCGATGGCGCGGGCAGCAGAGGAGCAGGGCACGGGCGGCGTGGCAAGGGAGAAAGGAGGAGGCGCGCAGGCACAGGCGGGCGTGTGGGGCGCGGGAGGGGGAGCCGCGACCGCGGCAGAAGGCGCATCCCTGGTGTGGCTCCGGCATGGCCGGGCACGATCACGACGCGGCCCTGGCGCGCCATGACGCGCCAACAACGCGCTCGTCCAGGAGCGGGCGTTGGGAAGGCAGCGGCGGGAGTGGGGCGAGGTGCGGTGTGACGCGGCCGGGGTAGTGGGCGGTAGTAGCAGTGCACCGTAGCAGGATGCAGCGGCATCAGCAAGTAGAAGTAACGGTAGAGGCAAAGCAACATGAGCACTAGAGCAGTCGCCATGCAACTGAGCGGTATCGCTCGAGTAGCAGGCGCGCGCGGATTTGGGAGGTCACGAGAGGCGTTGGGGTTGCCAGAATCGCCGGGAACGACGAGGCATGTGGCGGCGCACCTACGACAGCTACAACAATGACGATACAGAACAAGAGATGTAGTGGGAAAAGGCACATGAGCATCGGGAGCTCACCGCAGATGCAGAGGAGCGAACAGCGAGGTCGGAGAGGGTTCGGGTGGAGCAGATTGAGATGGCGCCCGTGGCGATGAGATCCGATGATGGCGATGGCATGACGACGTCCTTGCTCGAACCGATGCGCTTAGACGACGAAGACGACCACTGAAGAGCTCCTGGACTCATTTCTAGCCAGAGAGGAGTTCGGTGACCGCGTGGACGAGGAGGGTCATGGCGGCGGCGGCTCAGATGTGTGCGGGGAAGAAGGAAGCGGTGCGAGGGGAGGGGGAATGGCAAGCTAGGGTTCGCAGAGCATCGAGGGGAGTCAAGTAGGATGTCCGGGGGGCTGGATGCATGCCGCGTGGCGATCCCCGACCATGGACGAGCCCTCTGTGTCCACGGGGTGTGGTGAACAAAGAGGTAGGGGATGAGGGGCGTTGGTGGGCTGGCTCGGCTCCTGTAGCCGCAGGCCTTAAGTGCTAGTAGTTTTCTCTTTTACTTTTTTACCTTCTCTTTTATTTATTTCTTTTATGTTTTCACTTATCTCTTAAGTTTATTTAGTTTTATTAATTATAGCAATATATCCTAAATTGGTAGTTCTAATTATACCACAACCACATTAAATTGGGAACCTTAAATAAAATAGTTTTCATTTGTTTTAATATTTTCAAAGGGTTTAAATAATTGTTTTCGCTACTGTTTAAATCAATTTAGAGTATTTAAATATTTTATAAAAGTGTGGTTCCTCCACCATAAAAACTTATGCATTATTTGGCACAACCCGAACATTTTAGTTTTAATGTTTGAAAAACTTTTACCGTTTGACTTGATTTTGAATTCGAATTTGAATCGGTTTTGAACTAATGCGAGATTAGCAACTGTAACTATGGTGACGTGGCATCATTAACAGAGGTTTACTGTAGCTTAATTATTTGAGCATCACAACTCCAATCCGCAGGGACTCTGGCTGGAAAATTTATCCTAGCTCGCGAACACAAGAACCACACCAAACAAGCAAGCAATCCAGGCATGACCTGCAAACTGGCATGACGCGCTAGGTCAGTACATTGAATGTACTTGCAAGCTCACAATTAACCGAAAGCAGTCAAGACAGACAACAACATGGCATTAGCAGGTTAAAGCAATCCTGAACATGATAATGGCATACACAAACTAAACATGATACAGCTAAAACAACATTAGCATGGCATGAGCATATAAACATGATGATACTACATGCAACAGGTAAACCATATCATGCACCAACATACTCTTTGATAAGTCTCCAACGTATCTATAATTTTTGATTGTTCCATGCTGTTATATTATCAACCTTGGATGTGTTATAATCATTTTATATCATTTTTTGGTACTAACCTATTGACATAGTGCCAAGTGCCAGTTCCTATTTTTTCTGTGTGTTTAGATCACAGAAAATTAATATCAGACGGAGTTCAAATGCCACAAAACTTTATGGAGATTTTTTATGGGCCAAAAGGAACACAGCGGGCCCTGGGTGCACCAGGGGGGTGCCTCGAGGGGGCCACAGCCCACCAGGGCGTGCCACGAGGCTCAGGCGCGCCCTGGTGGGTTGTGCCCACCTCGAGTGCCCCCCGGACCGCCTCTTTGCTCTATAAATACCCCAAAAATCCCAGAACCCTAGGGGAGTCGATGAAATGTTCATCCAGCCGCCGGAGAGTAAAGAACCACCAGATCCACTCTAGACACCATTTGGGATGGCGTTCACCACCTCCATTGGCGCCTCTCCGATGATGCATGAGTTCTTTGTAGACCTTCGGGTCCGTAGTTAGTAGCTAGATGGCTTCATCTATCTCTCTTGATTCTCAATACAGTGGTCTCTTGGAGATCCATATGTGTAACTCTTTTGTGGTGTGTTTGTTGGGATCGATGAACTTTGAGTTTATGATCAGATCTATCTTTTTATATCCATGAAAGTTATTTGAGTTTCTTTGATCTTTTATATGCATGATTGCTTATAGCCTCGTATTTCTTCTCCGATATTTGGGTTTTGTTTGGCCAACTTGAACTATTTATCTTGCATTGGGAAGAGGTGCTTTGTAGTGGGTTCGATCTTACGGTGCTTGATCCCAGTGACAGAAAGGGAAATGACACATATGTATCGTTGCTACTAAGGATAAAACGATGGGGTCTATCTCTACATAGATAGATCTTGTCTACATCATGTCATCGTTCTTATTGCATTACTCCGTTTCTCCATTAACTTAATAAACTAGATGCATGCTGGATAGCGGTCGATGTGTGGAGTAATAGTAGTAGATGCAGGCTGGAGTCGGTCTACTAATCTTGGACGTGATGCCTACATAATGATCATTGCCTGGATATCGTCATAATTATTTGAGGTTCTATCAATTGCCCAAGAGTAATTTGTTTACCCACCATTTGCTATTTTTCTCGAGAGGAGCCACTAGTGAAACCTACAGCCCCCGGGTCTTCTTTCTCATATATTTGCCTTTGCGATCTACTTTTCTCTTGCATCTATTTTCAGATCTATTAAACCAAAAACCCAAACTTTGCTACAATTTTTCCTTATTTATTTTATTTGGCGTTCAATCTATCAATCTACTACAAATTTATCTCACGTCCGTTTGCCTATCTTGAGGCGCCGTACCCTGAAAGGGATTGACAACCCCTTTAACATGTCGGGTTGCGAGGATTTGTTATCTGTGTGTAGGTGTTGTTTACATTGTGTTGCTTGGTTCTCCTACTGGTTCGATAACCTTGGTTTCATATCTGAGTGAAATACCTACCGTCGCTATGCTGCATCATCCTTTCCTCTTTGGGGAAATACCGACGTAGCTTCAAGCGACATCTAAAGGAATTTCTGGCGCCATTGCCGGGGAGGATCTTCAATATATACCAGGTTCCTAATCACAAATCTCATCTCCTTGCAATTTACATTATTTGCCATTTGCCTCTCGTTTTCCTCTCCCCCACTTCACAAAAAATTGTTGTTTTATTCCCTACTCCTCCCTTGTCACCAGATTTTGAAGTTCTTTACTTCAAGCAAAGACAAGGAGAAAATTGAAAAGATGATTGGTATAGTATTTGCAATGCTCATAATAGATATACCCGTAAGCAATCCACTGCTGTTCTTCTTCATTGTTTTTATGTTGGCATCACCACTTGGTATAGATTCGTCCTTGATACGATTACCAGTGGAAATTTCTTGATGTGTCCTTCTCTTCATGCCTTTAATGCTATAGGAAATTTAGTGGGCTCACCACCACTTATGATTAATGAAACAACTTTGACTCTTGAGCATGTTATGGAAAGACTAGTTGCTATTGAAAACAAAATTCTCATTGAAGATCATATGGAAATTATAGATAAAAAGATTCATAGTTTTTCTACCAATATTGGGTCAAAAGTGGGAGATATTCTTAAGTTGTTAAAAGAGAAGGGTACCTTAATCCATGAAAGAATAGAAGAAAGTCTGTCTCGGATTGATAAATCAGAAGAAATCTTTAGTAATCTAAGCACGGCTTTTGCTTTCGCTAAAACTATCGAGAAAACTCCTGTAAGGAGGGGTAGATCTAAGAACAAGGGTGCAATGGAGATCTTAAGATGATTAGTGTTCACCCGGATTTTGTTCAAGTGATAAGAGATCGTTTTTGCAGGAATGAAATCTTTGAATTTATTCCCAGAAGTGTTGTTATTGAAAATCTTTATGCTAAATCTTTGAAGGATTCTAAGTGTTTGATTGAAGAGTTGGACAAGGATGACAAAACATAGATCCTTGCTTTATGCCTAGCTAAGGGCGTAAAACTATAGCGCTTGTTGGGAGGCAACCCAATGAATAAATTTTATTTTTGCTTTTTTGCTTCCTATTTTTGTGTGTTAGCACAATTATGCTACTGTTATGATTGTGTTTTTTGTGTTTTAGTTATGTTTGTGCCAAGTAAAGCCTTTAGGATCTTCTTGGGTGATAGTTGTTCGATCTGCTGAAAAAACATAAACTTTTACACTCACGAAATTAATTTTCAATTTTTACTAGAGAGCGATAAAATACCCATTCCGCTTGCAGTAGATCAATATACGAATTGCTCAGGTCATCCTAATTTTTTAGAATTTTTGGAGTTATGGAAGTATTCGAAATAGTCAGATTGCTACAGACTATTCTGTTTTGATAGATTCTGTTTTCTTTGTGTTGTGTGATTATTTTGATGGCTCTATAGTTTTCTTTGATGAGATTTTTCCATAGAAAAGTTGGAATACAGTATATATAATACAAAAATAAAATATGAATTGGTTTTATACAACACTTATATTAGCGATTTATTATTCTTACACTAACGGATCTCACGAAGGTTTTGTTAAGTTTTGTGTGATTGAAGTTTTCAAGTTTTGAGTTATCTTATGATTGATGAAGGAAGGATGGAAGAGCCTAAGCTTGAGGATACCCCGGCATCCAAAGCTATTATCCAAAAATGAGCAACCAACTAAGCTTGGGGATACCCCCGAGTGGCATCCCCGCTTTCTTTCAACGATCATCGATATTTTACTTGAAACTATATTTTTATTCGTCACATGATATGCGTTTTGCTTAGAGCGTCTTGTATGATATGAGTCTTTGCTTGTTTTATTTTGTGCTTTAAGTCATCAATCCTTGCTAGACACACCTATTTGAGGGAGCCAAAATTATGTCTGACTTGTTAGAATTTCTCTCTATGCTTCCCTTAAATTTTTATGAGTAATGGACTTCCTCTAGTGCTTCACTTATATCTTTTTGAGCACGGCGTGCTTTAGTATTTTTGAAGAAATTCTCTCTTGCTTCACTTAGATTTATTTGATAGTTAGTAAAATTTTCAAGAAATTCTCTCTTGCTTCACTTAAACTACTTTGAGGAAAGAAATTTATTATGCTCATGATCTTCACTTATATTTTTGGAGCTTGTCAAAAGCAATACATGAAAATTAGTCCCAAAGTGATAGATACCCAAGAAGGATATAATAAAAATGTTCATGAAGATCATTGGACAAAATAAACTTGATTCTTAGTAATAGTTTTGAGATATGATGATGTGATATGTGAGTTATCTTGGTGAGTAATTATGCTTTAGTAAGAATATTGGTGTTAAGGTTTGTGATTCCCTATGCAAGTACGAAAGTCAATAGTCATGCAATGAAATTACATCCTACTTGTGGTGCATTATTCGGTGTTATTTATGCTTAATGCTTGCTTATGAGATTATATGTTTCTTAGTTGGTCGCTTCCCAATCTTTTGCTAGCCTTCATTTTGCACTAAGTATGATCACAACTTGTGCATCCAAAAACCTTTAACCCAGTTTTGCCACATGAGTCCACTATATCTACCTATATGTGGTATTCTTTTGCCGTTCAAAGCAAATTTGCATGTGCCATCTCTAATTTAAAAATAAACTTCTCTTTTGTGTGTTTGTTTCACTCGCGGAGCGGTGAGGGGTGGTAATATTTTCCATGCTAGATGTGTTATTCTCAAGTTGAGTGTTTATTCACTTGTCATTGCACGAGAGTAAGGCAAAGGTATTAGGGATGCCCAGTCCCAAAATGAAAAAATTGAATTTACTTTATGTTGTCAAATAATGAATTCCTTGGAAATTGTTGGTATGGAGGGCACCCGTGGATACGGTTAGCCATGGAAAGTGAAAGTATGGTGAAAAAGGAGCAAATTTTATTTTCTGTTTGGGAACCGCCTATGATATATCTATGCATGGAAAGTGTTGGGAACTCTAAGTCGTTTTCGGTGGTGGGATGGATACACCTCCCAAAATGTTTTCATCTCTAAGTTTTTCGCTTTGAGCTCTGGCACCTCTACAAATCCCTACTTCCCTCTGCGAAGCGCCTTTCTTTTACTTTATGCAATTTTTATTTTTTTGAGTCTCCATCTTCTCTTATAAGGCACCAACTAGGAGGCAATATGATCGTGAAGGAAATATGCCCTAGAGGCAATAATAAAGTTGTTATTTATATTTACTTATATCATGATAAATGTTTATTATTCATGCTAGAATTGTATTAACCGGAAACTTAGTACATGTGTGAATACATAGACAAAACAGAGTGTCCCTAGTATGCCTCTACTTGACTAGCTCATTAATCAAAGATGGTTATGTTTCCTTACCATAGACATGTGTTGTCATTTGATGAACGGGATCACATCATTAGAGAATGATGTGATAGACAAGACCCATCTGTTAGCTTAGCATAATGATCATTTAGTTTTATTGCTATTGCTTTTATCATGACTCATACATGTTCGTTTGACTATGAGATTATGCAACTCCCGAATATCGGAGGAACACCTTGTGTGCTATCAAACGTCACAACGTAACTGGGTGATTATAAAAATGCTCTACAGATGTCTCCGAAGGTGTTTGTTGGGTTGGCATAGGTCGAGATTAGGATTTCTCACTCCTTGTATCGGAGAGGTATCTCTGGGCCCTCTCGGTAATGCACATCACTATAAGCCTTGCAAGCAATGTGACTAATGAGTTAGTCACGGGATGATGCATTACGAACGAGTAAAAAATACTTGCCGGTAATGAGATCAAACTAGGTATGATGATACCAACGATCGAATCTCCGGCAAGTAACATACCGATGACAAAGGGAACAACGTATGTTGTTATGCGGTTTGACCGATAAAGATCTTCGTAGAATATGTAGGATCAAATATGAGCATCCAGGTTCCGCTATTGGTTATGGACCGGAGATGTGTCGCGGTCATGTCTACATAGTTCTCGAACCCGTAGGGTCCGCACGCTTAATGTTCGATGACGATTTGTATTATCCGTTATGTGATTTGATAACCGAAGTTTGTTCGGATTCCTGGATGAGATCACGAACATGACGAGAAGTCTCGAAATGGTCGAGAGGTAAATATTCATATATAGGACGATGGTATTTGGACATCGGAAGTGTTCCGGGTGATACCGAGTGACCGGAAGGGGTTACGGGCAACCCCCGACAAAGATATGGGCTTAATGGGCCAAGTAAGGGAACACACCAGGGGTGAATTGCACTAGGGGCCCAAGTAGGATTCCTCCTGCTTGGTGCGCCCTAGGCTGCCTCCCTCCCTCTCCCTCATTTATATACGTGGGGAGGGCAACCCTAGAAGACATATCAATTATTCCTAGCCGTGTGCGGCGCCCCCCTCCACAGTTAACACCTCGGTCATATTGTCGTAGTGCTTCTCATCATCATCGTCGCCATGCCGTCGTGCTGACAGAACACTCCCGCATCCTTAACTGGATCAAGAGCTCGAGGGACATCATCGTGCTGAACGTGTGCTGAACACGGAGGTGCCATACTTGGATCGGTTGGATCATGAAGATCTTCGACTACATCAACCGCGTTACTAAACGCTTTCGCTTTCGGTCTATGAGGGTACGTGGACACACTCTTCTTGCTCATTGCTATGCTTCTCCTAGATAGATCTTGCGTGATCGTAGGATTTTTTTTGAAATACTACGTTCCCCAACAGTGGCATCCAAGCCAAGTCTATGCGTAGATGTTATATGCACGAGTAGAACACAAAGAGTTGTGCGCGATAATAGTCATTGAGGGAGTCCTGGATTAGGGTGTATCCGGAGAGCCGGATTATATCCTTTGGCCGGACTATTGGACTATGAAGATACAAGATTGAAGACTTGGTCCTGTGTCCGGATGGGACTCTACTTGGCGTGGAAGGAAAGCTAGGCAATACGGATATGTATATCTTCTCCTTTGTAACTGACCTTGTGTAACCCTAGCCCCCTCCGGTGTCTATATAAACCGGAGGGTTTTAGTCCGTAGGACAACATACAATCATACCGTAGGCTAGCTTCTAGGGTTTAGCCTCTCCGATCTCGTGGTAGATCAACTCTTGCCTACTCATATTATCAAGAATAATCAAGCAGGACGTAGGGTTTTACCTCCATCAAGAGGGCCCGAACCTGGGTAAAACATCGTGTCCCCTGCCTCCTGTTACCATCCACCTTAGACGCACAGTTCGGGACCCCCTACTCGAGATCCGCCGGTTTTGACACCGACATTGGTGCTTTCATTGGGAGTTCCTCTGTGCCGTCACCATAAGGAAGGATGCCTCATCTTGTTGTTAAGAACAACATCACCACCGGGGGAGCCCTGGCTATCGGCCAAACTATCCGGCTAGGCAGTTTCATCATGACCGCTTGCTCGGCTGCTGCCCCGAGGATGACTTCTTGGGTCATCGAAAACAACCTCCATGTCGGCTTGGAATTCGCCGAGCAGATGGATCCAATGGAGCTCTCTTCCCTAAACGAGCTCTTGGATCGCATTGCCGCCTTGGGAGTCACTACGGACTATGATCGGATTGGGCTTAAACCCGATCAAAGGAAGATTAACTCTCCACCGGTCACCCACCATGTTGCGGTGGTGGAGGAACAATGCGGCGATTCCTCTTCTATCTTGAGGACTAACTATGTCCGGATTCCTGAGCTCTCTGAGCCGGATACCCGTTTACAAGAGGACATCACCCAAGCCCTGAACCTAGAGTCAGGCAGCGGGCCAGACTTGTCGGGCAACATACCCGAACCCGAAATTCCAATATTGGAAACACCTCGGCCCCTAGGTCTCAGATTGGGTAGGGGTTCGGACTCAATTCCACCCACCCACCCAGACATAAACGATCTTTCCCCCATCAGGCAAGAGCCCCATGAAACAGTAGATCATTATTGGGCCAGATTCCTCCTTGTGATGAACAAGGTTAAGGACTATCACGAGGAAGATGAAGTCTCTTCTGCAATAATTGCACGGACAAGGGAATCCTTAACGCCTTAAGTCGCCGTGACATATCACGCTTCGCTGACTTGGCGTCCATAGTACGAAAGTACTGTGTGATGGAAAGCGCCTGGAAAACTAAGACGAAATTTTGGGATAATCCGGCTCAGAATATACACCCAGTCCGAAGTAAAAGGGTGCACTATCATAAGACACCCGAGTTAGTTCCAAAGAAACAAAAACACTCTACAGGGCATGGAACCGTATTGGAGGGATGGCTTAACGAACCCTGCAAAATTCATAGCAGAGCGGATACCATACCAACGCACAACCTTAGAGCATGTTGGATACTCCGGCAGGTGGCCAAAAGTGGTGAGGATCTTCTTATCCCAAATGCCACAGAGCACCATCCCGTGGATAACAATACGATATTAACAGTTTTTGAAAATTTCGCATCAAATAATAGGCGCAAGCGAACACTCCACAGCCTCGCCGAAATCTGCCACGTAGCAGCAATGAATCCATGGAGTGACATGGCTATTACCTTCAATGCCAGTGACGAACCTAAATTCCAAACTGCCCGAGCACCAGCTGCACTGGTCCTCGGTCCAATTATACTTCCGACTCACCAAAGTACTCATGGACGGCGGCAGTGGATTAAACCTCATCTAAGAGGAAACTCTTCAAAAAATGGAAATAGACTGGAACCGCATTGAGCAAAGCAGCACAACCTTCAGAGGAATCATCCCCAGTAGGGAAGCACGCAGTGCTGGGAAAATCACACTAGATGTGGTATTCGGCACGCCGGAGAACTATAGGTCCGAAGAAATTACATTCCAAGTGGCCCCGTTCAGTAGTGGATACCACGCCCTTTTAGGACGGGAGGCATTCACGATCTTCCAAGCCATACCCCATTATGGTACATGAAGCTCAAAATGCCCGGGCCCAATGGAATCATCACTCTCGCTAGTGATCCGGACACAGCACTCCGCGCCGAAAACAAAAAAGCCGCATTAGCCCTCGAGGCATTATCCGAAGCCCTCTCCGCCGAGGAATTAACTGCGCTATGCTCCATGGTGGACAGGGACGACGTAATACTTGACAAGAGATCCAAGTCCACCTCTTTTAAACCAGCGAACGAAATAGTCAAATTCCAAGTCCACCCAACGGACCCTACAAAAACAGCCTCCATCAGGGCATAGTTAAACCCCGCCGTGGACGCCGCACTACGAGAGTTCATGCGCGAGCATTGGGACATATTCGCCTGGCACCCCTCAGATATGCCAGGAATCCCACGCAGGGTGGCCGAGCACAGCCTCAATATTCTAAAGGGATTCAAGCCGGTCAAGCAGGCTCTTCGGTGTTTCTCTGAACCTAAGAGACATGCTATGGGAGAGGAACTAGCCAAATTATTGGAGGACGGATTCATTAGAGAAATAAAACACCCGGACCGGCTAGCAAACCTGGTGATGGTACCAAAGAAGGACAAATCCTGGCGCCTATGTGTCGATTTTAAGGACCTCAACAAGGCTTGCCCAAAGGATCCCTTCCCCTCCCCCGCATCGATCAAATTATCGATGCTACCGCAGGACACGAGTCATTGTGTTTCCTCGACGCATACTCTGGCTACCACCAAATCAAGATGGCAGAGTCCGACCAAGCCGCAACGGCATTTATCACACCATACGGCCCATTCTGTTTCAACACAATGCCTTTTGGGCTCAAAAACACCGGCGCAACGTATCAGCGCATCATTTAGACATGTCTGGAGAAATAGATCGACAAAACAATAGAGGCATATGTAGATGATATGGTCATCAAAACCAAACATGTTGACTCTCTAATAGATGACTTGAGGCTCACATTTGACAACCTCCGAACATACGGCATCAAGCTCAATCCGGAAAAATGCGTTTTTGGCGTGCCAGCCGGAAAGCTCCTGGGTTTCATTGTCTCCAGTAGAGGAATTGAAGCTAATCCGGCCAAAATTCGAGCTTTGTCACAGTTGGCTACCCCAACAGACCTCAAGCAAATCTAGAAATTAACTGGATGTGTGGCGGCTCTAAGCCGCTTTATCTCCCGCTTAGGATAAAAGGCATTACCCCTTTATCACCTCCTTCGGTGCACCGAACACTTCGAGTGGACGGACGCTGCCACAGCCGGACTGGAAGAAATAAAAGCCATACTGGCAACCAACCCAATCCTGGCCGCGCCAAACATCCGCGAACCAATGCTGTTGTACATTGCGGCAACTCATCAAGTTGTAAGCACAGTGCTCGTCGTCGAACGAGAAGCTGATGGGCATAAATTCCCTCTTCAAAAGCCGGTATACTATGTATCCACTTTCCTCACTCCATGCAAATCACGGTACCCACATTATCAAAAGATAGCCTACGCGGTATTCATGGCATCCCAGAAGCTGCGACACTACTTTCAAGAGTGTTCGATTATAGTAGCCTCGGAAGTGCCACTTAATGATATCATAAACAACCGCGACGCTACAGGCCGGATTGCCAAATGGGCCATTGAGCTCCTCCCATTCGACATAACATACAAACCTCGGCGAGCCATTAAATCGCAAGTATTGGCCGACTTTGTCGCCGAATGGACGGAAGACAAACTCCCTAAAGAGTACGGCGCATACTCCAATCGGATCATGCACTTCGACGGCTCTAAAATGCTGGCTGGTCTAGGGGTTGGCATCGTCCTGACGTCCCCAACCGGAGACACCGTTTAGTACGTACTGCAGATACTGTATACAGACTCCAACAACACAGCCGAACACGAAGCTCTGTTGCATGGTCTTCGGATAACAGTCTCCATGGGCATTCAACGCCTGGAGGTGCGTGGGGATTCAAACCTCGCAATATCCCAAATAAATGGAGACTTTGATGCCAAGGATCCGAAGATGGAGGCCTATCGAAAAGCCATCCTAAAGATGTCAACTCAGTTCGAGGGGCTCGAATTTCACCATGTGGCTCGAGAAAACAATCAGGCGGCCGATATCCTCGCCTGTATCGGCACAAAACACGACGCGGTCCCCCCAACATCTTTTTGGAGAGGTTGTTTAGGCCATCGGTGGTATGGGAAGGGGACACCGGTAACAATAGTCCGGACCCAGCCAAAACGCCCGATACCGAACACTCTGACATAATCGGAGGCTCTGCCACCGAAATAACACCTTCAGCCCACATAATAATGGCCATCATCTCCCCGTGGACAGAACCATTCCTGGCCTACCTAACTAGGCATGAACTTCCCGAGGACCAAAATGAGGCATGCTGCATAGTGCGGCGATCTAAAGCCTACAGGGTCCACGAGGGAGACCTATATAGGAAAAGCACTACCGGAGTCCTTCAAAGGTGCATCTCCGAAGAGGAAGGGCGGACGCTTTTGCTAGAAATTCACACCAGACTCGGCGGCCACCACGCCGCAGCCCGGGCCCTTGTAAGCAAGGCCTTCCGTACAGGTTTTTATTGGCCGGCGGCCTAGGCAGACATGCAGGACTTTGTCCAACGCTGCGCTGGTTGCCAGCTTTTTGCAAACCAAAGCCATATGCCACCCACCGCCCTCCAAATAATCCCCATTACCTGGCCTTTCGCGGTCTGGGGGCTTGACATGGTTGGACCCCTTAAAGGGGGAACCCATAAGAAAAAATACTTATTGGTCATGGTAGATAAATTCACCAAATGGATAGAAGCCAAACCTGTTAAAACAGTTGAATTCGGACTGGTGATAGACTTCATATCCAGGGTTGTACACCATTATGGCGTCCCCCACAGCATCATCACGGACAATGGCACGAACTTCACGGCCGATGAGGTAAAACTCTGGTGCAGCAACATGGGCATCAAGCTCGATTATGCTTCCGTCTATCACCCACAAACCAACGGCCAAGTTGAGCGAGCAAATGGTCTTATCATGAGCGGCATTAAACCCAGATTAGTGCGGTCCTTAAAGGAGTCTAACACGCACTGGGTAGAGGAGCTCGACTCCGTACTCTGGGGGCTGCGGACCACGCCGAATCGCACTACCGGATATACACCCTTCTTTATGGTGTACGGCGCAGAGGCAGTTTTGCCCTACGACATAATTCATGACTCACCTCGAGTGCGCATGTACGAAGAAAGAGAAGCCGAGCTCGATCGCAGGACAGTCTGGACACCCTGGAGGAGGAGCGCGACGTGGCAAAAGCCCGTTCCGCATTTTATCAGCAACAGGCTCGCAGATACCAAAGCAGAGAAGTACGGGCCAAAACTTATAACGTTGGCGAGTTAGTTCTACGCCTGCCGGAGAAGAAAAAGTCCAAGCTCGAGCCCAAATGGGAAGGTCCCTTCATTATTGACCAAGTTCTGACCGGTGGAGCGTACCGTCTGCGGGATGCATCGAATAATCGACTTGAGCCGAACCCATGGAACGCAGCCAGGCTCCGAAGATTCTACGCCAAGCGCCAGACTCTATGTTCGTCTCCTTCCTCTGTCCATTTTTTGCATATACATTATCTGTCTTTTTTCTCTTTCTTTCTTTTATTCTTTCTCTAGGCCTTCAAGGGCCACCTTGTGCCTCGCTTGCACATTATAGATGCGCTAACCGCGCTCATTATACCTGGGGGCTTCTTACACAGAAGCTTAATTATCTATCTGGGCTTCACGCCCCGCACATGTGTTATTCTTCCGCATGTACCTTTTCTTCGCCACTATATGCATCGATATGACTTAAGTTTTGGCCAAGCTGGGTTGCCTGGCTCTTGTATTTATGCCCTACGTTCCCGTTAATTCGGCTAGGGCATAAGGGGAGCACCTCTGCGATTGTTACTGCCAGGTCAGCCGGATGTGTACCTCAGACTGGGTGAAGCCGAAAGCTAGCGTTCTTAAGGGAATATTCGGTCGGTGAACAAAAGATGATTTTTATTTATTTATTTTCCATATGTGCCCCCAGATGTTTTTTCCTGCGTTTCCTCTCGCAGTCCGGACATGCACTTTAGGGCATGCGTACCCAGGGAAAGGAACCCTTAACGGAACTATTCTCCCTGGAAGATGTTTCTTACTACCCATGTAATATAACATAACTAGTTGGGCACTTGTCTGTTCAAGCACTAATGACCCCTACGCCTGGTCTCCACGCATACCCCGGTTCTTATATAACTGAGCGGGTATTCGGATACACTCCGGACTATCGGGTCCCGAGGTTGAAGCGAAAAGGTCCGCCATGACAAATGATCTACAATCCGGCTAGAAGGCATTATACATGTCACTTTAATTACATAGTCATGTAGACTGACTAAATTCCTCTTCTATACCATCCAACAGGCGGTCTAGCCTACAATCCTGTTGGGAATACTTTGCGGCTAATTCTACTTGCCCATAGACTAAGCTAACGGGGATCTCTTTCCCGTCGGGCCCCACAGGTCCGACCTCGGCCATGTGATTTGGGTCAGCCTTGGTATACCGCGTCTTCACCATGGCCCAGGCTTCCCTGGCACCTTGACGGCAGGCAGGTATCTTCCATAATCGGAAGCGCCGCCGTGCTCCCTTGAGCTTCTCCACAAGCTCTCCAATGCCTTCTGGCAGGGAGACAGATGGCCACAAGGCCTGGGCAATACCTTGCATCACCTGCCGAACTTGTTCGTGCAGTTGTGAGAGCTCGGATAGAAGATCACCCGCAGACCCGGGCATCTCCTCCGCGGGACGACCCGTCAGCATACCTGCAGACATAACTCTGTTAGCCGGCTTCTCCGCCGTCCCCTTTATTAAGGGTTCGTTCAAGCACTTACTAAATATGCCGCGTCGAAGCCGCTTATTCTCCTTCTCAGAGTCCGCAAGCTGGGCTCGAACATCTTTCAGTTCCACGCTCAGCTTGGTATTGGCGTCTTGGAGATTGTTTTTCTCCCGCCTGACCTCAGTCAGCACGCGTTCGCCAGCCTTTAGCTGTCGTACGGCGTGCTGCTCCTCCGGATTCTCTCCGGATTCATCTGCAAACATCTATTGTTAGACCTGCAGCCATGCCGCATGCTATATGGTACCTATCATTCTTTGAAAGAAATGTTACCAGCTGGGGACTTTTTTGGTTCCTTCAATGCGGCAACAGCGGCCCGAAGTTGGGTCTTGCATTCCTCCAGCTCCTGTGACAGTCGACTATTCTTCTCTGTAAGAACCTGCACAATAAGATGATCCTTAAATCAGTTCTGCTAACTGTTTCAAGTCTCAGGGGCTACTGATACATATAATCGTCAGATTTACTTACCCGTACATCCTTTACATACTGGTCCGTGGCTCTGGCTAGACCATCTTGAGCAGCACGGAGGTACGCCTCTCCAGAATTGAAGGCATCAAATGCCTCTGGTGAGAAGCAAGCGTCGCGGAGTACGGCCCGGCGGCGCCTATGATTCATGGCGCTCTCCACTTCTGAATTTGTAGCGGATAGCCTATCCGCATCCTCTGTAGGGAGAGTATCCGGCGTCCGCCCCATGTCGGCTTCCGCCTCTATGTCCGGTCCTGGAGCCCGACTGGTGGAAGCGTGATCGGCAGCCTCACCGGACATATTCCGGCGAGCATTTTTTCTGTTAAAGAAACATGGACATCATTACATTTCAAGAAAGACGACAACCACGGAGCGGGGTTTCTGTCATACCTCTGCGCCGGCGTCTCCGTCCTGACCGCCTTCCTTTTTGGCCTGCCCGGCCTCGGTGCTCTTGTTGGCGAGTTGCTGCGGGTTCGGCGTGGCGTCCCGAATGCCTTCCCTGTAAAACACCATATGTATATGGTAGGTGAAGTGTCTAAAAGGGGATCCTAGTTTTTGGAGTTGGGATTTTTGGTTTTTCTTATGTGCGACGCAGGAACCATTCCGGGATAGTCGGCCATAATGGCCACCGTGGCGTCATCACAGCTTAATTGATAGAACTGTCGGTCTATCAGCTCCACGAATATGTCCGGATCTTCTTCGAGTCCGGGACCGAGGGCCCAGTCAGGGTCCTCTGGTTGTGGAGATGGGCTGCTGACCTCCCTTATGGCTTTTCGCAGTTCCTGCCGCAAAATGGCAAGGTGAGTACCTACGACAGAGAATGCGGGAAGAATGGGAGTAAGGAGATATAACTCACCCAGCTTGGAGGGTTGTACATGGAGAATCCATCCCGTGGCTTGATGCGGATGAACTCCTCTTTCTCTCCCTTGAACAATTCGGACAAAAAATTTGCTAAAGCGGCAGCGTTGTCCGGACCCTTACGCCCGCAACGGGTGGCGTCATCTTCCCCGTTAAAACACCACAAGGGGTGCCCTCGATATTGAAGTGGTTGCACTCCCCGCATTATGCATATTGACATAACCTCGATTACTGTCAATCCTGATTGAGCCAGCGCTTTAATCCGGTTCATCAGGTAAAGGACTTCTCCGTTGTCTTCCTCCTGGGGGCTCCGTGGGCGCCAACTTCGGCGTTTCTTCAGAGGAGCATTACTGAACTCAGGAAGACCCCGCTGAACAGGGTCCGGAAGGGGGACGTCCTCCATATAGAACCATTCTGAAGGCCAGTCTTCAGACGTCTTCTTCGGAGTATCGGACAGGTATCCGGTTTCGGCGATGCGCCATATTTCGGTTCCGCCCACTTGATAAAGTGACCCTTTCTGTGTGCGAGGGATGAGGCAAAATAACCTTTTCCACAGCTCGAAATGAGCCTCGCAGCCCAGGAATAAATCGCAGAGGGTAACATAGCCGGCGATATGTAAAATGGAAGCAGGGGTGAAATTATGTAGTTGGAGGCCGTAAAACTCCAGGAGCCCGCGGAGGAATGGATGAATCGAAAATCCGAGTCCCTCAATAAGTAAGGGAAAAGGCATACCCGCTCCCTCGTAGAGGGGCTGGGGAAGCTCTCGGCTTGCTCCCTGCCATTGTAGGTGGCGAGCCCGGCTCAGACGGGCACCATATACGCCGGAGGGAGAAATCCCCTAGCTGCAGTTCGACTAATCAACTGTGTGGGACTGAAAACCTCTCCCAATCATCGGGCTTAGGGCTACGGGGCGGGAGGAGGAGCTGCGGAGGTTGCCCATGCTGGAGCGGATCTTTCCGAAGCACGCTCCGATGGATTCTCGCTGGGGGAGGATGGTATGGATTGGATCTAAGAATCCCCATCACTTTAAGCCTAGGGGGCGAATGTAAAAATGCCCTGGTGCCTCGCATTCATTCGACGCGTGGAAGATAGCCCTTATTGGGCGCAGAAGCCAAGAGGTTCAACATTTATGGGACCGGACACTGCTTAGCAAACGTTCGAAATTTGGAGAAGAACCCGCCTTGCAATGCCGAAGACAACACTGCGCGCCGGACTCATCGTCATTGAAGCCTGGTTCGGGGGCTACTGAGGGAGTCCTGGATTAGGGAGTATCCGGACAGCCGGATTATATCCTTTGGACGGACTGTTGGACTATGAAGGTACAAGATTGAAGACTTCGTCCCGTGTCCGGATGGGACT
Organism: Triticum aestivum; assembly: GCF_018294505.1. NCBI lineage: Eukaryota > Viridiplantae > Streptophyta > Magnoliopsida > Poales > Poaceae > Triticum > Triticum aestivum. Next base: position 224,397,896 of record NC_057806.1, read on the forward strand.
CTACTTGGCGTGGAAGGCAAGCTAGGCAATACGGATATGTATATCTCCTCCTTTGTAACCGACATTGTGCAACCCTAGCCCCCTCCAGTGTCTATATAAACCGGAGGGTTTTAGTCTGTAGGACAACATACAATCATACCATAGGCTAGGTTCTAGGGTTTAGCCTCTCCGATCTCGTGGTAGATCAACTCTTGTACTACTCATATTATCAAGAATAATCAAGCAGGACGTAGGGTTTTACCTCCATCAAGAGGGCCCGAACCTGGGTAAAACATCATGTCCCCTGCTTCCTGTTACCATCCACCTTAGACGCACAGTTCGGGACCCCCTACCCGAGATCCGCCGGTTTTGACACCGACAGTCATACTTCTTACCAGCAACGTCTTACTTTGATTCAGCGGTATTGTTGGTTGAAGCGTCCCGGATCGACATTACATGACTGCGTTCATGAGACTGGTTCTACCGACGTGCTTCGCACACAGGTGGCTGGCGGGTGTCTGTTTCTCCAACTTTAGTTGAATTGAGTTTGACTATGCCCGGTCCACGTTGAAGGTTAAAACAACACACTTGACGAAAAATCGTTGTGGTTTTGATGCATAGGTAAGAACGGTTCTTGCTAGAAGCCCGTAGAAGCCACGTGAAACTTGCAACAACAAAGTAGAGGACGTCTAACTTGTTTTTGCAGGGCATGTTCTGATGTGATATGGTCAAGACATGACGAGATATAAATTGTTGTATGAGATGATCATGTTTTGTAACCGTTATCGGCAACTGGCAGGAGCCTTATGGTTGTCGCTTTATTGTACTTTATCATAAAGCGGTAGCGATAGTCGTTGAAGCAATAGTTCGCGAGACGACAATGATGCTACGGTGGAGATCAAGGTGTCAAGCCGGTGATGATGGTGATCATGACGGTGCTTTGGAGATGGAGATCAAAGGCACATGATGATGATGGCCATATCATATCACTTATTTTGATTGCATGTGATGTTTATCCTTTATGCATCTTATTTTGCTTAATACGTCGGTAACATTATAAGATGATCCCTCACTAAATTTCAAGGTATAAGTGTTCTCCCTGAGTATGCACCATTGCTACAGTTCGTTGTGCCGAGACACCACGTGATGATCGGGTGTGATAAGCTCTACATTCACATACAATGGGTGCAACCCAGTTTTGCACACGCAGAATACTCGGGTTAAACTTGATGAGCCTAGCATATGCAGATATGGCCTCAGAACACTGAGACCGAAAGGTCGAGCGTGAATCATATAGTAGATATGATCAACATAGTGATGTTCACCATTGAAAACTACTCCATCTCACATGATGATCGGACATGGTTTAGTTGATATGGATCACGTGATCATTTAGATGACTAGAGGGATGTCTATCTAAGTGGGAGTTCTTAAGTAATATGATTAATTAAACTTTAATTTATAATGAACTTAGTCCTGATAGTTTTTGCATATCTATGTTGTAGATCAATAGCTCGCGTATAGCTCCCCTATTTTATTTTTGATATGTTCCTAGAGAAAAATAAGTTGAAAGATGATAGTAGCAATGATCCGGACTGGGTCCGTGATTTGAGGATTATCCTCATTGCTGCACAAAAGAATTATGTCCTTGATGCACCGTTAGGTGACAAACCTATTGCAAGAGTGGATGCAGACGTTTTGAACATTTGGCAAAGCTCGGTATGATGACTACTTGATAGTTTAGTGCTCCATGCTTTATGGCTTAGAACCGGGACATCAAAACATTTTGAATGCCTCAGAGCATATAAGATGTTCCAAGGGCTGAACTTGGTATTTTAGACTCATGCCCGAGTCGAGAGGTATGAGACCTCTGAGAAGTACTTTGCCTACAAGATGGAGCAGAATAGCTCAACTAGTGAGCATGTGCTCAGAATGTCTGAGTACTACAATCGCTTGAATCAAGTGGGATTTAATCTTCCAGATAAGATAGTGTTTGACAGAGTTCTCTAGTCACTATCACCAAGTTATTGGAACTTCATGATGAACTATAATATGCAAGGGATGACGAAAATGATTCCTGAGCATGCTGAAATCGACGAAGGTAGAAATAAAAAAAGCATCAAATGTTGATGGTTGACAAGACCACTAGTTTCAAGTAAAAGGGCAAGGGAAAGAAAGGGAACTTCAAGAAGAATGTCAAGCAAGTTGCCACTCCCATGAAGAAACCCAAATCTAGACCCAAGCCTAAAACTGAGTGCTTCTACTGCAAAGGAAATGGTCACTAGAAGCGGAACTGCCCCAAATACTTGGCAGATAAGAAGGATGGCCAAGTGAACAAAAGTATATATGATATACATGTTATTGATGTGTACTTTACTAGTGTTCATAGTAGCCCTTGGGTATTTGATACTAGTTCAGTTGCTACGATTAGTAACTCAAAACAGGAGTTACAAAATGAACAAAGACTAGTTGACGGCGAGGTGACGATGTGTGTTCGAAAAGATTCCAAAGGTTGATAAGATCACCATCGCACACTCCCTTTACCTTCGGGATTAGTGTTTAACCTAAAATAAATGTTATTTGTTGTTTGCGTTGAGCATAATATGGTTGGATCATGTTTATCGCAATAAGGTTATTCATTTAAGTCAAAGAATAATTGTTATTTTGTTTACATGAATAAAACCTTCTGTGGTCATACACCCAAGATGAATGGTTTATTGAATCTCGATCGTAGTGATACACATATTCATGATATTGATGCCAAAAGATGCAAAGTTGATAATGATAGTGCAACATACTAGTGGCACTGCCGTTTAGGTCATATTGGTGTAAAGCGCATGAAGAAACTTCATGTGGATGGACTTTTGGAATCACTTGATTATGAATCATTTGATGCTTGCGAACCATGCCTCATGGGCAAGATGACTAAGACTCCGTTCTCCAGAAAAATGGAGCGAGCCACTGACTTATTGGAAATAATACATACCGATGTATGCGGTCCGATTAGTGTTGAGGCTCATGGCGGGTATCGTTATTTTTTGACCTTCACAGATCATTTGAGCAGATATGGGTATATCTACTTAATGAAACACAAGTCTGAAACATTTGAAAAGTTCAAAGAATTTCATAGTGAAGTTGAGAATCATCGTAACAACAAAATAAAGTTTCTATGATCTAATCGCGGAGGTGAATATTCGACTTACGAGTTTGGCCTTCATTTGAAACAATGTGGAATAGTTTCGCAACTCACGCCACCTGGAACACCACAGCGTGATGGTGTGTCCGAACATCGTAACCGTACTTTATTAGATATGGTGCAATCTATTATGTCTCTTACCGATTTACCACTACCATTTTGGGGTTATGCATTAGAGATAGCTGCATTCACGTTAAATAGGACATCGTCTAAAAATCTGTTGAGACGACACCGTATGAACTGTGGTTTAGCAAGAAACCTAAGATGTCATTTCTTAAAGTTTGGGGTTGCGATGCTTAAGTTTCAGCCTGATAAGCTCAAACCCAAATCGGAGAAGTGCGTCTTCATAGGATACCCAAAATAAACTGTTGGGTACATCTTCTATCACAGATCTGAAGGTAAGATCTTTGTTGCTAAGAGTGGATCCTTTCTAGAGAAGGAGTGTCTCTCGAAAGAAGTGAGTGGGAGGAAAGTAGAACTTGATGAGGTAATTGTACCTTTTCTCAAATTGGAAAGTAACTCGTCACTGAAATCAGTTCCAAAGATGCCTACACCAATTAGTGAGGAAGTTAATGATGATGATCATGAAACTTCAGATCAAGTTACTACCGAACCTCGTAGGTCAAGCAGAGTACCATCCGCACCAGAGTGGTACGGTAATCGTATTCTGGAAGTCATGTTACTAGACCATGATGAAGCTACAAACTATGAGGAAGCAATGATGAGCCCAGATTCTGACAGATGGCTTGAGGCCATGAAATCCGAGATAGAATCCATGTATGAGAACAAAGTGTAGACTTTGGTGGACTTGCCCGATGATCAGCATGCCATTGAGAATAAATGGATCTTCAAGAGGAAGACGGACGCTAATAGTAGTGTTACTATCTACAAAGCTCGACTTGTCAAAAAGGGTTTTTGACAAGTTCAAGATGTTGACTACGATGAGATTTTGTCACTTGTATCGATGCTTAAAGTCTGTCCGAATCATGTTAGCAATTTCCACATTTTATGATATCTGACAACTGGATATCAAAATTGGATTCCTTAATGGATTTATTGAAGAAGAGTTGTATATGATACAACCAGAAGGTTTTGTCAATCCTAAAGGTGCTAACAAAATGTGCAAGCTCCAGCGATCCATCAATGGCTGGTGCAAGCATCTTCGAGTTGGAATATACGATTTGATAAGTTGATCAAAGCATATAGTTTTATACGGACTTGCGGTGAAGCCTGTATTTACAAGAAAGGGAGTGGGAGCACTACAACATTTCTGTTAAGTATATGTGAATGACATATTGTTGATCGGAAATGATGTAGAATTTTCTGGAAAGCATAAAGGAGTGTTTGAAAGGAGTTTTTCAAAGAAAGACCTCGGGGAAGCTACTTACATATTGAGCATCAAGATCTATAGAGATAGATCAAGACGCTTGAAATATTTTTCAATGAGTACATACCTTGACAAGATTTTTGAAGTAGTTCAAAATGGAACAGTCAAAGAAGGAGTTCTTGCCTGTATTGAAAGGTGTAAAGTTGAGTAAGACTCAAAACACGGCCACGACATAAAATAGAAAGGGAATGAAAGTCATTCCCTATGCCTCGACCATAGGTTCTATAAAGTATGCTATGCTGTGTACCAAACCTATTTTGTACCTTGCCATGAGTTTGGCAAGGGGGTACGACATTGATCCAGGAGTGGATCACTTGACAGCGGTCAAAATTATCCTTAGAATACTAAGGAGATATTTCTCGGTTATGGAGGTGATAAAGAGTTCATCATAAAGAGTTACGCCGATGCAAGCTTTTACACCAATCCGGATGACTCTGAGTCTCAATATGGATACATATTGAAAGTGGGAGCAATTAGCTAGAATAGCTCCATGCAGAGCATTGTAGACATAGAAAATTTGCAAAATACATACGGCTCTGAATGTGACAGACCCATTGACTAAGCTTCTCTCACAAGCAAAACATGATCACACCTTAGTACTCTTTGGGCGTTAATCACATAGCGATGTGAACTAGATTATTGACTCTAGTAAAACCCTTTGGATATTAGTCACATGATGATGTGAACTAATCACATGGTGATATGAACTATTGGTGTTAAATCACATGTCAATGTGAATTAGATTATTGACTCTAGTGCAAGTGGGAGACTGAAGGAAATATGCCCTAGAGGCAATAATAAAGTTGTTATTTATATTTCCTTATATCATGATAAATGTTTATATTCATGCTAGAATTGTATTAACCGGAAACTTAGTACATGTGTGAATACATAGACAAAACAGAGTGTCCCTAGTATGCCTCTACTTGACTAGCTCGTTAATCAAAGATGGTTATGTTTCCTGACCATAGACATGTGTTGCCATTTGATGAACGGGATCACATCATTAGAGAATGATGTGATGGACAAGACCCATCCATTAGCTTAGCATAATGATCATTTAGTTTTATTGCTATTGCTTTCATCATGACTCATACATGTTCCTCTAACTATGAGATTATGCAACTCCTGAATACCGGAGGAACACCTTGTGTGCTATCAAACGTCACAACATAACTGGGTGATTATAAAGATGCTCTACAAATGTCTCTGAAGGTGTTTGTTGGGTTGGCATAGATCAATATTAGGATTTGCCACTCCGTGTATCGGAGAGGTATCTCTGGGCCCTCTCGGTAATGCACATCACTATAAACCTTGCAAGCAATGTGACTAATGAGTTAGTCACGGGAAGATGCATTATAGAACGAGTAAAATAGACTTGCCGGTAACGAGATTGAACTAGGTATGATGATACCGACGATCGAATCTCAGGCAAGTAACATGCCGATGACAAAGTGAACAACGTATGTTGTTATGCGGTTTGACCGATAAAGTTCTTCGTAGAATATGTAGGATCCAATATGAGCTTCCAGGTTCCACTATTGGTTATTGACCGGAGATATGTCTCGGTCATGTCTACATAGTTCTCGAACCCGTAGGGTCTGCACGCTTAACATCCAATGACGATTTGTATTATGAGTTATGTGATTTGATAACCAAAGTTTGTTTGGAGTCCCGGATGAGATCACATACATGAGGAGGAGTCTCGAAATAGTCTAGAGGTAATGATTCATATATAGGATGATGGTATTTGGACACCGGAAGTGTTTCAAGTGATACCGGGTCACCGATGGGGTTCCGGGCAACCCCCGGCAGAGATATGGGCTTAATGGGCCAAGTAAGGGAACACACCAGCCCACAAGGGGCTAGTGCGCCCCCTATAGTGCCAGCCACATGGGGAGAAAGGGGAAGGAGAGGAGGAAAAGTAAAGCATGAAATAGGACTCCTACTTCCTTCCCCTCCCCCCTCCTTCCTTTCCCCCTTGTCAAAATATGGTAGGAGGGGGCGAATTGGACTAGGGGCCCAAGTAGGATTCCTCCTACTTGGGCACGCCCTAGGCTGCCTCCCTCCCTCTCCCTCATTTATATACGTGGGGAGGGCAACCCTAGAAGACATATCAATTATTCCTAGCCGTGTGTGGCGCCCCCCTCCACAGTTAACACCTCGGTCATATTGTCGTAGTGCTTAGGCGAAGCCCTACGCCTGTAACTTCATCATCTCCATCACCACGCCGTCGTGTTGACAGAACTCTCCCTCGTCCTCAACTGGATCAAGAGCTCGAGGGACGTCATCGTGCTGAACGTGTGCTGAACATGGAGGTGCCATACATTCGGCACTTGGATCGTTTGGATCGTGAAGACGTTCAACTACATCAACCGCGTTACTAAACGCTTACGCTTTCGGTCTACGAGGGTACCTAGACACACTATCCCCGCTTGTTGCTATGCTTCTCCTAGATAGATCTTGCGTGATTGTAGGATTTTTTTTGAAATACTATGTTCCCCAACAGATTGTACTTAAGTATTGGGTGTAGCTAATATTCCAGTGTGTTTCATGAATGGATCAATGTTTGAGCATGATGGGCTAGGGATAACTTATTTTAGCATTGATATTTTGAAAGACATGGTTGCTTGTTGATATGCTTGAGTATCTAAATTATCATGTCAAAACTAGACTATTGCTTTGAAAAACTAAAAGTCCAATTGTCCATGCTATAAAGAAAAGAATATGATATGACATGATAGGCAACACTCCACATCAAAAATTCTGTTTTTATCACTTACCTACTCGAGGACGAGTAGGAGCTAAGCTAGGGGATGCTGATACGTCTCCAATGTATCTATAATTTTTTATTGTTCCATGCTGTTATATTATCAATCTTGGATGTTTTATAATCATTTTATAT